>NC_083772.1:10046823-10354323 GCF_963514075.1 Conger conger
TGCATTAATGGCACTGCTCTTCAGTCCTGTTCAACACCTGAAGTGCACTTCTCTAGGTGCTTCAGCCACTGGGTCACCTTTTATTTCTGCCATTTACTCTGTCTTCTTACTTTCTTGCTGGCTCTTGGCTTTTTAGCTTTTCTTTTTGGTGATGTTTTGGCTCTGTGGGTCCATTCGAGACTATGCAAGAGAAGGCGAGGGCAGAGGTTGGTGGAGTGGATGAGATGTGCATCCTCTCCACAGTGAAGTTGTTGTGATTATTTTTTCCGTGTGGTGGCAGCGGGCTTGTGAAAGGATTAGGGTTTGTAAGCGTGTGCAAACAGCAGAGATTCCCCCCTCTGTGGTCACTGCTCCTGTTATTGGGAAACGGTGGGGCTGGGCAGGTCGGTGCTGATGGCCTCAGAAAAAGAATACAAGAAAAGAATACAGACCGCTTCATGCAAGGCTGTGAGGCTGACTGATTAATACTTTGCTGCATATAGCTGCCTCAAATTGAGTTACAGCACTGTTATTACCCATCCTGTCTCATCTTAAGGAAAGACAGGGAGGGAGGGTGTGTGCCTGCCTGCGTGCATGCGTGCATGTGTGTGTGCATCCGTGGCCATTTTGGAAACTCTTGCACGGTACACACTTGGGATGTCGAGAAATACGTATTCACATAATCTAACGTAGGAGGAACGATTGAATAACAATGTAGCAGGTGATGGAGAGAGGTTATCGGAGGTTATGTAGATGGCTTGCCTTTGCAGTAGTCGATTAGATTCATGTTAATTTGGCTACTCTGAAATTCTACGACCCCACTGCTGTAGGCTACCCACAACTCCAATCAAAATATATAACAGCCTTTAAAATGTTTTTATAAACATTTAAAATAAATAATTACTATAGCTACTGCTATAATGCAGAATTTCATTGGGGGGGAAAAAAAAACATTAACTGGTTAAGACGTTGGCCATTTTGGTCAAGTGTCCATTTCGGTTAACCGTTAACCGGCTCAGTAGCATCTTGATGATTTTTACATTTTTTGCTCAATCCCTGCTCCTTATAGTTATCACCTGAGTAAGCTAGGTCTGTGGTCTCAAAGTTGGTCCTGGGTACCCCTGTGTATAATGGTTTTTATTACAGGCAATCTATTGCTCAATTTAGACTGTTAAAAACATGCAATTTCTTTCATCGTAATCTCCTTACATTTATGACTGTGTAGACATAAATTGTTATAATTTGTTTTATGTTATAATTTGTTTTGTGTTTTAATGCTTCGTTATCTACTGAGTGGTTAGTTTTAATGGCTAGGTGATTTTTATCCTTCATGGCATGCTTAGCCATTTGTGATATAGTGCCTCATTAAGAAAAGTGCTTGTGCAATTGTGGTTGGAACAGAAAACAGCTTCCAGTGGTCCTCTAGACCGAGTTTGAGAACTACTGGGCTCGGATAATCTTTACCTGCAGATGCCATCTTTGGTGAGCCCAAAATGGACTTGCCTCTGGCTTTCTCATCCAATACTCCATGTTCTTATATTATGTTATGTATAGAGCTGCCAAAGTACCATTTCAAACTTTAGGTGTGAGATCGCGAACCGTTCCGAACTGAACATTCGAATGCCGATGTAACCATCACTACTGGTAATTGAAAGCGATGGAATACTGACTTCAGAATTTTGAAAAGACGTTCCCAAAATAACCCTCTCTTCAGAGAGGTGTCTGGCGGGGGGGCAGTCCACTGACTGTGTTTGGGCAGAGATTAGACAGGGAGTGGTGGTGATGAACAAAGTCAGCGGTGCTGCTGCTATAGGACTCGCTGAGCGTGTACAGATCAGGGACACGTGAAGTGTCACCCGGCACAACAGGGCTGCGCAACACCGATTCTCTTTCATGTTGAGGTGCCATCGCATCTCCGTTCGGCTCTGTATTCTCCAGCAGTCGCTGTGAATATGAACAGCCCCGCTCAGGTTGTGTCGGGAACATCCTTTGTGCGCATATTGGTGGTGTTTTTCGTTTTAAGAGGCATTGTTCAATGCATGGTGAAAACCAGTTTCAAATTCAACATTTGCATTGTCCTTCTTGCTTGCTTCAGGGGTGTCGAGTCGGATCTGAGCGGGGCCGGTGTGGGTGCGGGTTTCTGATTTAGCCCTGCTCTACGACACATTCGATCGTTAGTTAATTAGGTGAGTCAGGTGCCCTGGTGCTGGGTTTGAACAATTGAAGCCCCCACATCAGCCCATTTCAGATCAGATCTGACACCCCTGTCTAATGGCGACAGTTCTGTTGTGAACTGGCCCATGAATTGAGCTATCGCCGCTCTCATGGGCATATAGATCTTTAGCATTTTGAGCAGCTGATTTACTATCTCATGACTTAATCATCATACACCATAGTCTGCTCTCAGTCTGTGTCTCTTGGTCTCCTTTTTCATACATGTGGTTTTAAAGGTACAATAGGTAAGATTTTGGTGTTAAAATATTGTTACAAAACCATTGTAAATCCCTTCCTATCATTGAAAAAGGCTCACTAACATGTTGACTCGCCCTCTACCTGTGTTTATAGTCCTTAAATTCGGGTTTCAAAATATGCAGTTGACGAGCTGGCACTCTACTAAAACATTGTATAGCTGTACAATAATTCAAGCTCATTGGTTGAAAATTGGTTCTAATTGCCACAGCCAATGGCGATTCATCTTCAGTGCGTTCACAGAGAAGGGGGAGGGATAAACAGTGTTGTGGTTTGAGCGTATTTGTTGCTGCAGTTCCTCTCTTAACTGTCGGAAGTCCGAAATTACCTATTGTACCTTTAAACCGAATCAAACCGCAAGATCTGGAATCTCAGAATCTCAGTATTGTCCTCCCCAGTGAAGCGTCACGTGTCTGCTTCAGAGTTCTCCTCAGACTGCGTTGACCTGCGGCAGCTCCGGAGTCCAGGGGTCCACCGGTTTAATCCGAACGTGGACCTGAGGGCCATCGTGCCCATGTGCTGCGCTGTCACTCCCGGCTGCCCGTCGGGAGCTTTTCACCCTGGGAAGTCTCTCACGGAGGCCTGCCGGGGACGCCGGCGTGCTTATAGCCAAGCAGCGCAGCTGGTGCTTTATGTAATGATACGTTTCATATATCATAAATAAAGGCAGACCACCCATGAACTCCCTCTACTGGAAACTTCCCTTTTTCATATACGGGTGAAATGGAGGGCATGTGTGGGCTGAAAAAGAATCTCGCATTAAACGCAAGAAGAATATGCTTTTTATTTTGTGGAGTAAATATGACCGTTGATCTGCTAGTCCCCTGTAAGTGTAGTCCTGCCAGATGTAGGCTAGCTACTTGCTGACGTAGGCTCATCTTCTTGGAGAGAAATGAGGCAAATTGATGTTGTCGGATTGCCGTGGATGACTGCTCATGTCTCTATACGGCTGGTCAGTTGCTTGGAGCTTTGGTCACTTGCAATATCGTGTGGCTAATGCTAACAAATACGGAGTGGCAGCATACACTACACTGCCCTACATGGCCCCTCTCTCTGTTTTAAATGTAGGCATTGATCTTTCTGATTGTTGTATTGCTATTTATCTATGGTGTCTGAAATGCTGTGTGATTAAGGGCATGTCATCCAGTGCGTGGGCCATCGGTTTGAAAGTGCTGGCAGAGGGCCGTTTAGCATTTAGCATTCTGCTCTGTATTAACTCCTACTGTACGTGGTAAATGGTAAATGGTTGGCATTTATATCGCGCCTTTATCCAAAGCGCTGTACAATTGATGCTTCTCATTCACCCATTCATACACACACTCACACACCAACGGCGATTGGCTGCCATGCAAGGCACTGACCAGCTCGTCAGGAGCAAATGGGGGTTAGGTGTCTTGCTCAGGTACACTTCGACACAGCCCAGGATCGAACCGGCAACCCTCCGACTGCCAGACGACTGCTCTTACCACCTGAGCCATGTCGCCCCATGTACATGTAGTTAGGAGCTTGATTTGTTGTATCAGGCGCGCTTGAGGTCTAATGCCTGTATCTGGCTGGGGTACCCGAGGAGAGGTTTGGTAACCACAGGTCTCAAGGATTTTACTAGGGCATAAACATTTCCTAGAGCTATACGCATTCTACCACACGAGTTTGATAAAAGTGTTCATTGGACCTGGAATCCAGAGCTCAGGAAGCCGCTGTTTGGAAGCCGCTGGAAGCTCACTTGGTTTTAATTAAAATTAATTTAGTATAGAATTTTATTAATGTTCCGTTTAAGTGAGTGTGAAAACAAGGAACCAATCACCAACAAAGTGCTTTATGTATGTGCCTAATTTGATGGGACGAATGTACTTAAGCTTGCATAATAATAATAATGAAAAAAATGTATGTCGTGCTTCAAGTATTGCAATTAAACATCAGCAGCATCGTTATGAAGTGAAAAGCATTCTTCTGCCAGTGTTCCTTCCTGTGTCAATAGAAGTGCGCTTTCAAGTTTTCCCATGGTCCCTTGCTGCGTGCCGACACGCTTGTTTCAGCCAGATGCCAAATTTCAATTTCAATTCTGTTTGTGCTCGCAAGTGCTACATTCAGATAAGAAAGCTGTTCCTCTCCGCCCCTGCCTTTGCCTTTGCCCCCCCCCCCCCCCCCCCCCCACACACACACACACACACACACACGCACACACATTCCTCCTATAGCATGCCATTGTCTCTCCTGATTTATTAGCATTGCGAAATATGAGTGAGAAATTATCTTGGTTGACGTGGAAACGAAGCTCCATTTCTGTTCTGTGTGATGGAGAGGCTGTTGAGGAAAAGAGAGAGGAGTGACATTGAGGGAGAGGGGAGAGGGTAGAGTTCCTGTGCCCGTGAGATTCTGCAGCAGCACTACACTGCCCTACATGTCCCCTCTTTCTGGAGTCACTGTTGCTCCTTGTCCTACTTCTTCATTCCTGTTGTGGCTTCTTTGGCTTCCTTATGGCATCAGGCAGCAGGGCAGACCGTAAAGCAGACCATTTTCCTCCACAGCTTTGCTTTGGGTTTCTGTTTAATTAATGAGCCGCTGTAATTAGATGAGTGTCTTCCTGTGAAAGGGAGGGTTTTGGTAAACCGGGGTCCCCCCCCCCCCATCTTGCTGCACAACAGCCCCGCCCTGTGGTCATTCTGGTACCTGCATGCACCAGGCCTCCAGTGCTCAGGCTGCATCGCTGTGGCGTGTTAGAGAGAGCGCTGGATCTGCACAGAGCGGCTCTCTGCAGGATGAGCTGCTTGAGGCCTCTGACTGGGGACCGCGCACACCATTGGGCCTCACAGGCCAGGAGAAAACCCGGATAAAAACACATTCAACTCTGAAAGGGCGAGAGAGTGGGTCCGCACACTCAGCCCGGTGTTGTTTTTGAGACTGTGGTGCATCTCATTTTGTGTTGAGCAGCGTGAAGCTCTTGGCTAAATATTTATCAGCAGGCTGAAGGAACCCGCTGCAGGTTTATGGCTCTGTTGGAAGCAGTGCTACTTTGAGCCTTGTAGCATGAGGGCCCTCACACCAGTGCCTGTCCCTGCCTTGTTCTAAACTGTACACCCTTCTGACATCCTAAAATATACACCCTTATGACATCCTAATCTATACACCCTTCTGACATCCTAAAATATACACCCTTATGACATCCTAATCTATACACCCTTCTGACATCCTAAAATATCCACCGTACTGACATCCTAATCTATACACCCTTCTGACATCCTAAAATATCCACCGTACTGACATCCTAATCTATACACCCTTCTGACATCCTAATCTATACACCCTTCTGACATCCTAAAATATCCACCGTACTGACATCCTAATCTATACACCCTTCTGACATCCTAAAATATCCACCGGACTGACATCCTAATCTATACACCCTTCTGACATCCTAAAATATACACCATTCTGACATCCTAATCTATGCAACCTTCTCACATCCTAAAATATACACCATTCTGACATCCTAATCTGTGCACTCCTCTGACATTTTAAACTATACACTCTTCTAACATCTTGCGATCTGTTCATATGTGGATCCCCTCTGAATAAACATCAGTGTTTCAGTCGTAAACTTTTGTGAATGTGAATAAACCGAAACATGGATAATAAGCATAAATGATTGGGTGATGATGAGAGCACTTTCCAGTTACAGTAGGTGCACTCAGGTCTGTTTTCCTTGCCTGAAGTGCACTGTAATCATGTTCTTAAATCACCCCCCTGGGGGCCATTCTTTTTCTCATTGCCGTTGATGCTGATCCTTGTGGATATCCAAAGTAGATTTAAAAACACTTTCTGTTCGTGATTAAGTAGGCTGATGTGTCTGTGTGTGCTTGTGTGCGTGCGTCTGTGCATGCAACTGTCTGTGCTAGTATTTCTGTGTGTGTTTTTTAAATTTTCTTCTTTCTTTGTTTATTTCTTTCTTTCTCATATCCTTGAACTTCAAGGTTGGGTTTAAGAGTTTGACTGCTGATTCTGGAGACTGCAGTGATGTCCGAGGCAACGTGATTGGCAGGAAGTGGGGCACTATGGTCCATCTCATGTCATTAGCCTAACCCTCTCCCTGCTTTGTGTGTGTTACAGATAAACC
Source organism: Conger conger (assembly GCF_963514075.1). Classification (NCBI taxonomy): domain Eukaryota; kingdom Metazoa; phylum Chordata; class Actinopteri; order Anguilliformes; family Congridae; genus Conger; species Conger conger. The sequence continues at coordinate 10,053,386 of NC_083772.1, forward strand.
TGAGGCTCATCTTAGTGAGCGGGAAGACGAAAGAGTTCCTGTTCTCTCCCAATGACTCCGCTGCCGATATCGCCAAACACGTCTACGATAACTGGCCAATGGGTAAGTGTGCTTCAAAATCTAATCGGTTATTACTGGTCTGTTTGGTCTTGGAGCATTTTCAGCAACTTGCCAAACTCAACACGTTATGCAAGGCATGAAACTAAAATAATGGTTGCTCAATTCTTTATTCAGATTTAAGGACAAGGGGATACAGCTGGTTTATCCGTTGTGCTCTTTGTTGCCTGACACTGTGTTGCTCACTGGAGAAAAAATAAATCCATAAAATGAGTGAGTATTATAAAATGAGGGAAGAGGTAGATAATGTATTCATTAACAGAGTCATGTGTGTATCGTTGGGGAAGTGGCCTCCTGTGCGGAGGCTGGTGATGCTAATGGTGTTGAGTCAGTGTAGTCGACTCCAGTCCTTTGCTTCACCGAACCTAGGTGTGAAAAATGCTGAGTAAAGCGGAAAGGCTAAATTAAATTAGTCTCTCACCTCCTCAGCTTCCCTCCCGCGTGGCTGTTATCCCGCAGTCTCTCTGTACTGCCTCAGTTGGGGTTCAGTTCCTTCGTTTTATTTTCTTCCCCCCCCCCCCCCCCCCTACTCATGACTGTATAAATATTGCATTTATGAACATCGCAGTGAGTGCTTCAGAAGCACATCCAGATGCCTCGCTGTTTAGAGCATGTGATTCAGTATGGGGGGGGGGGAACCACTGCTTCCTTCCCGCCTTACATTTCTACAATATACAACATAATGGATTTATTATGTTGTACCTTTCATCCCACTATATCTAAAGAGCATTGCCGCTTGAAGGGAGGTTTGGCTCAACTACTTTTAATGCGTAGAACCCTTCTGAGTCATACATTGCAGCCATTTTGTGCCAGGTCAATCGGTAAATTGATTCCTGGCCAGTGTGTGTGTCTGCGCCTGTATGTGAGAGACGGTGCGTGTGTTTGTCTGCGTGTGTGTGTGAGAGACGGTGTGTGTGTGTCTGTGTTGCTGTATATTACTCTCTTTCCCCAGACTGTGTGTGTGTGTGTGTGTGTGTATATGTGTGAGAGATGCTGTATGTTACTCTCTTTCCCCAGACTGTGTGTGTGTGTGTGTGTGTGTGTGTGTGTGAGAGAGAGAGAGAGAGAGAGAGACGGTGTGTGTGAGATGCTGTATGTTACTCTCTTTTTCCAGATTGCGTCTGTGTGTGTGTGAGAGAGAGAAGGTGTGTGTGTGTGTCTGCATCTGTGTGTGTGTGTGTGTGTGTGTGTGTGTGTGTGTGTGTCTGCATCTGTGTGTGAGAGACGGTGTGTGTCTGTGTCTGCATGTGCGTGTGCGTGTGTGACGCTGTATGTTACTCTCTCTCCCCAGACTGGGACGAGGAGCAGGTCAGCAGCCCCTGCATCCTGAGACTCATCTACCAGGGGAGGTTCCTCCATGGCAACGTGACGCTAGGAGGTGTGTTTCCGATTCCTTCCAGCCTGTTTTGATCTGAACTGGGATTTAAAGGGCACTGTCTGAGGAGACTTCACGTTTAACTACTTTAATGAGTGTCTGGCCTGTAGATTTTAACTGGGCCCTTAGTTTTCAGCTTTTGATTTCACTAACACACCCAAATCAATGACCCTTGGTAGCAGTAGCAGTCCTGAGCTATGATCCTCCTAATCTCATTCATTATGAGCTTAATGACAGAATGAGCCTAGAATCAGCACCTCTTTCTCTGGGAGCCTGTATACGTATGGCCTCAGCTCTTTCAGCAGTTATTTCACAGCACAAATTAGTGTATAGGGAACAGAGAAAGGTCATTCAATGTACTTTTAGCAAGAATAATTGGTAGAATTGCTTTGTATTGAATTACATTGCAGTCATTTGGCAGGCGCTCTTATCCAGAGCGATGTACAATAAAGTGTGAATCCAGGGACCAGTGCGCTGAAAACCCTAGAGGGAAGTGCTAGAGTGATCACATACATAGATAAACATTTGATAAACTTGTGCAATAACACAGTTTCGGTAACTAGAACACTTCGAACTGTAAAATAATTATACATAACTGCAATCATTGCAGCATACAACATGCATGGCTAATTCAAAATTACAGGGAGGTAGGGAGGGGAGGGGAGAGGTGCAGCCTGAAAAGGTGCATCGCTTGAAGGTGGTCAAAGTCTCTCCTGCTGCTTGTACGGGGAGTGAGGTGGTGAGGAAGGCACGGATTCTCTGGATGTAGTATAGGAATATTCTTGGGGAGCCAGTTGTCCATTACCGCTCCAAGGTTCCTTGCACTGCGTGCTGGATGAGAGGTCACTGTTGTGAGGGGAGAGATTAGAACAGGGATGAGGGTTAGCTCCGTCTTACCTGGTTTGAGCTTTAAATGGTGGTTGTCCATCTAGCTCTGGCTGTCTCTATGTAAGTGGCGATATGGGAAGAGACCTGTGTGTCAGATGGGGGGAATGAGAGGAGTTTGATGTCATCAGCATAACAGTGATATGACATACCATGAGCAGAGACAACAGAGCCAAGGAATCTAATGTATATGGAGAAGAGAAGGGGACTGAGGACTGAGCCCTGGGGAACCCCTTTGACAGGGGGACGAGGGTCTGATGCTGTCCTGGCCCAGGTAACCTGGGAGGAGCGACCAAAGTGGTAGCAATCCAGTCTTGGGCTATGTCGCAGATCCCTGTATTGCTTAACAATACGAGGTAAATCCCTGTTGAAAGTCACAGTGAGCGGTTCTTCCGGTAAATGAGAGTGGTTCCATGTTTTCTCTTATTCCTGTGGTTTCGGGTAAGTACAAACTCATGGTCATGTCATACCATGGAACACAGTGGAATCTGTCTATAATGGCCTCATTCTGGACCTTTGATCCTAGAACTAGAATTCAGAATTGGAGATTTTTCGAAGAGTACATAAAAAAAAAAAGATTTTTCAAGTCTGTGTGGAGAACTCTAGAACATCGCATTCACTTACCAGTAGCGATGGTTTCCTCAGCATTAGAATATTAAGTTAAGAACTTTCTAATCGCATGTCTGTGATCTCACAGCTTAAAGGCCCACTCAGTCATGTTGGTTGCAAATATCATGCTAATTGCTTGTAACACGCAAATAGACGGACTCTATGGTACGTTTGTATAGAATTATTCTCCTAATAAATGCTCATAAAAAGCACTTCAAAAGGAAAAAGAAGTATTTCAAATTGGTTTTGTTTATATTTCTTCATTTCATCAAAATTTCCGAATTTTGTTCTTCATTTTTTTATGTAACAGAGATTTGATTCCTTTCTCAGCTCCTCACCGTGGGAACAAAGTTCAAAGTTCACGTTCAAACTCAGGCAAGATATCGAAATAATAGTTTGCTAATGTTTTGCAAAAAAAAACACGCCTAACTACCACTAATTTACTTGACATTACCATCGTAGCCTTATGTGAACTGCAACAGTAACAAAGGCTCAGTATCATAAAGTTTACTGGGCTAAGTTGTTGCCCAGGTTACCAAGATGCCAGTGAAAGACGTTAAATACTACGAGGACTGTGATCCACCAAGGTACTTATTTACCAACCCCTTGCCAGCAGGTTTTTTTCATTATAAATCAGAGGATTGGGGGGTCTGAGTGCTGTGGCCTGTTGGCTGTGGTCTCGGGCTCCTCTGGGCTGTGGGAGATTCATTCTGCCACTTCAGTGTGAATGTTCTTCAAAGAACAACAGCAGTAGGGCACGCGACCAAACAGGGTCATAAATCCATGGAGGGTTTCTGCAGGAGGTGTTTTGGGCTGCTTTCTGGCGGTGATTATGGTGCCTGGATTTGATTATAGAAATACATGCACCCTTCTTTGTGGTGCACATGGATGTGATTGGAGAAATGCGTTCACCCTTCTATCCGGTGCTCATAGATGCCTGGGCCTCTGGCTCACAGAACTGGCTTCTGACTGGCAGTCCAGAGACAGGGTGTTCAGTGTTCTCCGCTCAAACAGCAAAGGGACTCATTTGATAGCTGAGGATTCAGAGCGCACTGCTTTAGCATTTGGTCTTTGGTACAATAGGTAATTTCGGACTTCTAACGGTCAAGAGAGGAATTGCAGCAACAAACACGCTCAAACCACAACACTGTTTATCCCACCCCTTCTCTGTGAACACGCTGAAGTTGAAACGTCCTTGGCTGTGGCAGTTATAACCAATTTTCAACCAATGAGCTGGAATTATTGTACAGCTATAGATGTTTTGTTACACAGTGCAGGCCCGTCAACTGCATATTTTGTAACCTGAATTTAAGGACTATAAACACAGGTAGAGGGTGAGTCAACATGTCAGTGAGCCTTTTTCAATGATAGGAAGGGATTTACAATGGTCTTTTAACAATATTTTAACACAAAAATCGTACCTATTGTACCTTTAAATGGGAGCACGTTCATTAGCATGCTAGCACATAGTTTACATGTGTTCAGACTCTTCAAAAACCACTTTTTACTAAAACATCGGTTTCTTACAGTGACGTATGGACATGCTGATAGACTGACATTAAACAGGTTATTTAGGGCTGTTGAATCGATTGATCTGTCAATTCTCAATAATGCTTGGAAATGTTGATTATGAATATTACATTATTAATAATTTGATTCATTAATGCTAAATATTGATATCAAGAAATTCGACTGACCATATCAATTGTCTCTCAGCTTCCTGGGAAATGCCATCATTTTGTTGCTATTATGTTTTTTATGTTTATTGCCTTGTAAACAAAACTCCATATGTCCTGTTTCCAGCATTAAAGCTTCCCCTTGGCAAGACTACAGTGATGCACTTAGTTGCCAGAGAGACGTTGCCGGAGCCAAATTCACAAGGTAACTCCATTAACTGTATCGGGTGCTGTTTCATATAGGCCTGCTCTTATTAATGGAGTCATAAGAGTGTGTTGTGCTGTTAATCTGAACTTACTGTGCTGAGACGCCCTTAACTGTTCTGTCTGTTTTTGTGTGTGCGAACACCCGGACTATGCTGTCCGTACGTCTGCTTATTAAGGAGCATGACATTTGTGGTTATAGAATTGTGGCCGTGTGTGCATTGTGGTGTGTATGTATGTTTGTATGTATATATGTGTGTGTGTAGTGTGTGTGTGCATTGTGCGTGTGTGTGTGTATGTATGTGTGTGTGTAATGTGTTTGTGCATTGTGCGTGTATGTGTGTGTAGTGTGTGTATGTATGTATGTATGTTTGTGTAGTGTGTGTGTGTGTGTGTGTGTGTATGTGTGTAGTGTGTGTGTGTGTGTATATGTATGCATGCATGTATGTATGTATGTATGTGTGTGTGTATGTGTGTAGTGTGTGTGCATTGTGCGTGCGTGTGTGTGTGAGACCACGCAGGTGTGAACAGCGCTGTGTGTGTGATGAGCACAGTATGCTAAGCTCACCTCTGGTTCTCTTCACCCCGCAGGTCAGAGGAATCGTGAAAAGACTGGAGAAAGCAACTGCTGTGTGATCCTGTGAATGCATTCGGTTGTTTCCTGTAACCATGCTGTAATATAGTCTTTGTCTCTCATGCTGCTGAAACAGACATTTAATCTTACTTTGAGGACCAGTAGAAGCAGTTTGTTTATAAGAAACCAGATTTTAAAATAATGTCGCTCTGAACTGGATCATCATATTTTCACGCGTGTCATACCTCAGCGTCTGACGTCCTTCTCTTTAACCTTGAATGGCGGACTGCTGCGTTTAAACATCGTGTCGACCCCGGTAGAGTCAGTTTGCACATGAAAAGGGCAGTATTTTTGCTTATTGCACAGGGTAATGATGTGAAGGTTGCTCTTAAATCTTCACAAATAGGAAAGAGTATATTTGTCTACCTCCTTTGGAGGGGCTTATACCTGGTGGTTTTATTAATGGTAAAGGTTTTTTGGGGAAAGGTTTGGGTCTTCCATACAGGTTCACAGTGGAGGATTAGGATGCGGGGTTTTGGATGAAAGGGAGGTTGCTTCATGTTTTACCACATAAAGCTATAACATATCTCACAACCACTTGAGCTACACTTCATCTTTTTATGATTATTGATTTTAGCATTATAAGACTAATCAGTAATGTGCCTATAGTCTGAATGCAATCAGTGATGAGTTTACCTTTTATTTCCCTTCAAAGATAATTGTGTTTGTGCATTCCAGAAGTGCAAATTATGGACAAATTCCCCCAGTAATAGCAGGGGTGCTTTTCCTAGCCTTATTATTTCACCAAGTCTTCAGTGCAAACCCAAAGCTAATTTCCATAGCGTTTATCCCATTGCATTTGTGACTGTGTTTTGACAGTCATTGTGCGTCATGTGAACCTTAATTACCCAGTGTTGTGTCCAGCTGTACAGAATGGTTATAACAGATATTACTACTTATTTCCTTTCCTTTTGAACATAGTATTGCTCATTAGTGCCTGCAGTCCAAGTCAGAGGGTAAATTAAAATCATATTTCTTAAAAAAATAAATATTTTCTTTGCTTAATCAATTTGCACGAAATTGAAGCATGAGCTGTTTCATCTTAACCTGTACATTTTTTTATTAAATATTTTTCAGATGGGAATGGTGTTCCAACCTAAGGACATGTATGTGTAGAATATATATGTTTAATATGAATCTTATATGCAGTAGTATATACATCCATGACAGAAGATATTACTGAAATATATTGGTGTTTAGTGTAGGATGGTCTCTATACAATAGATAGCTTATTAGCAGTTGAAACATGATGACATCGTCTTGTACCTGAAATGGCACACCCTAACCAATAACTCAAGTTGCTGTAATAAGTATGTTTTCCCCTCTGATTTTATCTCCCCTGTTTTTCAACTGCTTATACAGTAATTTAATGCAATCACGTATTATGTGGTTATTGCTTTAATGAGATGCATCATAAGGCAGTTCTAGGTCTTTAAGAATATTGTTCATATTGATCAAGATTCAGAGCAGTTTTCAAACTGATTGTATATAGCACTGCATTTTTCTTCAAAAAAAATCTGTTAAGTAAATAAATAATATTGAAAAGTGAGTCCTCGTGTTTGTATATTTTCGGGAATGGTGTCCTGTCCTGTCCATTTGAAAAATCAGAATGGTGAAGACAAGTTACCCTGGTGCACCACTGAATAAACTGGCCTCATGTTTTTGTTTTGAATTACTCCTGCAGAACAAATATGATAAATGTCCTAAAACAAAACGGGGAATGCATCCAGTAGTTTGCCCTGTGAGTTGGGTAGCTATGTGCAATGTGGCCAAGTAATCTTCAGTAATTTAATGAAGTCAATGACACTCCACTTCAAGCCTTCAGGAATGCTTTAATAGCCCCTCAGAGAATGCCTCAGTCTATTGAGCCTTTCCACACCACTACATTCGGATTGCAGCCCGTTTTCAAAAGTCCATTTTAATCAAAATTCATCCTTACATGACTACATTATGGTAAGTAACATTCATATATTCATTTTTCAGGGATATGCAGGAATGGTTTCAAAATATACAAACTATTTCAAATATATACACATCCCGAAATCTTTTAATGCACGGTAAGGCACAGCTGCCCACATTCCTATCTGACTACAGAGAGCTGTCCTGCTTTGTGCTTACAGCAGCTATTATCTCCGTGCCACTAGAACAGTTCACAGTGTTTGAATGGGAAGTGTTTCTGCTGCTAGATGGCGTGTGCCAACTGACCTGGAGTGGCTTGCAGTGAGCGTGTACAATACATGGAGCATTTTATTCATTCATTTTTCTAAAGCGTTTCTGTTCAGTTGAGGACTTGTGTGTGTTGCTCACGAGTCATGCGCTCCCACCCACGGATGTGAACTTGGAACCTAGAGCTTAAAATTCTCCCTAACCACCACACTGCTGCCATATTTGAGTGAAACAAACCATAATTCTCTGAAATGTCAGCTGGCGACCCCGGACTCTGGAACTGGGCGCTGTGGCTTCTGATGATGAGCGGCCACAGGCTGAGAAGGCCTTGTTAAAAAACTGCCACTGAGGCACAGCAAACCTGATGCGTGACCTGCTGGGTCACTGCCCTTGACCTTCCCCTTGACCTCAGCAGCATCAGCATATGTCCATCTGTAAAAATAGACCCTGTAAAAATAAAAGCTGTGTAAGTAAATCTCAGTAAGAACGTCTGCTAAACAGCAGTAATTCAGTGCAAACTAAATTATCTACATTGTTAAAAATGATTAATTTGAAGCCTCAATCATAGCAATCCAATCATGTTAAAAACAAAGTTTCTGTTACGGTGCCCCCAATAAATTTACAACCGCAATGGCTGAAATCGGGGGTTCCCAGTCTTATCTGAAACGGGGCAGGTTTTTGATTCAGCCTAGCACTAAGACACCTACTTATCAAGGCCTTGATTGTAGACCGCAATTAATTGTGTTGTATGGTTTGTATGGTTTTAGCCCAGCACTACCCTGCTCCCACAGCGACCCTTTTCTGGTGAGATTGGGAACCCCTGATTTTAACCACTGCTGTTACAAAAGGACCCGGGCATTGAATCTGTGAATGAGCAGAGAGAAGACCCCTGCTCCCTCTGCTGGTCTCTGTGCCTAACAGATGGGTCTTATGAGGTGGTGATGAAGGCCTGGCTCGTTAAACCGTTCATTTGTAGGGGAAAGAAAAACTATAGTAAATGATATGCATGGGAATCATAAAGGATGAATAAAAGGTAAGAAAAATACCATCATTCCAACCATGCATTGTGTTCTGTAATGGGGCGGCAGACTGGAGCCTAGTGGCCAAGGTACATGACTGGAACCCGGACGGTTGGCCACAATATGATCCATGCAGCTGTTAGGCCCTTGCGCAAGGCCCCTGCCTAGTTTAATCAACTCTAAGTTGCTTTGGATAAAAGTGTCAATTAATAACTGTAATGTAATGTTTTAAGGGTACTTACGATTGTTGTATAAAATTATATGACAAAGATAAATTCTCCAGCTTTAATTAATCTGTGATATCATATATATACATTTATTTTTTATTCATTCATATTTTACACAAATGTACACTCAGTGAGCACTTATTTTTTAGACTTAAGTTTTCTGCTGCACTAGCCTATCCACCTCAGAGGTTTGACGCATTATGTGTTCAGATGTGCTTTTCTTCATACCACTGTTGTAATGTGTGTCATTTGCATTACTGTTACCTTCATGCCAGCTTCGATCAGTCCCTTGTCCTCTGACCTCTCTCATTAACAATGTGTTTCTGCCTGAAGAACTGCTGCTCACTGGATGATTTTTGTTTTTTGCACCATTCTCTACAAAATCTGGAGACTGTTGTGTGTGAAAATCCCAGGAGATTAGCAGTTTCTGAGATAATCAATCCACCCTGTCTGGCACCAACAATCATTTCACAGTCAAAGTCACTTAGATCATGTTTCTTCTCCATTCTGACATTTGGAACCTCTTGACCACGTCTGCATGCTTTTAAGCATTTAAGTGCTGCCACAGTATTGGCTGATTAAATATTTGCATGAACAAGATGGTGTACAGGTCTACCTAATAAATTGCTCACTAAGTGTATAGTTCTTATATGTCAGAATTTACACTGTAAACTTTGTCTTTGCAACTTTGTGTTATATGTCTACGGGGTTTTCCAAGTAAAATAGTGGATAAATATTATAAATAAAATGCTGTCAATATAATTTAATTCCAGTCTAAGTGAGCAGATGCTTATGATTAAAAGACAAAGATAACGTTGATAAAATGTTTTGGCTCCATCTTCTGGTCATACATAGATACTGCAGTTCCCTCATTGTTGCACACCTGTAAAATTAACAGAGCACTTTTGCTACTTGTTTATGAGTCCATACAGGTAAGTCCGAAGGGTCAGTTGTAGTTTCTAGACACTCAATACAAAAAATACAAAGTTTTTCATTTGCACATTTAATGCTTAGATGCCATTATATTAACAATATGCATACATATTGCATTCCACAGGATGCTTGTAAGTGAAAGCAACATCAGAAACATTCCAATGTGTTTCAAATTCAAAGCAACCTAGTCCACAGGACACTGTCAATACCTTGACCCCTCATGCATCCCCTCAGTTTGTTTCACAGGACCTGTCTCTATTTGAAAATATCAAGCATAGGCCAGGATATGATATGGTTTAGTTGGTGGTCCCCATTATCTGTCCTATTATGTTTGGGGTCAATTTGACCCCATTTAGTGTTTGACATCTCTTAAAAATCAGTGAACCTTGTTTCATATTGGTACTGTATCAACTTTGCATAAAAATGTGTTGTGTGGGGTTCTTTTGACCCTCTGTAACTGTATAAAATGTAAGAAAATATATCATCATTTTTATTTTTATCTCAGATTTCTTTGCGGATGATTCTGGTGGCACTTTCCCATACAGGTGACAAACTTTCACTTACTCTTAACCTCAGGCTGTTAAATGAGATGTTTCTCACAGATCTTTCATATTTATGGATAAAAGGCTAGTCATTTGGGAAACAATACGAAAGTGACAAAGAAGATGATAAACAACGTGTCCAAATATTTCTATTATAATAATTGTGTGTTTATTTCAACTGTTGGGCTGAATTTGACCCCAAACATAAAAGTGGTCATAAAAATGAGAAATAAAATCAGTTTCACTTCCTCAAAAAATATCTCCACTTGAGTACATCTCCAAAATCAAGTATCAGTTCAGGTACAGTATATCATCCTACAATACAGGAATAGGTTGTATGGTGTAACCACATCATACAGCCATGTCAATAGGATATTCCATTGCTTTATAATATATAGAAATATCAGTACCTGGCAGAAATATGCTCAGAAAACTTAAACTCAAATACAAGTTATGGTTATATTATTAACCGTGCACAGCAATAATACATTATAAAACTTTGTTGTACGTTGCTCTGGATAAGAGCGTCTGCTAAATGCTTTGTAATGTAATGTAATGAACTATACTCAAAGGAGTAAGGCACACCTGTACAAGGTCAAGCCCTGCTTGTCGAAATGAGCCAGCAGAGACTGCATTACATTACATTACATTACATTATTGGCATTTGGCAGACACTCTTATCCAGAGCGACGTACAGTTGATTAGACTAAGCAGGGGACAATCCTCCCCTGGAGCAATGCAGGGTTAAGGGCCTTGCTCAAGGGCCCAACGGCTGTACGGATCTTATTGTGGCTACACTGGGATTCGAACCACCAACCTTGCCAGTCATCATTTTTGGTGTAGAGGTGTGAAGGTCATTTACCTTGACCGCTACGCTATTACCCCTGGCCCGCTGTTCTGAAGGAGCACATACCAACCAAACGTCCAGGTAGCTTTCTTGCAAATACCTTGGCACCGGATTGGAGATGAGTGCCGCCTCCATACATCTGTAAAGTTACTTCCTGTGCTCCCTGTGAACAGGAATGTGAAACCCCCATCCTACTTGCCATCAGGTTGAATAAAACCCCTGTCCCATGTGTTACAGCTCCTCTCCCCAACAATACTCAGATCTCTGCTGACTGGTGGTCTGCCCCGTCCCTCAGAATGGAAGGAAAAATACTCTGAAAGGGCGGCTTGGTCTGAATTGGCGCTTGTAGCCTGATACTAGGGTGCTGAGGACGCCGGTTACACTGGTGCCATTGAACAGGTGTAGAGGTGTGAAACACATTTGTGACAATAGAAACAAGCGATAAAGCGGTATCAACTCGACATCAAACCAACACCTACTTTAGCAACGTTAAATGAATAGCGTATAGCGCATATAACAATTTTTTTTAAATGTGTGGCTATAGCATGTTAACTTCGGTTATTCATTGGTTTATAAAATTTAATAACCGATTATATCAATCGGTTATTCATTGTCGTAAATCTGTAATTCCTGGCCAATTCCTCGCCAAGGTCTCAGCGTTGCGAGAGGCACCCCCCTTAATAGTGACGCGTTACGCACTCGTGCAAAAATACGTGGTGTCTTCTAGTGCCAACCTATCGGCTGACTGAAAACAACACACAGCATACTGAATTGCTATTGGCAGAAAAACACAGCCGAGCTCCCATGATTTAGGCCAATCAGTGTGACGGACTGAGTTGCTTCGCCAATGGGATTTTCGACAAACCATAGCGCCGAAATTTGAAAGACTCAAATCAGAGGGTGGATAAGTCCCAACCTACTTGGGCAGTTGGGATAGCAGTGTTTTAGTGTAACTAATGATCGGCGTTGGATTTTAGAGGTTCGTTCAAAATATGGGAAAACGGGGGCTTGTTTGTTTCGTGTTTGGGTGATGTTTTGTTCAAAGTTATCTAGCCCTAAATATAGCTAGCTAAGCTCACGTTTGCACAACGTTACATTGGCTAGTTTCAACAAGCTTAGACTAGTCTTGCTAACTGGTTAATGTTATTAGGGTGTGTGAGAAAGTTTGCGATCCAGTAACTAGCTAGCAAACATTTAAGTTAAATTGTTGTAAAAAGTTTTGTGAAAATGTCTAATCGTAAAATGGCTAATTGGCTAATGTATCCAGTCGCAACGTATGGATAGACTTGACTGCCTAGAAACTAGCTCGTATTCTGTTTTAGGCTAACCAACTTCTAGCTAACGTTGGGCAAACGTTAAGTTAGTTAGTAGTATAACGTTAGTAAGTTACTTTGCGAATAAGTATGTCATTAGCTATCCGAAATTATCACAGGTGATGCCTAAAACGACAAGCTGTTGACTTCGCTACTAGCTAGCTGTGAGAAAGGATGTGGATAAAAGTATTCTTGCAATAACGAGTGGTAAATTAATATTTATGCCCTCTATCGTTAGCATATGAGGCAGGGCAGCCTCCGATGTTGAACAGAAACGTTAACGTAAACACCGTGTTCGGAAAAGTGCAACTTTCATGTCGAATACATAATAATACAAACTTCCTGATCAGCTTTGGTTTTTGTGTACGTGTAAAGTCTAATTCCTTCCTTTTCACAAAGGTCCTGTTTGGAACTTAGTGAGTCTAAGTTAACGTTAATTTAGCTTGGTTAAGTTAACTATTTCGTTATGTGTTGCAGACGGTTGCTTTGCAATTGTGCCAATTATCGGCTTGTGAAACTGCGCTGTCGTCTTGGCTAGTTCCAGGATTTAAAAAGTCCATTCTTTGTTTATCTGTTATCTTAGTCTCTAGCTAGCTGCCAAAGTCAAGAGTCCTGCAGATGGCACTGCACAGGCAAAAAGAGGATGTCTTACTGGCGTGGGTGAGTAGTCCTGACATGCTAACGTCAATGGAGCATTTTATGTACATACTAGTATATCGTTTTATATCTAACAGCTAGACAGCGAAATTATTCATAACATTCATAAATTATTAATTGTATACCTTGAACCCTGACAGATAAACAGCCTCCGTTTGGCGGACCCGATTAACAGCATTGCCCTTTTACATGATGGCATCTTGTTTTTGAAATTGATATGCAAACTGTGAGTATTTCTGAAAAGCATTTATAATAAGTTCATTTATAACATTACGTTGTGCCTGTTCCATGTATGTTGGTGTATGCCAAAATCTGTAATTTCCCCAATTACCAGGAATGGACAAGAAGAACAGTGCCTTCTGGATCAGCCCATCCAGGAAAGATTTGCATTTGTCTCTGAATTTGTAGAAAGTAAGCAATGATATAAATTGTATATACTGCTATGCATTTGCATGCCATTAAACAATTACAGTGCAGTGTTTCAGTAACTCTTTGGACAGTCACACAATTATTGCTGCTAAAGGTGGTGCAGTTAAGGACAATTATGTTTTCACATGGGTGATATGACTGAACTTTTTTTAGTTAAATAAATTAAATTATTTAAATGAGTTCTGTTTTATTCTGGTTCCCTTTGTCTTAAGATCTGAAACCATTCTCTGACAAATATGCAGTAATAAAGGAATTCGGGAAGGGGGCAAATACTTTTCCAAGACACTGTACCTGCTTGCTTGCAACCACAGCACATGAAGGGTACTCTAATTTCTGACACTGATTGTATAGTAATGCATCTGGGCATTCCCGACTGGGAGAAAAGAGAAAATCAGTGATTTAAAATCATTGAGAAAAAAAAGAAAACATAACATGATAGTGCTGTAATCTTGATGTAGTCTTGCCATTTATTGGAATGCTGTTTTTTTTCCTAAGACCCATTTATTTGTTCTCATAAGGGCAATGTCGATACAAAGCAGACAGAGGTTCCTTCATCTCATGGGACAACATCCTGAATGGCAAAAACGCGGATATGGAGTTGTCAAAGGTACTCATTTTATTCTATGATTTGAAATAAGTAATCCATGGTAGGTAGTGGTATGCAAAGATTTGGGTAACCCTGGTCAAAAAGCATTTTATAATTTATATCTTAGTGAACAGACGCGAACCTGACCTCTAAATGGTACAATGTTAAGCATGACATTTTAAAGCAAGAATACTTTATTTGACTTTTTTACTATTTCAAAATGATTAAAAAAAAAAAGAAAAAAAGAAAAATTGGGAACCCTGTCAGTGCATTGTAATTCCACCTCGGGCAACTATACAGTTACAGCATGTAAACGCTTCCAGTAGCCAGCTAAGTGTTTCAGTTGTCACTTTTGGCATTTTCCCCCATTCTTCCTGGCAAAACACCTCTAGCTCAGGTATTAGGTAGATGGCATGTTTGCGATCTCTACAGATTTTCAATAATCAAATCTGGGGACTGTGGTGGCCATTCCAAAACCTACATCCGTCTTTACTGGAGGTACTTTGGGTCATTGCCTTGCTGGAATGCCCAACCTCTCTTCAACTTTTAATGTCTAGACTGACCTTCGAACATTAGCCTCTAGAATTTCTTAATATTTGGGGGAATCCATTCTTCCTTCCACTCGCACAGTATTTCCTGTGCCCCCAGCAGCCACACAACCCCAAAGCATAATGGATCCTCCATGCTTCACAGTTGGCAAGGTGTTCTTCTCGACAAAGGCTTCATTCGTTTTTCTCTAATCATATACCTTCTTTGGTGGTGGCAAAAAGGTCAATTTTGTTTAGACAGTCCAAAGTGCATTGTTGCCGTCATTCTTTCTGGCAACTCTGCTATGTAGGTCTTTGTTATTTGAAGTACGTAGTATTGTCCTGTGAACTGCTAGACCTATGTTTGCAACTTTTTTTTTTTTTTGCAGTGATGTGTGGGTTCTGACCATTTCACACCCGCCCGTTCTATCTGAAATCTTTCTTTGTCTCCCAGAACTTGCCTTGTCTTCAACTGTTCCATTTATCTTCCATTTTCTAATAATGTTTCTGACTGTGGAAATGGGTAGCTTGAATCGTTGAGAGTTTTGGTAGCCTTCTTCTTCTTGGTGGAAATTAACAATCTTCATTCTGAAATCCTTGGACAACTGTTTAGAAGAACCCATAGTTAACACTAGTCTGAGCAGCCACTGCTGTTTGATACTTTAGAAGGCATGGAGATACTTCAGAATATAAAGTTTGGCCCTGGAATTATATTCACCTGACTCATTGAAGCCCAAGTAAATCACCTTGGTCTGGGCCTTAGTAATCATCTTCTTAAAGAGTAACAAAGAATAATCCAAAACATAAATTAACATGAAAAGCAGTCCTGCTTCAGAATTTGCAGAACGGTGTCATGTTTAACCATGTAGAGTTCAGGTTTGCTTTTGATCATGTACAGCTTCATTGTAACAGACATTTAAACCAGGTGTGCCCACATTTGTGCACCCCTCTGTACATTTTGACAGTTTTTGATAATGTGCTCTCTTCACATTCAGGTGGTTATGCTCCTTGTGTACCATACCAGCATGAATGAACTTGTAGTAACTGACAATGTGGACCGGAAGATGGAGGTAATTTGACTCAAACCTGTAGATTCCCTTTCTGGAGGGATTTCTGCCCAAAATTTCTGATTGCATATTTCTCAATGTACATGTGATCCAGATCTCAAATAAGAACAACTTTTCTTCTGAGATAATTTGTTTGTGGAGAAGTCAAAGCAAGTTCTGTTTGTGCTTATTGTTTCAGTTTCAGATGGCTGCCGTACTCCGCTTTGTTTTCGATAAGGAGGACAGTCTTCACCTGGGTGACAATTTGGAGGACTTTCTAAAAAAACCATGTGAGTTGATCTTTTTTTTTTTTTTTTTTTTACTGATCACTTACCTACTTTGCTTATCTGGACTGTTGAAAGTAAAATTTGTATATGGTTGTATTTCTCTAAGTGAGCTTGATTTCCAAAATGGAGGGCGCAAGAAATGCCATAACTTTCGTTTTACTATACTTTACACCCTGCCACACCCCCTGCCACATTTAGTTACTGCAAGACAAGATTTTACTGCCTTTTGAAGTTCCCCTTTTCTGTTTTTGTAGACTACAGCCTGGGAGATGTTTTCTTTAGCATAACAAATTATTCATTTATGACTAATTGCTTTTTTATTTATTTATTTGCTGCACACAATCACTATAGTGGAGCAAATTCATAAATGGACGTGTTAAAAATAAAATAAAAATGCAAGTAGAGGACCCTGTGGATGGTTGTAGCATTGGGTTAGTTGGTGATGCCATCATGCACACACACACACACACACACACACACACACACACACACACACACACACACACTGTTACACCATATTGCTTTGGAAAGAGATTTTTAGAAATTAAGCTGTTTCACATTTAAAGGCTAAAAAGTATCATTTCTTTTATTTGAAAAATATTGTTTTTAAAAAGGGTGATTTTAAAGATTTAATTTTTTCAAATGTTAATGTTAGAAATAGGCTATTATATGATATAATATATATATTTTTTTTTATTTTAATTTTATTTTGTGTTTAAGAATAAAAGTCTTTATCGTTCATTTAATTTGGCAAATTTTCTGTTCATGTTACATCAATCCCCACATACTGTTACAGTACAACTCCCCAGCTCCCCAACCCCAGTTGTGGGATGTGTGTTTTACTTGTAACTGGAACTGTTTGTATTTTGCATTAACCCACACATTCAGTTTCTGTGATATTGTAGATGATGTCTAAATGACTAGTATTTGTAGCAGACAAATATGTGTTGGTTTTTATCATAAGTAGTTTGAGATCTCTAGCATAAACACTAATTGAGTTGTACATGTTGGTGCAAAAAGTTAGTCATTCCTGGTCTCCCCTACTAAAGTTTTTCCACCTCATTTTCGGTGCAGTATGTAGTAACAATTAAAAGTAGAAAAGTTAGGCTGCTAGGTGGCTCATCCTGTCAAGGCACTGTTCTAGTGCAGGGGTGAACCCAGCAGTCTCAGATGGGATCCAACTGCCTGTGGCCCATAGGGCAGCACAATTGGCAATTGCATCATCTATGGATAGGAGGGTTGAATCGTGTAGGAGTCAGTGTGTCATTACTCTTTAGCAATCCCAGCTTGTCTATTGGGCACCTGGCTTCTGCTACTCAAAGTGTCTTTGGGTCTGTGCAGACTTGGCCTGTGAGCTGCAGTATGAAAAGTAACAGCTGATGACTCCATGTCTCAGAGAGAGAGAGAGAGAATTTGGCAAATAATCTATCAACTTGATATACAGCAGTATGTTTGTGATTTGAAAAATGGACCTGATATGCAGATGAGATGTCAACTATAGAGGAACCCATTTAAAGTCAGAACACCCCTTGTATTGTCTAAAGAAATGTTGTCACTCGAGGGGTTGCCAGTCTGCCTGTGTTTAAAATAGATGTGTGTTTAAAAGATTAAATAAAGTCTAATTTAAATGTTTCTGTAGTAATATATTTGCCCATTGCCTCTCTTTCCAGTCACTGTTGCTTTGTCCAGTGTCTCCAGCATAAGCAGTTCCAGTGATGAGTCACCAATCTTAAACAGGCAACGGAGACCAGAAGTAAAGTTCTTGGAGCTGACGACCGTGGCATCGAGCTCGGCTAGGTAAAGCTGCATTTCCATCTCTCGCACAGTTATTTATTTCTCTAAATAGCATCTGCATGCCCATCCAATGGTCCAATATCCTTTGTCAATTTGAGACCAACCTGTGCATTCTTAGTGTGCAGCCAGCTTTTCCCTTTGCTATCCACCCACTGAGCCACGCATTAATTGTGCAAGAGGGCTGCATTATTTGCCTAGCTTTGGCTCGCTTTTGGCTTAACTGGGTGGATTCCTAGCTCTTAAATGGCCTTGCTCAGGGCCACTTCAACACACCCAGGGTGGAATCGAACCGGCAACCTCTTCTGACTGTCGGACGACTGCTCTCACCACCTGAGCCAATGTCGCCCCGAATGTCTTAAAACTGAGGTATACACAAGGTAGGAGGCACAAGGTGTCAGAGATGTACATCGTGTGATGTATTTTTCTCGGGCTGATCACATCCATGCACTTGGGTTTACAGATCCCCGATACAGGAGGTCATTAACACACCCCAGTTCCAGCTGAGGAAGGTGCGTAGGCAGCTGGCTGAGGAGAGGGACATGAGGGATGAGCTGGAGCGAGACCTAGCCAACACCAGCGAGTTGCTCTCAGAAAAAGGTACAGCACTCAAGAATGTAATGAAGGGTCCATGACTTTTGGAGGGTGTTTTCACTCAGGGGCAGAGTTTTTGCCCCACCAGCCCATTGCCATCATTGAATGCCCAGATGGGATGGCTCAAACATAGAAGTACCCACAAACGGGCAAATCACAGGTAATTGGTAGGATTATTCATGGTAGCACATACATAAAGAAAGCTGTATGGATTAACTTCTCAATAGGTTTGCCACTACATTAGTTAATGCCGGTTTCCTGCAACATTATTTTTGGTGCATGGCAGACTTTGTTACGTATATGAACATAATAGATGACCCTTTGTATGAGTCTTGCCTGTTTAACGTATTCACGCTAAAGAACAGTGTTGAATACCAAATTCTAATTGATTGGCTGACTGGGAAGCCCCAGGCCAAGGGGAAAACGGGTCAGGGCGAGACTGACACACGTTGGCATATAGAAGCAGGAGGGATTAATACGCAATTTAGCATGATTTTCAATTTGTAGTCTGTAAAGCACTTGTTAATTGCCACTCGCCCAATGGACTAGTGCTTTATTTATTTGTTTATTTTAACTCGCCTTTCATCTGAACCAGCCTCAGGTGACCTTCATTTTCAGCCCTGCTTATTCTACTGGAGTTGCTTATTCTGACTGTTTTATTGCTGCTTCTTGGTCCGTTTGTCTGATTAATCTCCAAGTGTTCAGGTTTGCCCGAGTGCTCCATGTGGTCACTTCTAGCACTTCTGCCTTTTGGTTCTTCTACATGCTTGTCCCTGGTTATAGTTTTGCACTTTATTGTTAAGTGCGTCAGAGCATCTGCCAAACGCCTGTAATGTAATGCAATGCAATGTCTTTCGAACTGATACATTTTGTCTACAAAGCTTTACTCAAAAGATAAGTGCTGCTGTGATTTTGCTCTCCCTTTTATAGAAACGCAGTTATCCCAGCTGCAGCATAGGCTCCAGAGACTGATGAGGGACAATGCAGAGCAGAAGCAAGAGCCCAGTGAGCTGGAGGAGCTCCAGAATAAAAATGAAGGGTAAGGGGCTGGGGCAAGCGATGCCATGTAGAGCAATGGTGGGCCACTTGGTGCTTTAGTTGTATTTGTGGTTAGAACTACTTTAAGCTTTCCTGAAACATTTTCAAATCAAACCTTTCTTTTTTTTTTTTTTCTTTCCTTCATTCAGGCTTTTGGAACGTTTGCATGAAGTCCTAAAGCAATGCCATGACTTGAAAACCAACAAGGGTCAAATGGAAAAGAAGATTGATCAGTTGACTGAGGAAAATGGAGATCTGTCTGTTGAGGTAGGTTGCAAAGCACCCCCACCCCCCCATTTTATTCCCCCCTCACCTTTTCATCTTTACTGCAAAAACTTTTCATTTTATGGATCACTAACTTGGTAATTGGTCTCCAGCTGGTTATGTACTCTCATGTATCAGATCATCTCAGCTATTAAAGGCTGGCAAGACTAGTGTGCTGTGTTTTTACGATGAGGAAATCTGTCCTCCAAACTGCCCACTTGCCTCTTTTATATTTTATATCCATTTTTATGCTGTTTTTTTATTTATCTTGTCGTTTTGCTTCACTGTACTTCTGCGTTCACCGCCACGGTTGCAGCAAATGTGCCCAAAGACAGATTGCCGGTGCATAATTGATATAATATGGTTGTTTTAGAATGCTTTCAATGTTTAAAAAAATATATATTATAATAATAATAATCCTGCATAGTATTTTATGGTCATGTGTTGGAAAGCAGCACTTTGTAAATAGAAAAGTCCAAGGCAGTCGTTGGCTTCTCCAAGAGGATTATGCGTTTTTCCATAGGTAAGAGACATGGCTGCTCGTCTGTCAAGTGCTCAGATGATGGCGGACACCCTAAGTGAGGAGCAGCAGGCATCACAGGCAGAGTGGGAAAGCAAGAAAACCTTCTTTGAGACTGAACTTTGCCAAGCTGTATCAGAAAAGGTGAGATTGTGTTTTAGTTCTCTTTACCGAAAATATTAGACCAGTGTAATCACAGTAACTTTGAAATCATTTTGACTTGTCTTTGGACCTCTGTCTAAAGAGATTATCTTATTTACAGATAATTGCATTGTATTTCTGGATAATTTCCCAATAATTGTCCCCAACTATTGTCTCTCTAGAGCATTAATTTAATTAACAGCAAATAAATTGTCATCTGCTGCAGATCCTCTCACTGAACCTCATTGCAAGAGGGTCCATTTCTTCAACCCATTAAAGAATTTATATTTATTATATGATATTTAATGTTTATTTCCCCTCTTCTCTCCCCCAGGAGATCTTGAGTGAGCAAATTGAGATTTTGCGAGGGAAGATCTCTGTTCTGGAGGATGAGCTAAGTAAAGCACAAGCCCAATCTCAGGAGCAAGGCGAGGTCATGGGACCCATAATGAAGGTAACTTCTGAAACATTTCCCAAACCTTGTTATTTTTTCCCCAAGACACTGATTTTCCGAGAATGTACTGTATTGTGTTGTGAAAATTTTTTTGCCCCCTTCCTGATTTCCTCAGATCTTAAGACAAAATGTAATGTTAGACGACGGGAGCCTGAGTAAACACAAAACAAAAAACAAAAAAACAAAAAAAAAAATCCATGTCACACACGTGGAAAAAGTAATTGCCACCTTAAATTTAATAACTGGTTTCACCACCACAATTTTGGGCTGTCATATTTGCTTTGATGGGGAAAATGGTGGCATTTCTTCTAGATTCTTCTATTGTGCAAAACCAAAGTGTTTTAATTATTATTCAAGTGTTCTCCATTGTCATATTCACAGTGGGAAAGGCTAAACCATGAGATTTCTGAATTAACATGCAAGCTGTCACAGCTCCAGGAAAGGATTATCCAGCTTGAGAGGGAAAAAGGAGAAATGCAAACAAAACATGAGAACGAGAAAAACAAATTTGAGAGCGAGACCTCCCGTCTGCAAGGGCTCATATCTGAACTAAAACAAACCTTGTGTGTCCTTCGTGGTGAAAGGGAGGCCCTTGAGCAAACCTCAAGAGAGCAGCAGGCAGTAATGGCTACCCAGATTACTGCCATGAATGCAGAGATTGCATGTCTTTCTGAAATTATTCACAGCAAGGAGCTGGCAGCAACAGCACTTGGGCAACAAGTGGCCGAGGAACAGAAGCAGAGAGGGATTTTGGTGGAGAAGATGGAGAAGCGGGATCAGATGAATGAGGTGACCATTCTGGCGCTGAATCAACAAGTAGAACACCTAGAAACTACATTAAAATCAAAGGAAGAGGAGCACTCTCACCAGCAAGCCATTTTGCAAGAGACGTCCGAGAGTGCAATCCAGGAAAGGGATACTATCTTGGTGGAATATCGTCAGTTTCGCCAGGAAAAAGAAGAGCAAGTTGTCAACCTCAATCAACAGGTCAGGCAACTTGAAGAGCAGAGGGAGGTGCAGCTGTCTCTTTTGTCTGACTTCAAGAGAGAGAAAGAAGAGCTACATTTAAAGTTGATTTCTTTGGAATCTGCTGTCAGGGATCTGCAAAACGAGCTGGAAGTGCAGAGGCAAAACCACAAAGAGACTCTCACAGCCAAACTCCAGAAACATTCCGAAATGGAATCTGAGATCATTGAGCTTGGAAACCGGGTCCAGCTGTTGCTGACCGATATTGAGCTGATGAGCCAACAGGTTAATAAATCACAAGAGGAGAAAATTCATGCTGAATCCTGTGTGGAAGAGCTGAAGATTGAATGTAGAGAGTTATCAAACACACTTTCTGCAGAATGTGATCGTAATCTTCACCTGTTCAAGGAGAGAGCAGCAGAGGTTGAGACGTTAAATGCAAAAGTTCAAACACAAACTGAAAAAGTGGACAAACTGGTAAAGGAGACGGAGCAATACCTCGTGGAACTTGAAGCCATACGGACTGCAAAAACAAATATAGAGTCTCACCTTAATTCAGTCATTGAAAAACACCAAGCAGAGATTTGCACATTGCATCTCGAGTTGACTGATGCGCAAGGATTGGTTAAGCAAAAGGAAGCTGAAAACGAACTCTTACAGAATGAAATATCCATGAAAGGAGAAGAACTGAAGATCCAGCAAGAGCAGGTACTTTATCTTCAAACTGAAACCAATCGGATGGCGGAGCTGCGACAAAATCTGGCAGAGGAAGAGAAGAGATATGAAATGGCTAAGCAAGATGCTGATGCTGGGAACGAGGAGGCTCGGCTATTGAGGATCACACTGGATGAAAAGGAAAATAAGATCAACATTCTCCTACAGAACATCGAAGCTTTAGAAGGAAATGCTTGTGAGCAGGATCTTCAGAACAAGAAGCTTGAGGATTATAAGCACTCTGTCTCTGAACTGGAACACAGGTTGGCAGAAAGTCAAGCGCAAATCAGCAAAAAGGCTGTAGCCTTAGACAGTCAGGGTCAGCAAGTGTTGAGTCTACAAAAAGATCTGGCCCTTGAACAAGCAAGAGCATTTTCATTGGAAGAGAATTTCAAGGCTTCACAAGCTCTAATCCAAAACCAAAAGATGCAGGAACAAGAATTAAGAGAGGAGGCCATTGTTCATAGTGAAGAACTCAAGAAGCAAAAGTCAGATTTGGAAAAACTACAGCAAGAAATCTTGCTGAGGCAGGGAGAGAAACAAGTGGCCGAGAGTAGGGCTGTCGTAGCTACAGAAAAGGTTGCGGTGCTCCAGGCTGAAGTTCTCTCCGTTTCCTCTCTGGTTACAGAAAGGAATGAAAGTCTTGAGAACATGAAGAAGGAAATTATAGCCGTACGTACAGAATTAAATTGTCAAAAGGAGCAAGCTATTGAGAGATGCAAACTAGCTGAGGCAGATCGCAAAAGACAGGAGGAAACCATTGAAAAACTTAACGGAGACGTCCTCTCTGCATCTAGTCTTGCCGCAGAAAGGCAACATGAAATTCAGGTGCTGCAGATGAAGGTGTCCTCCTTAAAAAAGGAATTGGACATGCAGCAGGAGATTGGGCACTTGAGAGACCAGGAGACAGGGTCTAAATGCATGGAATTGGAGAAAGAAGTTGCCCAACTTCGGGCTCAGGTTCTGGAGGCCTCTTCCCTTGCTTCTGTAAGAGAATCTGAGCTTTGTTCCCTACGCAGTGAAGTAAAGGCGAGTGATAGCCTGAGACTTCAAGCAGTTGAGACGGAAAAAGCTCAACGCAAGGAATTTGAGGAGAAAGTTGCCCAACTTCAGGCTCAGGTTCTGGAGGCTTCTGCCCTTGCGTCTGAAAAGGAATCCGAGCTTTGTTCCCTGCACAGCAAATTAAAAGAGATGGATAACCAGGTTCTGGAGGCTTCTGCCCTTGTGTCTGAGAAGGAATCTGAGCTTTGTTCCCTACGCAGTGAAGTAAAGGCGAGTGATAGCCTGAGACTCCAAGCAGTTGAGACGGAAGAAGCTCAGCGCAAGGAATTGTTGGAGAAAGTTGCCCAACTTCAGGCTAAGGTTCTGGAGGCTTCTGCCCTTGCGTCTGAAAAGGAATCCGAGCTTTGTTCCCTGCACAGCAAATTAAAAGAGATGGATAACCAGGTTCTGGAGGCTTCTGCCCTTGCGTCTGAGAAGGAATCCGAGCTTTGTTCCCTACGCAGTGAAGTAAAGGCGAGTGATAACCTGAGACTCCAAGCAGTTGAGACAGAAAAAGTTCAACGCAAGGAATTTGAGGAGAAAGTTGCCCAACTTCAGGCTCAGGTTCTGGAGGCTTCTGCCCTTGCGCCTGAAAAGGAATCCGAGCTTTGTTCCCTGCACAGCAAATTAAAAGAGATGGATAACCAGGTTCTGGAGGCTTCTGCCCTTGTGTCTGAGAAGGAATCTGAGCTTTGTTCCCTACGCAGTGAAGTAAAGGCGAGTGATAGCCTGAGACTCCAAGCAGTTGAGACGGAAGAAGCTCAGCGCAAGGAATTGGTGGAGAAAGTTGCCCAACTTCAGGCTAAGGTTCTGGAGGCTTCTGCCCTTGTGTCTGAGAAGGAATCTGAGCTTTGTTCCCTACGCAGTGCAGTAAAGGCGAGTGATAACCTGAAACTCCAAGCAGTTGAGACGGAAGAAGCTCAGCGCAAGGAATTGTTGGAGAAAGTTGCCCAACTTCAGGCTCAGGTTCTGGAAGCAACTAGTCTGGCATCTGAAAGAGAATTGGAGCTTGGTTCTATGCAAAAAGAAATGAAAGCGAAGGATAGCTTGAGACTGGAATTGGAGAACGAAGTTACCAAACTTCAAGCCCAGTTTCTGGGGGCTTCTGCCCTTGCGTCTGAGAAGGAATCTGAGCTTTGTTCCCTGCACAGCAAATTAAAAGAGATGGATAACATGAGACTCCAAGCGGTTGAGACAGAAGCTCAGTGCAAGGAATTGGTGGAGAAAGTTGCCCATCTTCAGGCTCAGGTTCTGGAGGCAACTAGTCTGGCATCTGAAAGAGAATTGGAGTTTGGTTCTATGCAAACAGAAATGAAAGGGAAGGACAGCTTAAGACTTCAAGTCGTTGAAACACAGGAAGCTCAAAACAGGGAGTTCGAGCAAAAGCTAATGACACTACATGACGAACTTCAGCATGCTTCTTCCCTTGTCACTCAAAAACAACAACTCAATGAAGCCTTAAAGGAGGAACTTAAAGAGCGAGATGTCTGTCAGGAGAGAAATGTTCTCCGGACTCATGCTGAAGAAGTTAACAGGAAAGAGATGGAAGACATCATTGCTAATCTGAAGGCAAAGCTTATTAGTGCCTCTTCACAGGAAGAACATGCTGCAAAGCTCCAGCAGAAAATGGTGGCCTTGAGGCATAAAAATGAGGAGCTGTTGTCCATAAGGGAAGTATTGCAAAAGGAGCAGGAGGCTTCCCAGAAATTGACGGCGGACCTGGCGGGACAGCTCCAACTGGCAAGGGAGGAGCTCTCGACACTCCGTCCTCTGAGGGAACAGATGGCAGAGACGTCGCAGCTCAGCCGTGACCTTCAAGAGCAGTTGTCTCTGAAGGCTGAGGCTTTGGAGCATTACAAATCTCAGGTCTGTACACCTTCCTTGGTGTGTCTAAATTATAAGAGTGGAGTTGACTTTGCATATTCACGGTTAACGTTTTGTAAAGTAAAGCTTGATGTCAATCTGCATTTAGGTAAAATATGCCATTTACTGAAAACTAGCTGCAA
Organism: Conger conger; assembly: GCF_963514075.1. Taxonomy (NCBI): domain Eukaryota; kingdom Metazoa; phylum Chordata; class Actinopteri; order Anguilliformes; family Congridae; genus Conger; species Conger conger. The sequence goes on from NC_083772.1 coordinate 10,078,994, forward strand.
GTTTCTTGGTATTGATTTGGATATGGTCCTCAAGTCATCCACATCTGTCAAAAATCATGTCATGAATCTGGTTATGGTACTGTAAAAGGGAGAAATGGTTTAAGTCTCAGCCTTAGATTTTTTTTGCAAATGAGATTTTGCTATGTTTTGTCGCAGGTTGAGAATGCAAAAATGCATTATAATGGGAAGAAGCAGCTGGTACTAGAGGCCAATGAGAAGATCCACACTATTACGACATCCCTGGAGGCAAGGGAACAGGAGGTTAAGACCCTAAAAGGACAAATTAAGGCTCACCAGCTGGAGCTGGAGCAAGCGAAGGCTACAGAGAACAATTTGCGCTTGAATGTCAACAGCCTGCAGGCTCAGGTAGGTTCAAAAGGGCTTGCGTGCTTGCACACTTTTACACTTGCATGGAACATGTGTGTGAACAGACTAGAACCGACATGGTGACATGGCTCAGGCAGTAAGAGCAGTCGTCTGGCAGTCGGAGGGTTGCCGGTCCGATCCCCCGCCCGGGCTGTGTCAAAGTGTCCCTGAGCAAGACGCCTAACCCCAAAATGCTCCTGACGAGCTGGTCGGCGCTTGGATAAAGGCGCTATATAAATGCCAACCATTTACTGTGTAAAATGTCACTGTGTAGTGAGGCTCTTTATGTACATGTGCAGCTGGACTATGCTGATAAGCAGCTACGGGAGCAGAGGAGGCATGGAAAGTGTGAGACAAAGCCCAAGGAGACCATTTATCAGAAAGTTAATGACAAACCGCAGGACACCAGTGGCGACAGTCTAGACCTTAGCCTGGATGACTCCCTCAACTCCACCAGGTAACACTATGGCCCTCCTTGACCTACAGCAGCAATGTTTTATCTATTTATTTATTTATTTATTTATTAAGTTTGTGTGTGTGTGTGTGTGTGTTATATAAAGAAATGGAACATTTTGACTAATTCTGATGAAGTTGTTTATTTTATGTCTGTGACAGCAATGAATTATTGGTGCCTTTTGGCTTTTAATCCATTGTAATCATTCAAATTAGACTGCTTTGGGCTAGAACAGTGATCTTCATTCCAGGAACTGGGGAGCCACAGGATCTGCTGATTTAGTTTTTGTTGTAATGACAGCGATCAAAACGGAAAACAGGTGAGGTAACTGCAATTGATCAATTAAATGCTGGGCAACAACAAAAACCAACAGAACCTGTGGCTCTCCAGGAATAAAGATCACTGACTGGGCTAGATCCTTGAAAAAGGTGCAGATAAATGTACATATGTATTTTGGTAAAATATACTGTTGATCTGTCTCTTTTTGCTCATGGCCTGGTTAAAGGGAGAGTTCACTTCCTGGAGTGTTGTTATTTCAGTTTGTGTTTGTTTCTGATTGAGTCCGATTTTATATGTAATGTAGGATGCTTGCTTACTGAAGTTAAAGACACATTAACTGTCTGTGCCATAAATTTATTAAAAAAGCATAATCTGAAACGACAGTGGATGCAGTAGTGCTGTCCACAGAGCCCCACAGCTGGTTTAGCATTTCCCCCGTCCTGTCAGGAGACCATCAAAGCGGGAAGAGTCCAGCACCCCCATGGTGCGTAGCTCGGAGCGACTTCAGGCCAAACGGCGGGCTCGTGGTGGGGAGTCACTCGAGACGCTGTACTTCACGCCCATGAGCGCCCGTAATGCTGCGGACGTCAAGCTGGAGAGCAGCATCAACTCTCTGGGAGAGCTTACGCTCGACTCGACCAAGAAAAGCTCTGCCCGCCGTCGCACCACCCAGGTCATCAACATCACCATGACCAAGGTCAAGAGCATGCTCTACCGTATCATCACACACCTCCATATTCAGTGCACCTCAGACGCATATCTTCTCAGAAGTGATCCTACTGTGTACTACCCCATGGTACCTTCTATGATGAATTAGGACCTTGTTTATTGCTTAAGCTGACACTCTTTTGTAAATGGACCTTGTTGTCTTTGGTAGATATAGTCTCCAGGTAGATGTCAGCTTTCCGTTCTCTGTTCACTCATTCCAATTTCATGACCTCAGCCGTTACACGAGTGGTCTGAAACATATTCCCATGCCTACTACAAAAAAAAAAAAAAAAAAAAAAAAAAAGAAAGATCCATCTTGACCCTTGACTCATTTTGGTAGGACGATGTGCACTGCTCATGGATTTTTTACACGATTTAAGGAGGTGCATTTCTGATTTCCCAAGGCTGACTTGTGATAATCTTGCCTCCCTTTTGGCTGCAGAAGACCCCCGGCAGAGTGGAGGCAGACCCAGAAGACGGCTCTTTCTGTAGCCTGCAATCGGCGCAGTCCTTCCCCAACCTTGCCTCCCAAAGAGGTCGGCCCTTCTCCGTGGAATTCCCTGAGGAGGCCACGAGTGACCAGCTCCGGAACCTTCCGGGCTACCGACGCAGCGCTGCTTACACTGTCGCCCCTACCCGCAGTGAGTGCTGCCCCAGTAGTTTCATTACATTACATTACATTAATGGCATTTTGGCAGACGCTCTTATCCAGAGCGACGTACAGTTGATTAGACTAAGCAGGAGACACTCCTCCCCTGGAGCAATGCAGGGTTAAGGGCCTTGCTCAAGGGCCCGACAGCTGTGCGGATCTTATTGTGGCTACACCGGGGGTTGAACAACCGACCTTTGCGGGTCCCAGTCATGTACCTGCACCACTACGCTACAGGCCGCCCGCCTAGGCGTCTTTGTGTGTCAGTGCCTACACAGACCCTTCATCTCAAACCAGACCTCAGACAGACCTCGTGCTGGTCCCGATCCAGAATGTTTCTATTGTCCAAGTTACTGATATTTATTTGTGAATGTAATGCATTTGGTGTCCTCTGTGTGTGCGCTAGGCATTAGCACGTTCAGGGTTGGTGCTGAAAATGAGCCAGACTTTTCAGAAGAATGGATGCGTATTGCAGAGCTGCAAGCTCGAAACAAGGCCTGTTTGCCCCATCTGAAGAGCAGCTACCCAATAGAGTCCCAGGTGAGTTTTCACATTGTACAATGCGTTGCTAAATCTGGACGGATTATAGACATATCTAAGGAAATGGTCATTTTACATGTAATGGGTTGCATGTCTGAACATGAACATTACAACAGCATGATGTCTTCACTGACTTGTAAATGCTTTCATCCAATGCATTTAGTATTGGCATCAACATGCCCCCAAATCAGTGGTACACCAATTATGAATAAGGTGTTTGTAAAACTCCTCAATCTAAACACTGCAATGCCCTCAAAAATGGTGTCAGTCGGTGACTGAGTTAGTGAAGCGCATTATACTATAAACCACAGTTGCTATGTTGCTTTTTTAGGGTATGGGCTGCCTCTGTGAGTTCTGCCTTTGAACTCTCCCTTATTTTAAAAAGAATGATGATGATAATAAGAATTTTTTTGCAAGAATTAAAAAAATGGTAAAATTGTAATCATTTGTGCAGTGATGGTCTACCATTTGTGTGCTTGCAGCCCGTCCTTGGGATCCCCTCGTTCACCATCACGGATGATGACCTGAAGACGGGTGATCCTAATGAGACTATCCGCCGGGCCTCGATGATGCCGGGTCAGATCAGGGACTCCGTCGCTTCACATCGGCATTCCATGCTCCCGGGTCAGATCCGAGACGGCTCGCTCTCCCGCCGCGAAACCATGCAGCCGGGCGACTCCTGGGCAGCGTCCCGGCATACCGCTGTGCATCCGAAACGGTGTCCGAGCAACGCCCAAAACGGCAGGGCTGCCACGCTCCCTCTGAAGCGTGGGGGAGGCGACCTGCAGGGGCCCGACACGCCGGAGGTGAGGGAGACGTGCGCTCACACGCTCATACGCTCACACGCTCAGGCCCAGGCTGTGTGGGGAAGCCCTTCAGCCCTTCTACTCTTTGGGTAAAAGGCAAAGGAAATTGAACGCCGGGCTAGTGTTTGTGTATGGAAAAGGAGATCGAACCCCGGGCTGGTGTTTGTGTATGGAAAAAGAGATCGAACCCCGGGCTGGTATTTGTGTGTGGGTTGAGTTGTCCAGCGGACAGGCTGCAACCGAAATGTCTTCCCTGGGGTTAACGTTTTAATGGGATTTCTGTGTCGATATTCAGACCGTTGCTTCTTTTTCCATGCTCTGCCTTAACCCGGGTATGAAGTATCTAGTACCCTTCTGACATCACTGACATGACAATGCTCCATCTTTCCACAGGCTAAGAAGTTGGTAAGCTGTTTCCCCCGTCCCATGACTCCTAAAGAACGGGGCGATCGCCGCTTCGCATCGCAAAACAGTCAGAACCTACCGCCCAATACTCCGGTGAGATGGCTATGTCGACATTTTCTTTCAGAATAACCTGGCAGCAGGACTTCATTATGATGAGAATTTACTGTGTCGGTCTTCCTTCACTGTCTAGTTCCTTTTTGCGATTACTTCTTAAAAATGTCCCAAACAGCCGATTGTGACCATTTTGAAATCGGATAAAATGTAGGATAACAACAGGAACGCAATGTGGGCGCTATGATAATATGCATTTAAGGTACAATAGGTAAGATTTTTGTGTTAAAACATTGTTACAAGACTATTTCCTATCATTGAAAAAGGCTCACTGGCATGTTGACTCCCCCTCTGCATGTATTTATAATCCTTAAATTCAGGTTTCAAAATATGCAGTGACAGGCCTTCACTCTATACCGTCCGAAATTACCTATTGTACCTTTTAAAAGAGTCTCTTCTAAGGGATTTTGTTCTGATTTTGTGTCCAAATGTCACATCCATAACGCTGGAATTGCCCGTATTTTAGACTGTCAAATGTGTATTTCTGTTTCATTGCCTGCAATTCATTGTAAATTATATTGCATATCTTCTCGCTTCTAATTCTCTAGCAAATAGGTGAAATGGTGAGATGGGAGGGATCGCTGAAGTCCTTTTAACACGTGGTGACTCGGTTAACATGGTTGTGAAGCTTTATGCGGTGGTTCTTGTCATGAACTGTGTGGCCCGGGGTGTAAACCTCATTTCTGTGCATTACGGTCCAGGTGGACCGCAGGCAGTCCATGGTGTTCAGCATTGAGAACACGCCAAAGAAAAACGGCAAGAGCAACTTGCTGCAGAAGGGCTTCAATAAGATGCGGGCCAGCACTCGCAAGTCACCGGGCTCCACCAGCAAAGCTACCCGCTCGACCAAGTCCCCGCGCCCTGGCAAGTCCCCCCACGGAGAGAAGCCACAGCGCAAGTCCCCTCGAATCAACAGCAACAAGTCTCCAAAGGTCACCTCCAGTGCCAGGAAGGTGAGCGGAGATTGAATTTTCAGGACCAAATCTATTGCCCATTCACAAAACATGCAGTATCTTTACTGTTTTTTACGGTTTGTGGAGACCAGTCAGTCACTAATTATCGCAAAACTTATGGTACTACATACACCATTAAATCGATTCACCGACATGGTATTGAACACTATGTAAGGATGTGTTCTACTACATAAGCCTATAGTATTTTCAAGGTGTACTTTCAATTGTGTTGCATCATTCACACTTTTATTTTATTTTTTTCCCCTGGACAAACAGAATGTCAGTGCTCACTTAATGGAGTGTGTCTTTGTCCAGAGGGAGGAAATGGCTCTTGAAACAGAACAGCAGCCAAGTTGAAGGTTATCAGTTTTCCTGTCCCTGTCTTTTTTTAACCTGATCTTGAGCGCAGTGGTGTTCTCACTTGGTAATGAGGCATATGGTTTATGGGTGAGATCCATGTTTGGGCTCTGCTTGTTGACTTCTGTTGCTGCATTAAGATTGGGATGCAGCTTGGGATACAGTGGTTCTCTCTCAATTCTTTTTTTTTCCCCCCTCAATTTTGCTCAATTGTTTGTCATGGCTGGAAACATTTGGGTGTGCACTAACCTTTTAAAAATGGATTTTGAAAAAGGTTGCCCAGTTATTTTGCTAGTGATTTTGTAAGGCTTTTAATTACAAGAAGTTTCATAATTACATTGTGAGATTTGTAGAGACCAAGGAATCAAACAAGATAACAAAATACATAATAATCATAATGTTTTTCTCTCTATTTGCAGTTCATGAACTATAGATCTCGGATGAAGATTTGAGTCCAACAATGGCGGTATTCGGCTCAGGAAATCTAAAGGAAATGGGCCCTGCTTCCCTGTATTTTATGTTCTTTTCATCTATTTTTTAAAGGTGCTGTGCAATAAATTAATATTATGTTTTTCTTAACTGCAGCCGGCAATTATGAGGACCAGCTTGACATATTCACTCGTCTTGAAATGCTCTGGAGTCTGAAATTATATCTTATTGTTGTATCCTCTTCAATTTTTTTTAATTGGCTGTCTTCAGTGTTTTCAAATGCATTCGTTTTAATTCTGTTTTATGGGGTGTGTATAAAGGGCAGTTCATAAATAAAATGATGGTACATTTGCACTTACCTGTAGTGCCTGTCCATTCAGTTTTCTATCTACATCACCACCACTCAAGTTTCATACCAACACGCCTGCATGAGACTTTGCTTGGATATAGCCTACATGGTTGGAGTACTTTGGTAGAACTAGGTTGTTTTAAATCCATTTTCATTATGTTGTCTGGAATGTAAGATTTTCACTTAAAATCATTGTCTCCAAATTGAGAGAACTTAGTGCAATAGTGGTTGGAACTTCCCATGCCTGACAGGCCTGCCAAATTTTCTCCAGGGGTGCAGCAGTAACTTATCCAGGAACTAAAAAAAAAAAAAGATCCCAGAAGAACATCCAGTGTTCATGACAAAATGACTGGGAAAACTTCATGGGAAAGTAGCATGGCATGAATCATGGCATGAACCAAGAGAAACATCAATGCTCATCTGACACTAGTCCTATTTTGTCTGGCGTAAAGCGAATGCAGCGTTTGGCAGTAAGAATGTCATACCTGCAGTCAAACGTGGTAGTGTGGTAGTGCAATGGTGTGACTTGGTTGTGTTGGTGGCAGACAAGGTTGTTTGACTATCTCAGGAACTGCTGATCTCCTGGTATTTTCACACACAACTCTACAGTTTACAGAGAATGGTTGCAGAAATGAGTTGTTAATCAGAGAGGTCAGAGGACACTGATCGTTGCTGACAGTGATGGTAACACAAACACCCATCACAACAGTGGTATGCAGAAGAGCATCTCCGAACATGCAACACCTGGCGGTCGAGCTGCACGTTCACGCCTGTTTTCCGTTCTGGTTCCTCAGTGGTGGAATGACTTGCCTACCACTGTCAGAACAGCAGAATCCCTCCCCCTATTTCGACGCAGACTCAAAACCCACCTTTTCAAACTACCTTAGTCCTCCCTCCTGATTTCCCCTGCCCCTCCTTTCTGATATCCCTATCCTTGTCTAACTACCCCCCCCCCCCCCAAAAAAAAAAAAAAAAAAAAATGCACTTCTGATGACAACTATGTTTAGAACAGCATTTCCTGTGTATTTTGCTAGTTTCTGGATGTGATGCTCTGACTTATGGTAGAACCTATGCACTTGTAAGTCGCTTTGGATTAAAAGCGTCTGCCAAATGACTAAAATGTAAATGTAAAATGTAAAACTTTTAAGTGGTTAGGCTACATCAGCAGTGTCTAAAAAATAACTATAAATTCCAAATAAAAGTGCTCACTGAGTGTATGTACTTATGTGCTTACATGAATAGATGGCTCATCGTATATATACTTTTAAGTATTTTTTTTTACTTCTACTTTAGAAATTCATACTACTAGTAGGCTACATACAGTAGACACGGGGTGAACAATAAGTGCAGGCTACAATGCAGCTTTTTCTGCGCAATGAATAATATTTGATGAATAGGCCTACTTAAAATCAAATTGAGGTTTACAAATTTATGAGTATCATCAATTATGAGAAAATCATAATGAACCTAACAGGAAAGTCCATCAACATTATAAGGAAAGTACAGCCATGACAGTAATGCTGAACCTCACAAAATGTTTGCAATGTGTCAGCTGCTGCTGGATTAATGCTATAAAGGTTATCAAAACGTCACATAATTGGCCATATGGGGCCTTACATCTGAATTGGTGTTGAAAATAAAAAGCACCATTGAAAGATGATACTGTGTAAGCCTACAGAATTAGGGTACTTAATATAATTGGGCTGACTGGTGTGAAATCGTAATTTGATGCTCTTTTTTTCAGCGACAGTTACGACAATAATTTTGCCTGAATAATTCGTAAATTGAGTGATTGTTTCAGTGGATGGTTATTCATATTGTTTTCTATTAAAAAACGAATATGAAGATTCAGTCATGAGACAACGATAATACATTTTATTATAGAACATGGCATACAACATTGGCATTACAAGATATACATCTAACAACCAGCACTTTAAGTGGGCTGGACTGCACCGGTATAACATATCCGACCGGGATGCCTACGTTTTGCTCATACGAGAACGGCACGGCGACATATAAGTGAAATACATCAAATCCATAAATTGCTTTAGTATGGGGTAGGACTAAGGGACAATCTAAAAAGGTGTGTTTTCAGTCTGCGTCGAAATATGGGGGGGGGGGGATATGTTCTGAAGGAACCAGGACAGAGAACAGGCGTGAACTTGCAGCGTACTCCGGTCTGCAGAGAACCAGAGGCCACTTCGGTGTTGGTTAAATGCAATGAGAAGGATTGTTTTTGATTCTGCCACGTTCCGTGCGGCATCCAGTGGCCACAGAGCGAAATGCAGTGGTGCGAATTTAATTTTAATATTGGCACGAAAGCGGCGGACTGATGTTGAAAAGCAAACACAGGCAACTAAACTGGTGTTTAATAAATGCAATGACGAGGATTGTTTGTAATTCAATACATTGCCCAATGCATTTTACAAAAAGTGCTTTTGACAGTACAGGCAATGAACTGCAATGCATTATGCGTTTTGTTTTTACATATGGCGTGATACATTCGCATCATTATGTAAAAGCAAACGCAAATGTGCATTACATTTCATTATATGTCACTGTAGCTATTGCATTTTAAATCTTCCATATGCAATAACTGTGAAACCTGTTTTTTGGGAAATACATTTTTATTTGAAACTGTGGTTGATTGCATTGAATCATTACTAAAGCACACTATACAAATGATGTAAAATAAAGTTTATGTCAATAACAGTATTATTTTTAGTTTCCAGTATTTTTGTTCATATTTATCAAGGGTGCAAACTGCCAATAATTGTTTTCTATTAAAAAACGAATATGAAGATTCAGTCATGAGACAACGATAATACATTTTATTATAGAACATGGCATACAACATTGGCATTACAAGATATACATCTAACAACCAGCACTTTAAGTGGGCTGGACTGCACCGGTATAACATATCCGACCGGGATGCCTACGTTTTGCTCATACGAGAACGGCACGGCGACATATAAGTGAAATACATCAAATCCATAAATTGCTTTAGTATGGGGTAGGACTAATGGACAATCTATAAAGGTGTGTTTTCAGTCTGCGTCGAAATATGGGGGGGGGGGGGGGGGGTATGTTCTGAAGGAACCAGGACAGAGAACAGGCGTGAACTTGCAGCGTACTCCGGTCTGCAGAGAACCAGAGGCCACTTCGGTGTTGGTTAAATGCAATGAGAAGGATTGTTTTTGATTCTGCCACGTTCCGTGCGGCATCCAGTGGCCACAGAGCGAAATGCAGTGGTGCGAATTTAATTTTAATATTGGCACGAAAGCGGCGGACTGATGTTGAAAAGCAAACACAGGCAACTAAACTGGTGTTTAATAAATGCAATGACGAGGATTGTTTGTAATTCAATACATTGCCCAATGCATTTTACAAAAAGTGCTTTTGACAGTACAGGCAATGAACTGCAATGCATTATGCGTTTTGTTTTTACATATGGCGTGATACATTCGCATCATTATGTAAAAGCAAACGCAAATGTGCATTACATTTCATTATATGTCACTGTAGCTATTGCATTTTAAATCTTCCATATGCAATAACTGTGAAACCTGTTTTTTGGGAAATACATTTTTATTTGAAACTGTGGTTGATTGCATTGAATCATTACTAAAGCACACTATACAAATGATGTAAAATAAAGTTTATGTCAATAACAGTATTATTTTTAGTTTCCAGTATTTTTGTTCATATTTATCAAGGGTGCAAACTGCCAATAATTCTGGACCTGACTGTATACTGAAGTACATGCCTCCTGCCCTGATACAGCAAAAGTGCCCTTTCGACAGCAGAAATTTGAATTTCCTTTTTAAAAACTTACCACAGCTGCCCTTTTTTATTTTGAGCATATGCCCCCAAAAAGTATGTGCATGGCCCTGCAATGACCTCATCATTCGATTCCAGGGGGCACCTTCTGCCTGCCTGCATTAGCAGTGTAGAATGGGCAGCTCAGCCAGTAGACTGTGGCGTGAACAAAATGGTGGCTGGTTTCCCTCATCTCAGAGGATGATTGACTGAGGAAGTTGCAATGATGGGAAATAAAATTTCCCTGCACAAGGGACACTTCAAGGCATGAGCAAGGCTGGCAAACCAGTGCGGCTCGACTTGCCTGAATAAGTATAGAATAAGAACAATAATGTGTGTTTCTTCGCCATAGTCTGTTTCCCTAGGCCACACCCTTGAGAACATCAACATTTGCACCTTTAAATAGTTTGATGAAGCTAACTTTAAATTCATTAGTCCTCAAGCAGTATATGAGTGGGTTTATCATGGGTGGGAGCAGGCTGTACAGCATGATGATGACAATGCGCAGATCCCTGCTGAATTTAATTCCCACGTTGCTCGCCAGGTACACAAAACAGCGGGGGAGGTAGTAGAGGGTGATGATGATTAGCTGGGCACTGCAGGTGGACAGCATTTTGAGGCGACCCTCTGTGCTGGCGATCTGAAGCACGGCAATGATGATGGAGACGTAGGAGAAGACGATCAAGGCCAGAGGCCCCAACAACGCCAACATGGCGAGGATGAAGGCCGGGAAGCCGTAAGGCGCCCTGTCGGTACACGCGAGCACTGTGATTGAAATGTGATCACAGTAGCACTGGACTATTCTGTTTGATGCACAGTAAGGCAGAGGGTACGCCCTGATCACCATCATCAGGGGACCAGTCTGTGAGATCAGCCAGGCAGTGACGCTGAGAATACACACATTGGAATTTGTCATGATCATGGGGTATCTGAGAGGATAGCATATTGCCACATATCGATCCAGAGCCATTAACAACAGTATAACTGAAACTACGGTTCCAAAATAGTGCACAAAGTACATCTGCACGAAGCAGGCGGTGAATGAAATGGTTCCTGCCTGAAACCAGTATCTGGCAATGATCTTTGGCAAAGTGGTAGTGCTGAAGAGTACATCCAACACAACCAGGTTTAAAAGAATTATGTACATGGGTTTGTGGAGGCTGCGATCCTTTGTGAACAGCATGAGAAATATAGCATTTCCCAGCAAAGTGCAGACATACACCAGGAACATGACGGCAGAGGCCAGGCCGTAGTATTTCGGTTTGAGTCCAGGGAACCCCACGATGACAAACTCAGTCACTGCGCTCCAGTTTCCCTCTGACATGGTGAACTGCAGTCCTCTGAGAGACCCCACCTGGAGAACTCTATATTTGACAAAAAAATAAAAAGTTAAAAAACCTATTTTAAAACACATTTATAATATTAAACATTTGTAAATATAATGGAATCATTGGAATTGGTGTAATTTACATTGAAGATTTTCAAGTCTCAAAATCGAATTAGTGTGATGTGTAGAAGTGATATAAAATGTATCTGCATAAAGTAATCATGTTAATCTGTTCCTTTGTGGACTGTGCTAACATTGAGCTGTCTAACAATTATTATCCGCTTGAATGCGTAAAAATCTACCATAAAGCTTGGATAGTTGTGAGCATACAGTATGTGCAATTTATCAACCTGCACACATTGTTCTGACAGCAACAGAAGTTAATTGTTGATACAACAACTGTACCGGCACAATATTATTCTCCTAGAAATGGTTAAACAGATGGTTTCTAAGCGTAAAGTTCAAGCAGTTCTCAGAATTGTCAAAAGTACAAAAGTACCATTCAACATTTTCCCCCAGCCAACCACAATTTACAGGAAATTAACCATTACCAGTCATCAAACATACATACACACAATATGAAATTCTGCTAATAATCCATAGGCATAACATAATTCTGCAAATAGGCCATACCCTTACCTCAGTTAGTAATGACTTGTGCAGACAATCACACCTTGTATGCAATCCAATGTGTTTACATGTATATTTATAGTCACTTTTATCCCTGGGATGTTGCCAAAGAGATTAACCTGTTTCTGTCTCTACTGAGCAGACCCACCAGAGGAATAATTAAGATTGAAGGCTTTCTGAAACTAGAAATGTTCATGAAAACATTTAGAAAAAGTTAAATGTGTTTGCTTAACCAGGAAGGAAAGGAAAGCATACTTAATAAGGCTGGCAATTAATTAGGGACTGAAGAAGCAAACCTGCTGAAACCCTTGATGATTTTTTTTCTTTTTTTTTCTTCACAATTTACAAAACAAAACACTTTTTGTATGGTGTTGATCAGGGGTCGGCAAGAGGGCCATCTGTTTCTGGATTTCATGCCAACTTCTCAGATTTATTCATATGGACCAATTTTACATTCCGGATCATTTTTGCTTTTCTGTTTTTCTGTTTTCTCTAATTAGTTACAACAATTGATGACATGCTAAGGGTGCTGGCCAAGGCCCAATTTGGCCAGCAGTGAGTGACACAGGTCATGGCGGACCAGGTTGTTCAGCTCTCAGTGGTGGACCGGGCAGGGGCCGCTGCTGCCATACACTCTTCCCAAGGCAAGGGACGTCCTGGTAAAGATGACTGATTCTGATGATATCGAGGTGCACCTTTCAACCTTTGAGAGGGTGGTGGTGCGCAATCTGTGGGACAACAGAGAGTAGGCTGACATCCTGGCATGGGCTGAACTCTCTCCCACCTCAGCAGGGCAACAAGTCGCCACATAGGCCTTCCAAACAGGGGTCAACGCATTCAGCCAGATGGTCGCCCTTCTCTGTCTCGTAAACAGGTCGCTCCATCCAGAGCACTTGACTGGAGCAGAGGTAGTGGATGGCCATGGATCATTTTCTACGTGCCCTCCCTTATGAAAGTAAGAAGCTGGTCAGCCAACATGCACCCTGGTTGCAGGGGGAGATGGTGGAGTTGGTCAAAAGAGTGTAGAACACGTGGGATATGCTCTGCTCCAGCCAAACTGACCATCCAGCCAGCTGCCCACGCTCGAGGCCCAAGTAGAGAAGCAGCAATCTGGCCCAGGGGGTTGATGGTGGGAGAGAGCCCTGGAACTCTCTGACCTCCATCTCCCTCACCATGGTCCATGGCGAAGTCCACCAAGTACCAGGAGCAGAGCTACAGCAAACAGGGACTCTGGAGGGTAACTGCAGGGCTTGTCCGCCAACGGCACCTTCTACATCTCCAGAGATTAAATTATGTCCTGGGAATAACTACGAATTGGGCCAAACCTGGCCCCTCACCCAGCCCAGGAGGTGAAAGAGATAATTGACCAGTTTAAAGATGTCTTTTCCCAGCTCCCAGGTGACACCACACTGGTCTGGCACCACATACACACTCCTGAGCATACAGTGGTCAATGTGTCGCCATACAGGCAAAGAAAAACCCCCAGCATGCTGTAATAAAATATGGCCTATTGGCCTGTTTGGTGACACCTTTTCTCCTGGCTTGTACTTCTTGCCAGCCCACCTACATCAACACACCCTGCACCGTGTTACAAATCCTCCAATATGTCCATTTAATGGGCGGTACTGTACGTGGGTTCTATTGGATAAATGACCGATGGGATCAACAAGAACAATGGTCGAAGTCTACCCCATAGTTGGCACCTGATTGGGTAGAATGCGGTTCATTGTTTGTGGCGAAACAAATTTTCAATGCCAGCTGCTAGCATTAAAAACTCAGTCGTTCAGGACCACAATCATCACTGGGCCACATAATTCAAGTTTCATAAATGTTGGGGCCACAACAACATATTGATCAGGGCCACCAAAACCCAAGGGTCAGCTCTGTAAATGTCAATGAAACCACAATGATATATATCTGAATTTGACCAAAGACAACACAGATATGAATTCTGAATACAACATTCATTCGTGATTTAGGGCTTTTCCTTACAAAGTTTTGGTCCTCTAAAAATGACATTTTGTTTCATCATGGCACCCAGCGCTCTGATTTTCAGGAGTTCTATATCTCTTCATTATCTACCAACACACAGAAAGATCTGAGAGGTGCTGTGGTGAAACCTCAAAATAGATTTAAATTGCTGTTATTGATCCAAATCACCCTTCTGTCCAGTTTTAAAAGCAGCTAGGGCAAGATGATCGCACCAATGACATTATTTCCCAACAGATGTTTTTGCTGAACTGTCAATTGTGGTGAACCTGGTCTCATTGAGGTTACATCAGCACTGGCACACAGGTTGGCATGTTATATGATGAAATGCCATTATTAAGCATCAAAATAAATAAATAGGCCAATGATGCCTACAGTAGAATAAAATCACACTATGGACAACTGGAATAGTCACAGTTTCTATAACCAAAAAAGAAAAAGGCTTTTCATCTTTTATTTTTACTCTATCTTAAATATGTGCTTTATTTAAATAAATAAACCACCCCAGTTAACAGTGTTCCCATTGACAGATGTTTGATTTTTATCTAACGATACCATGCATTTGAGTGAATAAAGAGACACTGACAATAAAACAAACACACACAATCGTCATCTAAAGTTGGCCTCCCACAGAGTTCCTCTGTGGTTTGACCTGCAATGCAGAGAACAGTCCAGCATCAGAATCAACAAGCATGCACACAGCAGGTGAACACCGGTCCACCACCCCCAGAAAGAAGCCTGTAGTGTAAAGATAATTAACCTGGTCCTCCAGGGAAGCCCTCAGGGGACATGATCCAAAGCAGAGGCACACCTGCACACACAGTGGTGCCAGCAGGGATTTCCAACCTCATAAAAAGATCTCACATTGGGCCCCACCACGCCAGGCCCACACAGTCCCTGCACAATTACAGTCAGAGGCGTTGTCCGAGCCCTTGGATGGGTCACATGACCCACCCCAGCTCCCCATAACGTTGTGGGGCTGCACACACACTGGGGTTCACAGTCCCCTCCCCCAGCTCACTCCTGTCCCTCACATGCCCCTTCATGTCAGCGGGCGGTCCCCAGAAGGCCACTCCCTCTTCAACGGGACCTGCCCATGTGCACGTTTGTAAAACACGTTCAGGAATCACCTATAACGGAGTATACAGAATATATTAAATACATGTGTGGTATAGAACTGGCATATTCAATTCTTACAAAAATTCATGGATTATTTTATGTATAGGCCACTTTCTAATATGTCATGATTAGAGGCTATAATTGTGTCAAACTGAATGTGATCCTGTAAATGTGTTGTTTTCACATTTACAGGATGTTTACATTTTTTATATGTTTGAGAGTAGAGCCTGTTGGCTTCATGCAATATGGGGAAAGTGTATTTTTCTATGTACACTGCTTTTTATTCTTCTTTAGTTATTTCCTAATTTCACCTTGATTGTATGATGAGTGTTAACAAAGCACTTGAAGTAAAACACCTGTGAATATTTTAACAGTGTGAATGGGGATTTCTCTTCTGTGTCAAACATATTGTTTTTCTGCTGCTGTACATGTAAAAATTGAATATACTTTAATTCCTCCCAACATCTATAAGAACAATAGTAATAATGATAATAATTGACAAAAAGACAATAAACATCCATTTGAAGTAAATGTTTATTTGAAGATTTAAAAAGAATATGGATTCATTGGAATTTGAATGTAGGCCTATTAAAATGAAGAAACAGTACACACATTAATTCCAATTAGTAGGCTGTATTTGGGAAATTACTTACAAATAAGTACAGGTGTGAAATACCTGAAATACCATATGAAAAAAGCACTTTTACAGAAGTGACTAAATTAGAGTTACAAAGACAGCTAGGCCTACACAAGTGAGTCATATTCCATTGAATGGCAAAAGGCTGTAAAAGAAAGTCAGACCATTGGTACTTTCGGTGTGTGAGTTTCCGAAGCAACATAAGGCATGAAAGAAAATATAAAATAAAAAGTTGGTTACTCAATTCAAGTGTGTAAGTCACAAAGAGGCAAACTTATCTTCCTTAGACTGATGTTGATCTGAGACTGAACGTGCAGCTGAGGCTGACAGAAGTTTTCCTCAGTTGTCGTCTCAGTGCAAATAAATGTAATGCTTGTTATTATGTTGCTTAGCTGTATTATAACCTATTTACATTTGCTTCTAAATGTAGCCTTGCTATTTATGTTAGAGTGAAACAGGACCTCAGGCTTGCGTTTTGTGCGCTAAATAGTTTTGTTCTGTTTATTTGTGGAATTGATATTGTTTTTTCATTACAGAATGAATGTCTTGAATTTATTTTGACAATTTTCCTTAAGGGTTAATGGCCTATTTGGCTACTCTTTGAAGGTTGTTTGTCAGCTGTATGGCCTACCTATTCTGTTAGCAAAGGTAACTTTATTCATGGTGATTCTCTGAATCTGATGTCACTGCAGAAGCGATTCTTTTATGTCACTGTTCATCCAGAAGTTCACAGATTTTGCCTCATTTGTGCAAATGTAACTTAATGAAATCATTATTTATCCATCTAGGTAGAGTGGTTATATGGTTATCAACATTTTCTTCTTTTTAAAAAACATTTACAGTTTGTTTTTAATGTTGATCCCAAGTTAGCCATGTGATTGTCGCAACCCCCAGTTCAATTTGATGATGTTGTTTTAAAATGTATATATGTATATATTTATACAACAGGCTAGCTAAATAACACTGGATGTAACAGACACAACATTAAACATTAAAAATAGCCAAGAGGAAAAATGTCTGCTTCTACTCGACTGTTGAATTGTAGCTAGCATCTTATTCCACCAGGCCAGGAAATAAGCTTGATTTTTGATAGTGATCAATAATACTTTGTAGCAGCTAAAAAATCACTGTAGTTATTGATGGAAATAAAGACAAAGCTATATTTCTAAAGCCAATTATATGTTATAGGCTATATACTATCCTGTATATCTTAACCTATTTCTTGTAAAGGTCTCTTGTACAGGTTGTAGTTATTTAAAATATTTTCTTTTTTTATGACCATGTTGGCTTCTTCATAAAAAACAGCAATGCCAAATGATATTTGGAGCTATTGGAACAAATTGGGAACTGCACTAAAACTGCACTCTACCTAAAAAATCAATTGATTTCTTTTACTGCTTGTGGTTGGCTTCAAAGACATATCTTGAAGTAATGAGTAGTCTGATAATATTTCATTAATTGGTGACTGGCAGGGACTTGCTTGTCCAACTTCATATGCTTTGCTGTCTTAGCTATTCCCTCCTGCTGTGGTGCAAGGTAAACTTAACTGCATTTCTTATCTTATCCTTATTTTGAGAAAAGAGGCACTCAGGAAACAGACGTTCTCTGAAATGAAAATGTTTTCTTTTTTGGAGTGAAATCCACATTGATCACAGATCAATCTTCAGATTTTTTTGACATCATCCTTATTGATGCCATGTAAGCTTTGTAAAGGAAATACAAATAAAATCCCTTTCTGGCTGTTTTTAATTCTGCTGCTGATGTGCCTGCTTGAATGTACAGTGCAATATTCATAGCCAGTAGTTTCCCCAAAAAGGCATATTTTCACTTTTTTCGAGGAAAACCATTCTGTTGATGGCTTAGTTGCAAAGAGTAGAGATATTTTGTCTCTGCACATGCACCCTTTGTCCCCTAAATTTTTTCAGCAGGATTTGCTTCACTTCCGTAGTCCTCAAGCAGTATATGAGTGGGTTTATCATGGGTGGGAGCAGGCTGTACAGCATGATGATGACAATGCGCAGATCCCTGCTGAATTTAATTCCCACGATGCTCGCCAGGTACACGAAACAGCGGGGGAGGTAGTAGAGGGCGATGATGATTAGCTGGGCACTGCAGGTGGACAGCATTTTGAGGCGACCCTCCGTGCTGGCGATCCAGATCACGGCCACGATGATGGAGGCGTAGGAGAAGACGATAAACGCCAGCGGCACAAGCAGTACCACCATAGCGGCAATGAAGGCCGGGAAGCCGTAAGGCGCCCTGTCGGTACACGCGAGCACTGTGATTGAAATGTGATCACAGTAGCACTGGACTATTCTGTTTGATGCACAGTAAGGCAGAGGGTACGCCCTGATCACCATCATCATCGGACCAGCCTTCGAGATCAGCCAGGCAGTGGCAAGGAGCATACACACATTAAAATTTGTCATGATCATGGGGTATCTGAGAGGGTGGCATATCGCCACGTAACGGTCTAAAGCCATTATGAATAACACAAAGGAATTGACACTTCCGAAATAGTGCACAAAGTACATCTGCACAAAGCAGCCGGTGAATGAAATGGTTCCTGCCTGAAACCAGTATCTGGCAATGATCTTTGGCAAAGTGGTAGTGCTGAACAGAATGTCCGACACAACCAGGTTTAAAATTATGATGTACATGGGTTTGTGGAGGCTGCGATCCTTTGTGAACAGCATGAGAAATATGGCATTTCCCAGCAAAGTGCAGACATACACCAGGAACATGACGGCAGAGGCCAGGCCGTAGTATTTAGCTTTGAGTCCAGGGAACCCCACGATGACAAACTCAGTCACTGCACTCCCGTTTCCCTCTGACATGGTGGACTGCAGTCCTCTGAGAGACCCCACCTGGAGAACTTTATATTTGACAAAAAAAGAAAAAGTTAAAAAACATATTTTAAAACACATTTATAAATTAAACATTTGTTAATATAATGGAATCATTGGAATTGGTGTAATTTACATTGAAGATTTTCAAGTCTCAAAATCAAATTAGTGTGATGTGTAGATCTGCAAGTGACATAAAATGTATCTGCATAAAGTAATCATGTTAATCTGTTCCTTTGTGGACTGTGCTAACATTGAGCTGTCTAACAATTATTATCCGCTTGAATGCGTAAAAATCTGCCATAAAGCTTGGATAGTTGTGAGCATACAGTATGTGCAATTTATCAACCTGCACACATTGTTCTGACAGCAACTGTACCGGCACAATATTATTCCCCTAGAAATGGTTAAACAGATGGTTTCTAAGCGTAAAGTTCTTAGAATTGTGAAAAGTACAAAAGTACCATTCAACATTTTCCCCCAGCCAACCACAATTTACAGGAAATTAACCATTACCAGTCATCAAACATACATACACACAATATGAAATTCTGCTAATAATTCATAGGCATAACATAATTCTGCAAATAGGCCATACCCTTACCTCAGTTAGTAATGACTTGTGCAGACAATCACACCTTGTATGCAATCCAATGTGTTTACATGTATATTTATAGTCACTTTTATCCCTGGGATGTTGCCAAAGAGATGAACCTGTTTCAATCAATAGTCTCTACTGAGCAGACCCACCAGAGGAATAATTAAGATTGAAGGCTTTCTGAAACTAGAAATGTTCATGAAAACATTTAGAAAAAGTTAAATGTGTTTGCTTAACCAGGAAGGAAAGGAAAGCATACTTAATAAGGCTGGCAAGTAATTAGGGACTCAAGGAGCAAACCTGCTGAAACCCTTGAGGATTTCTTTTCTTTTTTTTTCTTCACAATTTAGAATTTCCTCACAGAACTAGTTGTAGGGCACAAATCAAAACAAAACACTTTTTGTATGGTGTTGATCAGGGGTCGGCAAGAGGGCCATCTGTTTCTGGATTTCATGCCAACTTCTCAGATTTATTTATATGGACCAATTTTACATTCCAGATCATTTTTGCTTTTCTGTTTTCTCTAATTAGTTGCAACAATTGATGACATGCTAAGGGTGCTGGCCAAGGCCCAAAAAGTGACACAGGTCATGGCGGACCAGGTTGTTCAGCTCTCAGTGGTGGACCGGGCAGGGGTCGCTGCTGCCATATACTCTTCCCAAGGCAAGGGACGTCCTGGTAAAGATGACTGATTCTGATGATATCGAGGTGCACCTTTCAACCTTTGAGAGGGTGGCGGTGCACAATCTGTGGGACAACAGAGAGTAGGCTGACATCCTGGCATGGGCTGAACTCTCTCCCACCTCAGCAGGTCAACAAGTCGCCACCTAGGCCTTCCAAACAGGGGTCAACGCATTCAGCCAGATGGTCACCCTTCTCTGCCTCGTAAACAGGTCGCTCCATCCAGAGCACTTGACTGGAGCAGAGGTAGTGGATGGCCATGGATCATTTTCTACGTGCCCTCCCTTATGAAAGTAAGAAGCTGGTCAGCCAACATGCACCCTGGTTGCAGGGGGAGATGGTGGAGTTGGTCAAAAGAGTGTAGAACACGTGGGATATGCTCTGCTCCAGCCAAACTGACCATCCAGCCAGCTGCCCACGCTCGAGGCCCAAGTAGAGAAGCAGCAATCTGGCCCAGGGGGTTGATGGTGGGAGAGAGCCCTGGAACTCTCTGACCTCCATCTCCCTCACCATGGTCCATGGCGAAGTCCACCAAGTACCAGGAGCAGAGCTACAGCAAACAGGGACTCTGGAGGGTAACTGCGGGGCTTGTCCGCCAACGGCACCTTCTACATCTCCAGAGATTAAATTATGTCCTGGGATTAACTACGAATTGGGCCAAACCTGGCCCCTCGCCCAGCCCAGGAGGTGAGAGAGATAATTGACCAGTTTAAAGATGTCTTTTCCCAGCTCCCAGGTGACACCACACTGGTCTGGCACCACACACACACTCCTGAGCATACAGTGGTCAATGTGTCGCCATACAGGCAAAGAAAAACCCCCAGCATGCTGTAATAAAATATGGCCTATTGGCCTGTTTGGTGACACCTTTTCTCCTTGCTTGTACTTCTTGCCAGCCCACCTACACCAACACACCCTGCACCGTGTTACATAGCCTCCAATATGTCCATTTCATGGGCGGTACTGTACGTGGGTTCTATTGGATAAATGACCGATGGGATCAACAAGAACAACGGTCGAAGTCTACCCCATAGTTGGCACCTGATTGGGTAGAATGCGGTTCATTGTTTGTGGCGAAACAAATTTTCAATGCCAGCTGCTAGCATTAAAAACTCAGTCGTTCAGGACCACAATCATCACTGGGCCACATAATTCAAGTTTCATAAATGTTGGGGCCACAACAACATATTGATCAGGGCCACCAAAACCCAAGGGTCAGCTCTGTAAATGTCAATGAAACCACAATGATATATATCTGAATTTGACCAAAGACAACACAGATATGAATTCTGAATACAACATTCATTCGTGATTCAGGGCTTTTCCTTACAAAGTTTTGGTCCTCTAAAAATGACATTTTGTTTCATCATGGCACCCAGCGCTCTGATTTTCAGGAGTTCTATATCTCTTCATTATCTACCAACACACAGAAAGATCTGAGAGGTGCTGTGGTGAAACCTCAAAATAGATTTAAATTGCTGTTATTGATCCAAATCACCCTTCTGTCCAGTTTTAAAAGCAGCTAGGGCAAGATGATCGCACCAATGACATTATTTCCCAACAGATGTTTTTGCTGAACTGTCAATTGTGGTGAACCTGGTCTCATTGAGGTTACATCAGCACTGGCACACAGGTTGGCATGTTATATGATGAAATGCCATTATTAAGCATCAAAATAAATAAATAGGCCAATGATGCCTACAGTAGAATAAAATCACACTATGGACAACTGGAATAGTCACAGTTTCTATAACCAAAAAAGAAAAAGGCTTTTCATCTTTTATTTTTACTCTATCTTAAATATGTGCTTTATTTAAATAAATAAACCACCCCAGTTAACAGTGTTCCCATTGACAGATGTTTGATTTTTATCTAACGATACCATGCATTTGAGTGAATAAAGAGACACTGACAATAAAACAAACACACACAATCGTCATCTAAAGTTGGCCTCCCACAGAGTTCCTCTGTGGTTTGACCTGCAATGCAGAGAACAGTCCAGCATCAGAATCAACAAGCATGCACACAGCAGGTGAACACCGGTCCACCACCCCCAGAAAGAAGCCTGTAGTGTAAAGATAATTAACCTGGTCCTCCAGGGAAGCCCTCAGGGGACATGATCCAAAGCAGAGGCACACCTGCACACACAGTGGTGCCAGCAGGGATTTCCAACCTCATAAAAAGATCTCACATTGGGCCCCACCACGCCAGGCCCACACAGTCCCTGCACAATTACAGTCAGAGGCGTTGTCCGAGCCCTTGGATGGGTCACATGACCCACCCCAGCTCCCCATAACGTTGTGGGGCTGCACACACACTGGGGTTCACAGTCCCCTCCCCCAGCTCACTCCTGTCCCTCACATGCCCCTTCATGTCAGCGGGCGGTCCCCAGAAGGCCACTCCCTCTTCAACGGGACCTGCCCATGTGCACGTTTGTAAAACACGTTCAGGAATCACCTATAACGGAGTATACAGAATATATTAAATACATGTGTGGTATAGAACTGGCATATTCAATTCTTACAAAAATTCATGGATTATTTTATGTATAGGCCACTTTCTAATATGTCATGATTAGAGGCTATAATTGTGTCAAACTGAATGTGATCCTGTAAATGTGTTGTTTTCACATTTACAGGATGTTTACATTTTTTATATGTTTGAGAGTAGAGCCTGTTGGCTTCATGCAATATGGGGAAAGTGTATTTTTCTATGTACACTGCTTTTTATTCTTCTTTAGTTATTTCCTAATTTCACCTTGATTGTATGATGAGTGTTAACAAAGCACTTGAAGTAAAACACCTGTGAATATTTTAACAGTGTGAATGGGGATTTCTCTTCTGTGTCAAACATATTGTTTTTCTGCTGCTGTACATGTAAAAATTGAATATACTTTAATTCCTCCCAACATCTATAAGAACAATAGTAATAATGATAATAATTGACAAAAAGACAATAAACATCCATTTGAAGTAAATGTTTATTTGAAGATTTAAAAAGAATATGGATTCATTGGAATTTGAATGTAGGCCTATTAAAATGAAGAAACAGTACACACATTAATTCCAATTAGTAGGCTGTATTTGGGAAATTACTTACAAATAAGTACAGGTGTGAAATACCTGAAATACCATATGAAAAAAGCACTTTTACAGAAGTGACTAAATTAGAGTTACAAAGACAGCTAGGCCTACACAAGTGAGTCATATTCCATTGAATGGCAAAAGGCTGTAAAAGAAAGTCAGACCATTGGTACTTTCGGTGTGTGAGTTTCCGAAGCAACATAAGGCATGAAAGAAAATATAAAATAAAAAGTTGGTTACTCAATTCAAGTGTGTAAGTCACAAAGAGGCAAACTTATCTTCCTTAGACTGATGTTGATCTGAGACTGAACGTGCAGCTGAGGCTGACAGAAGTTTTCCTCAGTTGTCGTCTCAGTGCAAATAAATGTAATGCTTGTTATTATGTTGCTTAGCTGTATTATAACCTATTTACATTTGCTTCTAAATGTAGCCTTGCTATTTATGTTAGAGTGAAACAGGACCTCAGGCTTGCGTTTTGTGCGCTAAATAGTTTTGTTCTGTTTATTTGTGGAATTGATATTGTTTTTTCATTACAGAATGAATGTCTTGAATTTATTTTGACAATTTTCCTTAAGGGTTAATGGCCTATTTGGCTACTCTTTGAAGGTTGTTTGTCAGCTGTATGGCCTACCTATTCTGTTAGCAAAGGTAACTTTATTCATGGTGATTCTCTGAATCTGATGTCACTGCAGAAGCGATTCTTTTATGTCACTGTTCATCCAGAAGTTCACAGATTTTGCCTCATTTGTGCAAATGTAACTTAATGAAATCATTATTTATCCATCTAGGTAGAGTGGTTATATGGTTATCAACATTTTCTTCTTTTTAAAAAACATTTACAGTTTGTTTTTAATGTTGATCCCAAGTTAGCCATGTGATTGTCGCAACCCCCAGTTCAATTTGATGATGTTGTTTTAAAATGTATATATGTATATATTTATACAACAGGCTAGCTAAATAACACTGGATGTAACAGACACAACATTAAACATTAAAAATAGCCAAGAGGAAAAATGTCTGCTTCTACTCGACTGTTGAATTGTAGCTAGCATCTTATTCCACCAGGCCAGGAAATAAGCTTGATTTTTGATAGTGATCAATAATACTTTGTAGCAGCTAAAAAATCACTGTAGTTATTGATGGAAATAAAGACAAAGCTATATTTCTAAAGCCAATTATATGTTATAGGCTATATACTATCCTGTATATCTTAACCTATTTCTTGTAAAGGTCTCTTGTACAGGTTGTAGTTATTTAAAATATTTTCTTTTTTTATGACCATGTTGGCTTCTTCATAAAAAACAGCAATGCCAAATGATATTTGGAGCTATTGGAACAAATTGGGAACTGCACTAAAACTGCACTCTACCTAAAAAATCAATTGATTTCTTTTACTGCTTGTGGTTGGCTTCAAAGACATATCTTGAAGTAATGAGTAGTCTGATAATATTTCATTAATTGGTGACTGGCAGGGACTTGCTTGTCCAACTTCATATGCTTTGCTGTCTTAGCTATTCCCTCCTGCTGTGGTGCAAGGTAAACTTAACTGCATTTCTTATCTTATCCTTATTTTGAGAAAAGAGGCACTCAGGAAACAGACGTTCTCTGAAATGAAAATGTTTTCTTTTTTGGAGTGAAATCCACATTGATCACAGATCAATCTTCAGATTTTTTTGACATCATCCTTATTGATGCCATGTAAGCTTTGTAAAGGAAATACAAATAAAATCCCTTTCTGGCTGTTTTTAATTCTGCTGCTGATGTG
This sequence comes from Conger conger, assembly GCF_963514075.1. NCBI lineage: Eukaryota > Metazoa > Chordata > Actinopteri > Anguilliformes > Congridae > Conger > Conger conger. The sequence continues at coordinate 10,103,900 of NC_083772.1, forward strand.
CCTGCTTGAATGTACAGTGCAATATTCATAGCCAGTAGTTTCCCCAAAAAGGCATATTTTCACTTTTTTCGAGGAAAACCATTCTGTTGATGGCTTAGTTGCAAAGAGTAGAGATATTTTGTCTCTGCACATGCACCCTTTGTCCCCTAAATTTTTTCAGCAGGATTTGCTTCACTTCCGTAGTCCTCAAGCAGTATATGAGTGGGTTTATCATGGGTGGGAGCAGGCTGTACAGCATGATGATGACAATGCGCAGATCCCTGCTGAATTTAATTCCCACGATGCTCGCCAGGTACACGAAACAGCGGGGGAGGTAGTAGAGGGCGATGATGATTAGCTGGGCACTGCAGGTGGACAGCATTTTGAGGCGACCCTCCGTGCTGGCGATCCAGATCACGGCCACGATGATGGAGGCGTAGGAGAAGACGATAAACGCCAGCGGCACAAGCAGTACCACCATAGCGGCAATGAAGGCCGGGAAGCCGTAAGGCGCCCTGTCGGTACACGCGAGCACTGTGATTGAAATGTGATCACAGTAGCACTGGACTATTCTGTTTGATGCACAGTAAGGCAGAGGGTACGCCCTGATCACCATCATCATCGGACCAGCCTTCGAGATCAGCCAGGCAGTGGCAAGGAGCATACACACATTAAAATTTGTCATGATCATGGGGTATCTGAGAGGGTGGCATATCGCCACGTAACGGTCTAAAGCCATTATGAATAACACAAAGGAATTGACACTTCCGAAATAGTGCACAAAGTACATCTGCACAAAGCAGCCGGTGAATGAAATGGTTCCTGCCTGAAACCAGTATCTGGCAATGATCTTTGGCAAAGTGGTAGTGCTGAACAGAATGTCCGACACAACCAGGTTTAAAATTATGATGTACATGGGTTTGTGGAGGCTGCGATCCTTTGTGAACAGCATGAGAAATATGGCATTTCCCAGCAAAGTGCAGACATACACCAGGAACATGACGGCAGAGGCCAGGCCGTAGTATTTAGCTTTGAGTCCAGGGAACCCCACGATGACAAACTCAGTCACTGCACTCCCGTTTCCCTCTGACATGGTGGACTGCAGTCCTCTGAGAGACCCCACCTGGAGAACTTTATATTTGACAAAAAAAGAAAAAGTTAAAAAACATATTTTAAAACACATTTATAAATTAAACATTTGTTAATATAATGGAATCATTGGAATTGGTGTAATTTACATTGAAGATTTTCAAGTCTCAAAATCAAATTAGTGTGATGTGTAGATCTGCAAGTGACATAAAATGTATCTGCATAAAGTAATCATGTTAATCTGTTCCTTTGTGGACTGTGCTAACATTGAGCTGTCTAACAATTATTATCCGCTTGAATGCGTAAAAATCTGCCATAAAGCTTGGATAGTTGTGAGCATACAGTATGTGCAATTTATCAACCTGCACACATTGTTCTGACAGCAACTGTACCGGCACAATATTATTCCCCTAGAAATGGTTAAACAGATGGTTTCTAAGCGTAAAGTTCTTAGAATTGTGAAAAGTACAAAAGTACCATTCAACATTTTCCCCCAGCCAACCACAATTTACAGGAAATTAACCATTACCAGTCATCAAACATACATACACACAATATGAAATTCTGCTAATAATTCATAGGCATAACATAATTCTGCAAATAGGCCATACCCTTACCTCAGTTAGTAATGACTTGTGCAGACAATCACACCTTGTATGCAATCCAATGTGTTTACATGTATATTTATAGTCACTTTTATCCCTGGGATGTTGCCAAAGAGATGAACCTGTTTCAATCAATAGTCTCTACTGAGCAGACCCACCAGAGGAATAATTAAGATTGAAGGCTTTCTGAAACTAGAAATGTTCATGAAAACATTTAGAAAAAGTTAAATGTGTTTGCTTAACCAGGAAGGAAAGGAAAGCATACTTAATAAGGCTGGCAAGTAATTAGGGACTCAAGGAGCAAACCTGCTGAAACCCTTGAGGATTTCTTTTCTTTTTTTTTCTTCACAATTTAGAATTTCCTCACAGAACTAGTTGTAGGGCACAAATCAAAACAAAACACTTTTTGTATGGTGTTGATCAGGGGTCGGCAAGAGGGCCATCTGTTTCTGGATTTCATGCCAACTTCTCAGATTTATTTATATGGACCAATTTTACATTCCAGATCATTTTTGCTTTTCTGTTTTCTCTAATTAGTTGCAACAATTGATGACATGCTAAGGGTGCTGGCCAAGGCCCAAAAAGTGACACAGGTCATGGCGGACCAGGTTGTTCAGCTCTCAGTGGTGGACCGGGCAGGGGTCGCTGCTGCCATATACTCTTCCCAAGGCAAGGGACGTCCTGGTAAAGATGACTGATTCTGATGATATCGAGGTGCACCTTTCAACCTTTGAGAGGGTGGCGGTGCACAATCTGTGGGACAACAGAGAGTAGGCTGACATCCTGGCATGGGCTGAACTCTCTCCCACCTCAGCAGGTCAACAAGTCGCCACCTAGGCCTTCCAAACAGGGGTCAACGCATTCAGCCAGATGGTCACCCTTCTCTGCCTCGTAAACAGGTCGCTCCATCCAGAGCACTTGACTGGAGCAGAGGTAGTGGATGGCCATGGATCATTTTCTACGTGCCCTCCCTTATGAAAGTAAGAAGCTGGTCAGCCAACATGCACCCTGGTTGCAGGGGGAGATGGTGGAGTTGGTCAAAAGAGTGTAGAACACGTGGGATATGCTCTGCTCCAGCCAAACTGACCATCCAGCCAGCTGCCCACGCTCGAGGCCCAAGTAGAGAAGCAGCAATCTGGCCCAGGGGGTTGATGGTGGGAGAGAGCCCTGGAACTCTCTGACCTCCATCTCCCTCACCATGGTCCATGGCGAAGTCCACCAAGTACCAGGAGCAGAGCTACAGCAAACAGGGACTCTGGAGGGTAACTGCGGGGCTTGTCCGCCAACGGCACCTTCTACATCTCCAGAGATTAAATTATGTCCTGGGATTAACTACGAATTGGGCCAAACCTGGCCCCTCGCCCAGCCCAGGAGGTGAGAGAGATAATTGACCAGTTTAAAGATGTCTTTTCCCAGCTCCCAGGTGACACCACACTGGTCTGGCACCACACACACACTCCTGAGCATACAGTGGTCAATGTGTCGCCATACAGGCAAAGAAAAACCCCCAGCATGCTGTAATAAAATATGGCCTATTGGCCTGTTTGGTGACACCTTTTCTCCTTGCTTGTACTTCTTGCCAGCCCACCTACACCAACACACCCTGCACCGTGTTACATAGCCTCCAATATGTCCATTTCATGGGCGGTACTGTACGTGGGTTCTATTGGATAAATGACCGATGGGATCAACAAGAACAACGGTCGAAGTCTACCCCATAGTTGGCACCTGATTGGGTAGAATGCGGTTCATTGTTTGTGGCGAAACAAATTTTCAATGCCAGCTGCTAGCATTAAAAACTCAGTCGTTCAGGACCACAATCATCACTGGGCCACATAATTCAAGTTTCATAAATGTTGGGGCCACAACAACATATTGATCAGGGCCACCAAAACCCAAGGGTCAGCTCTGTAAATGTCAATGAAACCACAATGATATATATCTGAATTTGACCAAAGACAACACAGATATGAATTCTGAATACAACATTCATTCGTGATTCAGGGCTTTTCCTTACAAAGTTTTGGTCCTCTAAAAATGACATTTTGTTTCATCATGGCACCCAGCGCTCTGATTTTCAGGAGTTCTATATCTCTTCATTATCTACCAACACACAGAAAGATCTGAGAGGTGCTGTGGTGAAACCTCAAAATAGATTTAAATTGCTGTTATTGAGCCAAATCACCCTTCTGTCCAGTTTTAAAAGCAGCTAGGGCAAGATGATCGCACCAATGACATTATTTCCCAACAGATGTTTTTGCTGAACTGTCAATTGTGGTGAACCTGGTCTCATTGAGGTTACATCAGCACTGGCACACAGGTTGGCATGTTATATGATGAAATGCCATTATTAAGCATCAAAATAAATAAATAGGCCAATGATGCCTACAGTAGAATAAAATCACACTATGGACAACTGGAATAGTCACAGTTTCTATAACCAAAAAAGAAAAAGGCTTTTCATCTTTTATTTTTACTCTATCTTAAATATGTGCTTTATTTAAATAAATAAACCACCCCAGTTAACAGTGTTCCCATTGACAGATGTTTGATTTTTATCTAACGATACCATGCATTTGAGTGAATAAAGAGACACTGACAATAAAACAAACACACACAATCGTCATCTAAAGTTGGCCTCCCACAGAGTTCCTCTGTGGTTTGACCTGCAATGCAGAGAACAGTCCAGCATCAGAATCAACAAGCATGCACACAGCAGGTGAACACCGGTCCACCACCCCCAGAAAGAAGCCTGTAGTGTAAAGATAATTAACCTGGTCCTCCAGGGAAGCCCTCAGGGGACATGATCCAAAGCAGAGGCACACCTGCACACACAGGGGTGCCAGCAGGGATTTCCAACCTCATAAAAAGATCTCACATTGGGCCCCACCACGCCAGGCCCACACAGTCCCTGCACAATTACAGTCAGAGGCGTTGTCCGAGCCCTTGGACGGGTCACATGACCCACCCCCGCTCCCCATAACGTTGTGGGGCTGCGCACACACTGGGGTTCACAGTCCCCTCCCACAGCTCACTCCTGTCCCTCACATGCCCCTTCATGTCAGCGGGCGGTCCCCAGAAGGCCACTCCCTCTTCAACGGGACCTGCCCATGTGCACGTTTGTAAAACACGTTCAGGAATCACCTATAACGGAGTATACAGAATATATGAAATACATGTGTGGTATAGAACTGGCATATTCAATTCTTACACAAATTCATGGATTATTTTATGTAGAGGCCACTTTCTAATATGTCATGATTAGAGGCTATAATTGTGTCAAACTGAATGTGATCCTGTAAATGTGTTGTTTTCACATTTACAGGATGTCTACATTTTTTATATGTTTGAGAATAGAGCCTGTTGGCTTTATGCAATATGGGGAAAGTGTATTTTTTGTACACTGCTTTTTATTCTTCTTTAGTTATTTCCTAATTTCACCTTGATTGTATGATGAGTGTTAACAAAGCACTTGAAGTAAAACACCTGTGAATATTTTAACAGTGTGAAAGGGGATTTCTCTTCTGTGTCAAACATATTTTTTTTCTGCTGCTGTACATGTAAAAATTGAATATACTTTAATTCCTCCCAACATCTATAAGAACAATAGTAATAATGATAATAATTGACAAAAAGACAATAAACATCCATTTGAAGTAAATTTTTATTTGAAGATTTAAAAAGAATATGGATTCATTTGGAATTTGAATGTGGGCGGCACGGATGGTGCAGTGGGTAGCACTGCCGCCTCACAGCAAGGAGGTCCTGGGTTCGAATCCCCGTCGGCCGGGGCCTCTCTGTGTGGAGTTTGCATGTTCTCCCCGTGTCTGCGTGGGTTTCCTCCGGGTACTCCGGTTTCCTCCCACAGTCCAAAGACATGCACGTTAGGCTGATTGGAGAGTCTAAATTGCCCGTAGGTATGAGTGTGTGAGTGTGTGAGTGAATGGTGTGTGTGCCCTGCGATAGACTGGCGACCTGTCCAGGGTGTATTCCTGCCTTTCGCCCAATGTATGCTGGGATAGGCTCCAGCCCCCCTGCGACCCTGATCAGGATAAGCGGGTTCAGATAATGGATGGATGGATGGATTTTGATGGAATTTGAATGTAGGCCTATTAAAATGAAGAAACAGCACACACATTAATTCCAATTAGTAGGCTGTATTTGGGAAATTACTTACAAATAAGTACAGGTGTGAAATACCTGAAATACCATATGAAAAAATCACTTTTACAGAAGTGACTAAATCAGAGTTACAAAGACAGCTAGGCCTACACAAGTGAGTCATATTACATTGAATGGCAAAAGGCTGTAAAAGAAAGTCAGACCATTGGTACTTTCGGTGTGTGAGTTTCCGAAGCAACATAAGGCATGGAAGAAAATATAAAATAAAAAGTTGGTTACTGAATTCAAGTGTGTAAGTCACAAAGACTGATGTTGATCTGAGACTGAACGTGCAGCTGAGGCTGACAGAAGTTTTCCTCAGTTGTCGTCTCAGTGCAAATAAATGTAATGCTTGTTATTATGTTGCTTAGCTGTATTATAACCTATTTACATTTGCTTCTAAATGTAGCCTTGCTATTTATGTTAGAGTGAAACAGGACCTCAGGCTTGCGTTTTGTGCGCTAAATAGTTTTGTTCTGTTTATTTGTGGAATTGATATTGTTTTTTCATTATAGAATGAATGTCTTGAATTTATTTTGACAATTTTCCTTAAGGGTTAATGGCCTATTTGGCTACTCTTTGAAGGTTGTTTGTCAGCTGTATAGCCTACCTATTCTGTTAGCAAAGGTAACTTTATTCATGGTGATTCTCTGAATCTGATGTCACTGCAGAAGCGATTCTTTTATGTCACTGTTCATCCAGAAGTTCACAGATTTTGCCTCATTTGTGCAAATGTAACTTAATGAAATCATTATTGATCCATCTAGGTAGAGTGGTTATATGGTTATCAACATTTTCTTCTTTTTAAAAAACATTTACAGTTTGTTTTTAATGTTGATCCCAAGTTAGCCATGTGATTGTCGCAACCCCCAGTTCAATTTGGGAGAGTATAATGCTCTAAAATGTATATATGTATATATTCATACAACAGGCTAGCTAAATAACACTGGTTGTAACAGACACAACATTAAACATTAAAAATAGCCAAGAGGAAAAATGTCTGCTTCTACTCGACTGTTGAATTGTAGCTAGCATCTTATTCCACCAGGCCGGGAAATAAGCTTGATTTTTGATAGTGATCAATAATACTTTGTAGCAGCTAAAATCACTGTAGTTATTGATGGAAATAAAGACAAAGCTATATTTCTAAAGCCAATTATATGTTATAGGCTATATACTATACTGTATATCTTAACCTATTTCTTGTAAAGGTCTCTTGTACAGGTTGTAGTTATTTAAAATATTTTCTTTTTTTATGACCATGTTGGCTTCTTCATAAAAAACAGCGATGCCAAATGATATTTGGAGCTATTGGAACAAAGTGGAAACTGCACTAAAACTGCACTCTACCTAAAAAATCAATTGATTTCTTTTACTGCTTGTGGTTGGCTTCAAAGACATATCTTGAAGTAATGAGTAGTCTGATAATATTTCATTAATTGGTGATTGGCAGGGACTTGCTTGTCCAACTTTATTTGCTTTGCTGTCTTGGCTATTCCCTCCTGCTGTGGTGCAAGATAAACTTAACTGCATTTCTTATCTTATCCTTATTTTGAGAAAAGAGGCACTCAGGAAACAGACGTTCTCTGAAATGAAAATGTTTTCTTTTTTGCAGTGAAATCCACATTGATCACAGGTCTTCAGATTTTTTTGACATTATCCTTATTGATGCCATGTACGCTTTGTAAAGGAAATACAAATAAAATCCCTTTCTGGCTGTTTTTAATTCTGCTGCTGATGTGCCTGCTTGAATGTACAGTGCAATATTCATAGCCAGTAGTTTCACCAAAAAGGCATATATTCACTTTTTTAGAGGAAAACCATTCTGTTGATGGCTTAGTTGCAAAGAGTAGAGATATTTTGTCTCTGCACATGCACCCTTTGTCCCCTAAATTTTTTCAGCAGGATTTGCTTCACTTCCGTAGTCCTCAAGCAGTATATGAGTGGGTTTATCATGGGTGGGAGCAGGCTGTACAGCATGATGATGACAATGCGCAGATCCCTGCTGAATTTAATTCCCACGATGCTCGCCAGGTACACGAAACAGCGGGGGAGGTAGTAGAGGGCGATGATGATTAGCTGGGCACTGCAGGTGGACAGCATTTTGAGGCGACCCTCCGCGCTGGCGATCCAGATCACGGCCACGATGATGGAGGCGTAGGAGAAGACGATAAACGCCAGCGGCACAAGCAGTACCACCATAGCGGCAATGAAGGCCGGGAAGCCGTAAGGCGCCCTGTCGGTACACGCGAGCACTGTGATTGAAATGTGATCACAGTAGCACTGGACTATTCTGTTTGATGCACAGTAAGGCAGAGGGTACGCCCTGATCACCATCATCATTGGACCAGCCTTCGAGATCAGCCAGGCAGTGGCAAGGAGCATACACACATTAAAATTTGTCATGATCATGGGGTATCTGAGAGGGTGGCATATCGCCACGTAACGGTCTAAAGCCATTATGAACAACACAAAGGAATTGACACTTCCGAAATAGTGCACAAAGTACATCTGCACAAAGCAGCCGGTGAATGAAATGGTTCCTGCCTGAAACCAGTATCTGGCAATGATCTTTGGCAAAGTGGTAGTGCTGAACAGAATGTCCGACACAACCAGGTTTAAAATTATGATGTACATGGGTTTGTGGAGGCTGCGATCCTTTGTGAACAGCATGAGAAATATGGCATTTCCCAGCAAAGTGCAGACATACACCAGGAACATGACGGCAGAGGCCAGGCCGTAGTATTTAGCTTTGAGTCCAGGGAACCCCACGATGACAAACTCAGTCACTGCGCTCCCGTTTCCCTCTGACATGGTGAACTGCAGTCCTCTGAGAGACCCCACCTGGAGAACTTTATATTTGACAAAAAAAGAAAAAGTTAAAAAACATATTTTAAAACACATTTATAAATTAAACATTTGTTAATATAATGGAATCATTGGAATTGGTGTAATTTACATTGAAGATTTTCAAGTCTCAAAATCGAATTAGTGTGATGTGTAGATCTGCAAGTGACATAAAATGTATCTGCATAAAGTAATCATGTTAATCTGTTCCTTTGTGGACTGTGCTAACATTGAGCTGTCTAACAATTATTATCCGCTTGAATGCGTAAAAATCTGCCATAAAGCTTGGATAGTTTTGAGCATACAGTATGTGCAATTTATCAACCTGCACACATTGTTCTGACAGCAACTGTACCGGCACAATATTATTCCCCTAGAAATGGTTAAACAGATGGTTTCTAAGCGTAAAGTTCTTAGAATTGTGAAAAGTACAAAAGTACCATTCAACATTTTCCCCCAGCCAACCACAATTTACAGGAAATTAACCATTACCAGTCATCAAACATACATACACACAATATGAAATTCTGCTAATAATTCATAGGCATAACATAATTCTGCAAATAGGCCATACCCTTACCTCAGTTAGTAATGACTTGTGCAGACAATCACACCTTGTATGCAATCCAATGTGTTTACATGTATATTTATAGTCACTTTTATCCCTGGGATGTTGCCAAAGAGATTAACCTGTTTCAATCAATAGTGTCATGGTGGGAGGTAATTCTCACTGGTGCCACTAGTTGGCCGAGGATTATTGTTTCCACCTGTTCCTCGTTTACGCCAGGGGAATTACCTCCCGGGAGAGTATTTAAGACCAGCAGGGACTAGTTTCTGTGCTTTTGTGTTCAACCGTTCGCCCTTGGCACAAAGCCGGTAAAGCGCCCGGTAGACTCTAACCCTATACGAGTCAGGTACGGTGCTGGTGGATAATTCTCTCATTGCTAAAAAGGAGAAATATCTAAAAGGTAAGGAAGGCGTACAGCTGGAAGTGTTGTGTGTGCTGGCGCCTTCCTCAAGGGTTTTGTTTTTCTTTTGGACTCGTGTGAGTCGATGGTAGAGGGACGTTGTCCCCGGTGTTGTACTTTGGTTTGCATTTTTGTCCCGAGCTGCGCCTCGAGGTTTTTATTTTCGTGCCTAGCTTTTCTCGCTAGGTTGTATTTTCTTTTGGTTTTCACTCAGTGCCCAGCTATTTGGCACGGTACCAAAGTATTGGATCGCCCTAGTTATTTAAGGGTTGTTTTACGTTCTCTAGCCGTTTTTGAGCTACTTCTCTGTTTACGATTTCTAAGTTTGGTTTGTTTAATTTCCTTTCCTCCCATTGTTCCGGGAGAAGTCCTGTTCCTAGCTGGGTATCCCTATTTCGGTTCTCCCTGGGATTTAGTGACTGACACGTTCGCGTGTCGGTTAAAAAAGGTTCTACCTTTGGTCGCCTCTGGCTCTCCGCTTAGCTTCCAACGCTACAGAACACAAAAGCCACCATGGAGAGACCAGCGATCAGTACGGGAAGGGAGATGGGAGACTCCCCACTAGAAGCGGTGGTAGCCGCTCAGCAGTCTATGCTAGCTAGGCAGGGGCAGGCGCTGCAGGAATTGCACACCCAGCAGACAGCTACCACCGAGCAGCAGACCATGGTTTTTCAGAGGCAGGACGAGATCCTGTCTAGGCTGGGCAGGCAGCAAGAGGTGTTGATGGAGCTTGCCGATAGTTTTCGATTACTGGCAAGCGAGTTCCATTCCCCACAAGCTCAGGCACCACATCCCTACAACCCTCAGCCACTCACTTCCTCCCCTTCTACGGGATCCGCATCCCAGCCCAGTTCACCACTAATACGGGAACCTAAGTTACAGTTGCCGTTGCGGTACGGGGGAGAGGCGGGTAGATGTAGGGGGTTTCTTTCCCAGTGCTTAATTTTTTTTAAAGCCCAACCCTCACGATTCTCAACCGAGGATTCCCAAGTAGCGTTTATTTTATACCTGTTGACCGGGACCGCTCTGGCCTGGGCAGATCCGCTGATTCGGGCACAATCCCCCCTAATGAGCAGCTCCCAGCTCCTAATGCAGGAGATGACAAGAGTATTCGACCACAATGTCACGGGTAAAGAGGCGGCGGCCCGATTAACGTAGATGAGGCAGGGAACTCAGAGTGTGGCAGAGTTTTCAGTGGCGTTCCAGGCTCTGGCAGGGGAGACGGGGTGGGCGGACGAACCGCTAATGACACTCTTTACATGTGCACTGTCAGACTCGGTCAGGGACGCGCTGGCCACAGTGGAGCCACCGGGGAATTTAATATCACTAATATCGACAGCGATTCGTATTGATAACCGGGTTCGGGAACGTGAGCGAGAGAGAGCCGGCAGAATGGGCAGTTTCAATTGGCCGGTTCCGCCCTCCCTGAGCCAGTTTACAGAGGCGGAGCAGAGACAGGGGGAACACAAATTGGAGGAACCCATGCAGCTTGACAGCACCACGCTGGCGCGTCCTAGGAGGCGGCCTGGGAGAGAATGGTTGTGCTTCTTTTGTAAACGGCCAGGGCACTTAATAAAAAACTGTCCTAACCGGGAAAGCAAAAGAGCAGTCCCACTAGTGGAGCGAGAGTCACTAGTGGGACCAGGTGCAGGTATTAGCTTTCGCACAGTGCTTCCCGTCGAACTGACGTGGAAGGGGGCCGTAGTGAGGACAGAGGCTTTTATCGACTCTGGGGCAGTGGACAACTTTATTGACCGTCAGTGGGCTAGGCAAAATAATCTGCCGGTTCGGTCTATACCGCAGCCCCAATCCATTACGGCGCTGGACGGCCGCCCATTGGGTTCCGGGGTGGTTCGTCACAAAACGGAGCGAGTGGTTATGCGTATCCCGTTTGGGGGGCACCGGGAACGTATATATTTTTATTTGGTGGAATCTCCGGTTTATCCGATTATTTTAGGACATGTCTGGTTGGTAAAGCATCAGCCACAAATAAACTGGGGTAACGGGAGCAACCCGGTGTCCCGGTGGGGTCCGCAGTGTGATGAGCACTCCAATCATGTGTATAACTCCTCGACCCCTCCTATTGAGACTGACATAGGGTCCGAATTGGACGAGGTGGAGGCTAGGGAGCCCCATAATCCTAGTGTCAGGGTACCTGAGGGGGAGGAGGAGCAGGAGGGGAGTCTGGAGTGGGACTCCATGTGTGATTGGAATCGTCTTACTGACGACGGGGAGGGCAGTGAGGGCTCTGATTGGGACACTGAGAGCTTGTTTCAGACCTCAGGTAGTGGGGGTGAGGAACGTATGGTTGGGGCTATCGAATTTCCGCTACCAACCAACGTTCCGAGGGTATATGGCGAGCTGGCAGAGGTATTCAGCAAGCAGCGCGCGACCACACTACCACCGCATCGGTCATACGACTGTGTGATCGAGTTACACCCAGGGACAGTCCCACCCCGGGGCGCACTCTATTCTTTGTCAGTGCCTGAGAGCAAGGCAATGAAAGAATACATTCGCGAAGCCTTAGCGAATGGTTTTATCAGACCATCATCGTCACCAGCGGGAGCGGGATTTTTTTTTGTTAAAAAGAAGGATGGCAGTCTTAGGCCATGTATTGATTACCGGGGACTAAACGCGATCACAGTCAAGAATAGATATCCCTTACCGCTGATGAACTCTGCGTTTGAGCGCCTGCAGGCGGCATCGGTGTTCACAAAATTAGATCTCCGTAACGCGTACAATTTGGTTCGCATACGAGAGGGCGACGAATGGAAGACCGCGTTTAACACACACTCTGGCCATTATGAGTATCGCGTCATGCCATTCGGTCTTACCAACGCCCCCGCAGTGTTTCAGGCGTTAGTAAATGATGTGCTCAGAGAAATGCTGGAGAGGTTTGTATTCGTCTATCTGGATGATATCCTGATCTTCTCCGCCACTATCTCTGAGCATATTCGCCACGTGAGACTAGTGTTGTCGCGTCTTTTGGAGGCTCGCCTTTTTGTGAAGGCTGAGAAGTGCGTGTTTCACGCTAATTCGGTATCTTTCCTGGGGTTCATTGTATCTGCGGGGAAAACAGAGATGGACCCGAATAAAATCTCTGCGGTAAAGAATTGGCCTACCCCGGAATCGGTTAAGCAGGTGCAGAGGTTCCTAGGCTTCGCCAATTTTTACCGTCGTTTTATCCGTAATTTTAGCACCGTAGTCGCACCCATTACCGCGCTCACAAAGAAGGTCCCGACGCGTTTTGTATGGACAGCTAGTGCGGAGGCTGCGTTCATTGAGTTAAAGAATAGGTTCTGTTCGGAACCTATTTTAATAACTCCGAATCCCTCCCTACCATTCATTGTAGAGGTTGACGCCTCTGAGCTGGGGGTAGGGGCTATTTTGTCTCAACGGTCCCCCCAAGACCAAAAGGTGCACCCTTGTGCGTTTTTCTCGCGGTCGCTGTCCCAACCCGAGAGAAACTACGATGTGGGAGACAGGGAGCTGCTAGCGGTCAAACTAGCTTTGGAGGAGTGGCGGCATTGGCTGGAGGGGGCGGAGCATCCGTTCACAGTGTGGACGGACCATAAAAACTTGGAGTATATTCAGTCGGCTAAGACTCGCAACTCGCGCCAGGCCCGCTGGGCGCTGTTTTTTGCGCGGTTTTCTTTTACTGTGACGTACCGCCCCGGGTCCAAGAACACCAAGCCAGATGCCCTCTCACGGGTTTTTGACAAGGCGGATAGGGAGCACGAGCCTGAACCCATTCTGTCCGGGGCTCAAATTGTGGCGCCTGTGGTTTGGAAGGTGGAGTCGGCAGTGCGGAGAGCACTGCGCCAAGATCCGGGTCCAGGGGGGGGTCCACCTAGTAGCCTTTTTGTGCCTGCGGGGGTCCGTTCCCAAGTACTACAATGGGGACATGCCTCACGGCTGGCGGGGCATCCCGGGGTCCACCGCACCAAAGATTTGGTGTCTCGACGGTTCTGGTGGCCCGGGATGGAAAAGGATGTCCGGGAATTCGTAGCCGCGTGTCCAGTTTGCGCACGCAGCAAGGGCTCCCATCGACCACCATCAGGGTGGCTACGTCCGTTACCCATCCCGAAGCGCCCATGGAGTCACATCGCACTAGACTTTATCACGGGGTTGCCACCATCGGACGGTAAAACGGTCATTCTAGTGGTGGTGGACCGTTTTTCCAAGGCGGCTCATTTTGTGGCACTGCCAAGATTACCATCGGCAGGGGAGACCGCTAGGTTGGTGGTAGATCATGTGTTTAGACTTCACGGTCTCCCACAGGACGTGGTTTCTGATCGCGGACCCCAGTTCGCTTCCCGGTTCTGGCGTGCGTTCTGCTCTCTGTTGGGGGCCTCGGTGAGCCTTTCGTCTGGCTTCCACCCAGAGACCAACGGACAGACAGAACGCACTAACCAAACTCTCGAGAACACGCTCCGGTGTCTGGCTATGGACAACCCCACGTCATGGAGCCGCCAGCTCACGTGGGCGGAGTACGCCCACAATACGTTACTGAATGTGTCCACAGGTCTCTCACCGTTTGAGGTACAATTTGGCTATCCCCCGCCTCTGTTCCCGGAGCTAGAGAGAGGGGGCGCAGTGCCCTCTGCTGAGGCCTTTGTTTGGCGGTGCCGGGCCACATGGAGGAAAGTGCGAGTGGCCCTTTTAAGAGCTACGGCCAACCAGAAAAGGCTGGCCGACAGGCGTCGTCGAGCAGCGCCCTGCTATAGGGTGGGGCAGCGGGTATGGCTGTCCACACGTGATCTGCCCTTGAGGGTCGAGTCGCGTAAGCTTGCCCCTCGATACGTGGGGCCTTTTAAAATTATTAGGAAGATCAACCCCGTCACGGTGCGCCTCCAGTTACCTCGCTCTATGAGGATCCACCCTACCTTCCATGTTTCCCGTCTCAAGCCCGTGTCGACGAGCGTACTGGCACCTGCGGAAGTTCCTCCACCACCCCCTCGATTAATTGACGGGGGCCCGGTCTACACCGTCCGTCGCATCCTGGCGGAACGTCGCGTAGGCAGAGGGAGACAATACCTTATAGATTGGGAAGGTTTCGGGCCGGAGGAACGCTGTTGGGTTCCCTCTAGGGACATTTTAGACCCCGAACTGATTCGTGAGTTTCACAGGCGGGGGGCTAAAGGAGCGTCTGGGGTCGCTCCTTAGTAGGGGGGTCCTGTCATGGTGGGAGGTAATTCTCACTGGTGCCACTAGTTGGCCGAGGATTATTGTTTCCACCTGTTCCTCGTTTACGCCAGGGGAATTACCTCCCGGGAGAGTATTTAAGACCAGCAGGGACTAGTTTCTGTGCTTTTGTGTTCAACCGTTCGCCCTTGGCACAAAGCCGGTAAAGCGCCCGGTAGACTCTAACCCTATACGAGTCAGGTACGGTGCTGGTGGATAATTCTCTCATTGCTAAAAAGGAGAAATATCTAAAAGGTAAGGAAGGCGTACAGCTGGAAGTGTTGTGTGTGCTGGCGCCTTCCTCAAGGGTTTTGTTTTTCTTTTGGACTCGTGTGAGTCGATGGTAGAGGGACGTTGTCCCCGGTGTTGTACTTTGGTTTGCATTTTTGTCCCGAGCTGCGCCTCGAGGTTTTTATTTTCGTGCCTAGCTTTTCTCGCTAGGTTGTATTTTCTTTTGGTTTTCACTCAGTGCCCAGCTATTTGGCACGGTACCAAAGTATTGGATCGCCCTAGTTATTTAAGGGTTGTTTTACGTTCTCTAGCCGTTTTTGAGCTACTTCTCTGTTTACGATTTCTAAGTTTGGTTTGTTTAATTTCCTTTCCTCCCATTGTTCCGGGAGAAGTCCTGTTCCTAGCTGGGTATCCCTATTTCGGTTCTCCCTGGGATTTAGTGACTGACACGTTCGCGTGTCGGTTAAAAAAGGTTCTACCTTTGGTCGCCCCTGGCTCTCCGCTTAGCTTCCAATGCTACAAATAGTCTCTACTGAGCAGACCCACCAGAGGAATAATTAAGATTGAAGGCTTTCTGAAACTAGAAATGTTCATGAAAACATTTAGAAAAAGTTAAATGTGTTTGCTTAACCAGGAAGGAAAGGAAAGCATACTTAATAAGGCTGGCAAGTAATTAGGGACTGAAGGAGCAAACCTGCTGAAACCCTTGATGATTTATTTTCTTTTTTTTTCTTCACAATTTAGAATTTCCTCACAGAACTAGTTGTAGGGCACAAATCAAAACAAAACACTTTTTGTATGGTGTTGATCAGGGGTCGACAGCTCAATGTTAGCACAGTCCACAAAGGAACAGATTAACATGATTACTTTATGCAGATACATTTTATGTCACTTGCAGATCTACACATCACACTAATTCGATTTTGAGACTTGAAAATCTTCAATGTAAATTACACCAATTCCAATGATTCCATTATATTTACAAATGTTTAATATTATAAATGTGTTTTAAAATAGGTTTTTTAACTTTTTCTTTTTTTGTCAAATATAGAGTTCTCCAGGTGGGGTCTCTCAGAGGACTGCAGTTCACCATGTCAGAGGGAAACGGGAGCGCAGTGACTGAGTTTGTCATCGTGGGGTTCCCTGGACTCCATGCGGAATACTACGGCCTGGCCTCTGCCGTCATGTTCCTGGTGTATGTCTGCACTTTGCTGGGAAATGCCATATTTCTCATGCTGTTCACATAGGATCGCAGCCTCCACAAACCCATGTACTTAATTCTTTTAAACCTGGTTGTGTTGGATGTACTCTTCAGCACTACCACTTTGCCAAAGATCATTGCCAGATACTGGTTTTAGGCAGGAACCATTTCATTCACTGCCTGCTTTGTGCAGATGTACTTTGTGCACTATTTTTGAACCGTAGTTTCAGTTATACTGTTGTTAATGGCTCTGGATCGATATGTGGCAATATGCTATCCTCTCAGATACCCCATGATCATGACAAATTCCAATGTGTGTATTCTCAGCATCACTGCCTGGCTGATCTCACAGACTGGTCCCCTGATGATGGTGATCAGGGCGTACCCTCTGCCTTACTGTGCATCAAACAGAATAGTCCAGTGCTACTGTGATCACATTTCAATCACAGTGCTCGCGTGTACCGACAGGGCGCCTTACGGCTTCCCGGCCTTCATCCTCGCCATGTTGGCGTTGTTGGGGCCTCTGGCCTTGATCGTCTTCTCCTACGTCTCCATCATCGTGGCCGTGCTTCAGATCGCCAGCGCAGAGGGTCGCCTCAAAATGCTGTCCACCTGCAGTGCCCAGCTAATCATCATCGCCCTCTACTACCTCCCCCGCTGTTTTGTGTACCTGGCGAGCAACGTGGGAATTAAATTCAGCAGGGATCTGCGCATTGTCATCATCATGCTGTACAGCCTGCTCCCACCCATGATAAACCCACTCATATACTGCTTGAGGACTAATGAATTTAAAGTTAGCTTTGTCATATAATTTTATACAACAATTGTAAGTACCCTTAATACATTACATTACAGTTATTAATTGACACTTTTATCCAAAGCAACTTAGAGTTGATTAAACTAGGCAGGGGCCTTGCTCAAGGGCCTAACAGCTGCATGGATCATATTGTGGCCAACCGTCCGGGTTCCAGTCATGTACCTTGGCCACTAGGCTCCAGTCTGCCGCCCCATTACAGAACACAATGCATGGTTGGAATGATGGTATTTTTCTTACCTTTTATTCATCCTTTATGATTCCCATGCGTATCATTTACTATAGTTCTTCTTTCCCCTACAAATGAACGGTTTAACGAGCCAGGCCTTCATCACCACCTCATAAACCCCATCTGTTAGGCACAGAGACCAGCAGAGGGAGCAGGGGTCTTCTCTCTGCTCATTCACAGATTCAATGCCCGGATCCTTTTGTAACAGCAGTGGTTAAAATCAGGGGTTCCCAATCTCACCAGAAAAGGGTCGCTGTGGGAGCAGGGTAGTGCTGGGCTAAAACCATACAAACCATACAACACAATTAATTGCGGTCTACAATCAAGGCCTTGATAAGTAGGTGTCTTAGTGCTAGGCTGAATCAAAAACCTGCCCCGTTTCAGATAAGACTGGGAACCCCCGATTTCAGCCATTGCGGTTGTAAATTTACTGGGGGCACCGTAACAGAAACTTTGTTTTTAACATGATTGGATTGCTATGATTGAGGCTTCATAATAATCATTTTTAACAATGTAGATAATTTAGTTTGCACTGAATTACTGCTGTTTAGCAGACGTTCTTACTGAGATTTACTTACACAGCTTTTATTTTTACAGGGTCTATTTTTACAGATATATGCTGACGCTGCTGAGGTCAAGGGGAAGGTCAAGGGCAGTGACCCAGCAGGTCACGCATCAGGTTTGCTGTGCCTCAGTGGCAGTTTTTTAACAAGGCCTTCTCAGCCTGTGGCTGCTTATCATCAGAAGCCACAGCGCCCAGTTCCAGAGTCCTGGGTCGCCAGCTGACATTTCAGAGAATTATGGTTTGTTTCACTCAAATATGGCAGCAGTGTGGTGGTTAGGGAGAATTTTAAGCTCTAGGTTCCAAGTTCACATCCGTGGGTGGGAGCGCATGACTCGTGAGCAACACACACAAGTCCTCAACTGAACAGAAACGCTTTAGAAAAATACTCAGATTTATGAATGAATAAAATGCTCCATGTATTTTACACGCTCACTGCAAGCCACTCCAGGTCAGTTGGCACACGCCATCTAGCAGCAGAAACACTTCCCATTCAAACACTGTGAACTGTTCTAGTGGCATGGAGATAATAGCTGCTGTAAGCACAAAGCAGAACAGCTCTCTGTAGTCAGATAGGAATGTGGGCAGCTGTGCCTTACCGTGCATTAAAAGATTCCAGGATGTGTATATATTTGAAATAGTTATACTTATTACAGCAACTTGAGTTATTGGTTAGGGTGTGCCATTTCAGGTACAAGACGGTGTCATCATGTTTCAACTGCTAATAAGCTATCTATTGTATAGAGACCATCCTACACTAAACACCAATATATTTCAGTAATATCTTGTCACGTTTCAGGTCTGTCTCGCCATGTTTTATGTTTATTCATTTTGTCTTAGTCTTGTATTGTCTTATCATGTATTATGTTAGTCTAGGTTCGTCATGTTGTTTAGTTTACGTTTAGTTCTTGTTACGATTTATTTTCTCGTCATGTCTTGTTATGTTTCGTTCCGATTATATTATTGTATTATGTTGAATGGTTATCGTCTTAGTTTCGTTTTGTGTTATGTTTTTGATTTATGTTTATTGTTACGTAGACTGGTTACTGTTTAAACATACACTTTTACATGTCTTTCCGCAAACCTTGCGTTCCGCCTTTTCTCTCTCTCTCTTTCTGTCATTCACTCCCTAATTGTTTCCATTTGTCTATTTACTAAAACTACTAACGCGAGATCAGGATTGGGTAGAAACTAACAAACTAATCATGTGTTCATGTTACCTTACGTTTCTCGTGCATGTCATTTACTAATTTACTAATGCTAGGGCAGGATAGGTTTATTACTAACGATTACTAATCACCTTGTTAAACTTGTCATCCATCGCACCTGTTTTCCATTTCCTTGCTACGCTCTAACTAATTGTCTACACCTGTCTACACCTGCATTTATATCCCAGTCGCGCTACTGTTCACAGCGAAATTGTCTGCCTCTAGTTTTACTACGCAACTCTTGAGCATTATTTTCTGATTGATTCACGTTAAGATCCAAGCCTGTTTTACCGACCATCGTTATTGATTTCTGTTTCGCTGACCATTGTTTGTTTTTGACCACGTCCTCGCCTACCGTCTTTGTACTTTTGCCTCGTTGATTGTTTTATGGTTTCGACTTCCGCATCGCCCTCGACTACGACTCTGCCTGCCGTCCGCCTGTACATCTGCCCCGCTGACAGCTCTCCTGCTACCGGACCTCCCTGCACGTTTACCTACTACGAGTTTGCCTCTTCCCTCGGCACCGTGCTTTTTGTTTGTTTATCGTTTGTTTGGCTGGATCTACGTGTATGGACTTTGCTTGTTGTGACTACGCTTCTGGGATTCGTCCCAAATAAAGCCCTGACGGGACTTTATTCCATTATTGTTTCTGAGTCGTGCATTTTGGGTCCAACCCCCACGCACCCGTCTCATATCTTCTGTCATGGATGTATATACTACTGCATCTGAGATTCATATTAAATATATATATTCTACACATACATGTCCTTAGGTTGGAACACCATTCCCATCTGAAAAATATTTAATAAAAAAATGTACAGGTTAAGATGAAACAGCTCATGCTTCAATTTCGTGCAAATTGATTAAGCAAAGAAAATATTTATTTTAAGAAATATGATTTTAATTTACCCTCTGACTTGGACTGCAGGCATTAATGAGCAATACTATGTTCAAAAGGAAAGGAAATAAGTAGTATAATCTGTTATAACCATTCTGTACAGCTGGACACAACACTGGGTAATTAAGGTTCACATGACGCACAATGACTGTCAAAACACAGTCACAAATGCAATGGGATAAACGCAATGAAATTAGCTTTGGGTTTGCACTGAAGACTTGATGAAATAATAAGGCTAGGAAAAGCACCCCTGCTATTACTGGGGGAATTTGTCCATAATTTGCACTTCTGGAATGCACAAACACAATTATCTTTGAAGGGAAATAAAAGGTAAACTCATCACTGATTGCATTCAGACTATAGGCACATTACTGATTAGTCTTATAATGCTAAAATCAATAATCATAAAAAGATGAAGTGTAGCTCAAGTGGTTGTGAGATATGTTATAGCTTTATGTGGTAAAACATGAAGCAACCTCCCTTTCATCCAAAACCCCACATCCTAATCCTCCACTGTGAACCTGTATGGAAGACCCAAACCTTTCCCCAAAAAACCTTTACCATTAATAAAACCACCAGGTATAAGCCCCTCCAAAGGAGGTAGACAAATATACTCTTTCCTATTTGTGAAGATTTAAGAGCAACCTTCACATCATTACCCTGTGCAATAAGCAAAAATACTGCCTTTTCATGTGCAAACTGACTCTACCGGGGTCGACACGATGTTTAAACGCAGCAGTCCGCCATTCAAGGTTAAAGAGAAGGACGTCAGACGCTGAGGTATGACACGCGTGAAAATATGATGATCCAGTTCAGAGCGACATTTTTTTAAAATCTGGTTTCTTATAAACAAACTGCTTCTACTGGTCCTCAAAGTAAGATTAAATGTCTGTTTCAGCAGCATGAGAGACAAAGACTATATTACAGCATGGTTACAGGAAACAACCGGATGCATTCACAGGATCACACAGCAGTTGCTTTCTCCAGTCTTTTCACGATTCCTCTGACTTGCGGGGTGAAGAGAACCAGAGGTGAGCTTAGCATACTGTGCTCATCACACACACAGCGCTGTTCACACCTGCGTGGTCTCACACACACGCACGCACAATGCACACACACTACACACATACACACACACATACATACATGCATGCATGCATGCATGCATACACACACACACACACACACACTACACAAACAAACATACATACAGACACACACACACGCACGCAAGCAAAATGTACACACACTACACACATACATACACACACTACACACACATACACGCACAATGCACAAACACACTACACACACACACACACACACATACACACACACACACACGCACAATGCACACACACACTACACACACACATATATACATACAAACATACATACACACCACAATGCACACACGGCCACAATTCTATAACCACAAATGTCATGCTCCTTAATAAGCAGACGTACGGACAGCATAGTCCGGGTGTTCGCACACACAAAAACAGACAGAACAGTTAAGGGCATCTCAGCACAGTAAGTTCAGATTAACAGCACAACACACTCTTATGACTCCATTAATAAGAGCAATATATGAAGAGCTATATGAAACGGCACCCGATACAGTTAATGGAGTTACCTTGTGAATTTGGCTCCGGCAACGTCTCTCTGGCAACTAAGTGCATCACTGTAGTCTTGCCAAGGGGAAGCTTTAATGCTGGAAACAGGACATATGGAGTTTTGTTTACAAGGCAATAAACATAAAAAACATAATAGCAACAAAATGATGGCATTCCCAGGAAGCTGAGAGACAATTGATATGGTCAGTCGAATTTCTTGATATCAATATTTAGCATGAATTAATCAAATTATTAATAATGTAATATTCATAATCAACATTTCCAAGCATTATTGAGAATTGACAGATCAATCGATTCAACAGCCCTAAATAACCTGTTTAATGTCAGTCTATCAGCATGTCCATACTTCACTGTAAGAAACCGATGTTTTAGTAAAAAGTGGTTTTTGAAGAGCTTGAACACATGTAAACTATGTGCTAGCATGCTAATGAACATGCTCCCATTTAAAGGTACAATAGGTACGATTTTTGTGTTAAAATATTGTTAAAAGACCATTATAAATGCCTTCCTATCATTGAAAAAGGCTCACTGACATGTTGACTCACCCTCTACCTGTGTTTATAGTCCTTAAATTCAGGTTACAAAATATGCAGTTGACGGGCCTGCACTGTGTAACAAAACATCATATAGCTGTACAATAATTCCAGCTCATTGGTTAAAAATTGGTTATAACTGCCACAGCCAAGGACGTTTCAACTTCAGCGTGTTCACAGAGAAGGGGTGGGAAAAACAGTGTTGTGGTTTGAGCGTGTTTGTTGCTGCAATTCCTCTCTTGACCGTTAGAAGTCCGAAATTACCTATTGTACCAAAGACCAAATGCTAAAGCAGTGCGCTGATTGGAGAGTCTAAATTGCCCGTCGGTATGAGTGTGTGAGTGAATGGTGTGTGTGCCCTGCGATGGACTGGCGACCTGTCCAGGGTGTATTCCTGCCTTTCGCTCAATGTATGCTGGGATAGGCTCCAGCCCCCCTGCGACCCTGTTCAGGATAAGCGGGTTCAGATAATGGATGGATGGATGGATATCATTTCAGACTTTGGTGATTCAGAGGTGGACACGCTCACAAATCACTTCAAGCCAATATTGACTTCCGGAGTTGACCGCGACCTGTCCTGATCCAAGACCAGTGGACCATCGTCAAGTCCTCCCTCTACGAGGAGCCAAAGACCCTGGTGAAGGTCACCTGGCCTGAAGTCAAGAGGATGCTCAAGGGGACATGCATCAAAACTGTAAACATAAATATTCTTTTGTAAATAAAGTCTAAAGTCAAGATTTTATCCTTTGTAACAAAAGCAATTACTAACATTGTGACAACCAACCTGTTCCTGTGCCCCTCACCTTCAGTTCACTTCAGGCCCTGGGAATAACACTTATGCTTATTCATTTGTAGACCAGAGACTGTTGTCAGACCAGAAAACAAGCTTAAAGCTAAATGAAACCAGATCTCAATCTTGTACTGTTCATGTTAGAGTCGAGGTATGCGTATTGTCTACTATGTGACACAGTTAGTATGAGCAATAATATCCATAAGCATTGAAAACTGTGAATTACATCAGTTGAATCATTTAACTCCAAATGAGAAATCAAACATCAAATTGATACCAAGAAAATCGGTTCTTTTTTTTAAATCCTTGGAAATCTCTTGGAACTGGAATGAATGCTACAGTCAATGTTCATAGGTAGGTATCAGAATTAATCATTGTGGCTGGAAATCACCTTTCCTAATAGAAAGTGGACTTTCCATCAGCAACCACATCCTGACAAATGCATACAGAGCTGTGGTCCTTTTTGGGTTCAGAACCAATGGTGGCATTGCTGACCACCTTCCATTACAGTCAGCCTATACTAAATAATGTGTATATCTGTAATGGCCCATGTCCAATCAGCAACAACAATGATGTCTTTTATTAGTACCAATGCTTACTGTTTTAAGAGAAAAGGAAAAGTTGTAAGTAACCCTGAATTAGTTTTACCAGAATTACCTCATGATGGAGCTAGTTTCCATTGTCAGATATTATTATTAACAAGCAGTCTTAGATAGTATGTACAGTGTGGGGGTGTTAAACTCATAATCCCACAGGTCTGTGTGGCAACAAGTCATGATATTCTTTTTTTGTCCATTGTCCAAGAATAGAACTGGGCCTTCTTTTCCCCAATGGAAGAGAACCTGGTTATAAATGTACATCCACATTGATCTGATCTTCATTTGAAGGCTGTGCCACCATGTGAGTAAGTAAGAAAGCTTTCTGATTTTAAGAAATGTTGGAATTTTAAGACAAGGGTAAATGTAAATGAGTGAAATTTCCAGAATATAAGAATACTGCTTCAGTTGAGGCAACAGCATGAATGACACTTTTTTCATGTGAGGGGCAGAGAAAGCATTCTCATTTTCTCAGACTGAAGAAACAGACGTGTAAAGGTAAAGTAACATTTTAAGGCGGCACGGATGGTGCAGTGGGTAGCACTGCCGCCTCACAGCAAGGAGGTCCTGGGTTCGAATCCCCGTCGGCTGGGGCCTCTCTGTTCGGAGTTTGCATGTTCTCCCCGTGTCTGCGTGGGTTTCCTCCGGGTACTCCGGTTTCCTCCCACAGTCCAAAGACATGCACGTTAGGCTGATTGGAGAGTCTAAATTGCCCGTAGGTATGAGTGTGTGAGTGAATGGTGTGTGTGCCCTGAGATAGACTGGCGACCTGTCCAGGGTGTATTCCTGCCTTTCGCCCAATGTATGCTGGGATAGGCTCCAGCCCCCCTGCGACCCTGATCAGGATAAGCGGGTTCAGATAATGGATGGATGGATGGATGGAACATTTATGTGATTATGTGGGTGGGGTCCCAAGTGAAATGTGCCAAATATCCCTGCCAATGTCAAACAGTGTATTCTCCTGTTGTTAATGACTGCATTGTTTTGAGGTGTTTGGTGGATTGGATGATTGAACTCTCTATCGGCTAATTTTATGCTTTATTCTCTGAACAAAAAGTCAAGAGCATCAGTAGTGAGTGGAAGAACCATACGCAGCCACAACAGCCTGGCAGCCGTGACATGGGTTAATATCCAGTCTCACAAACAGTGCTGTTCAAAACACATCCAACCACCCAAACAACTGAAAAAAATAGAGTCAATACTAACAGGAGCATACACTGTTTGGCATTTTATGTTCATGTACGCTGACCCAGTTGTCCTCTTTTTGCCGCCCTCACTTTACTCTATTGGATAATTTACTGTACTCTGTTTTCAGAAATTGAGGGCTTACCACTTTCGGCAGTCCTTCAGGCTGGCTGCTGCAACCGTCAGTGTGCTAAATGTCATCTATTGCCTGTCAGTGATAAAGTTGCTGAACATTATGGGCTCTTGTGATTCTCGTCTCTGTTTAATAACGTAATGTTCAATTAGCCCAATGCGTGTCTCCATGTTAAAGGTACAATAGGTAATTTCGGACTCCTAACGGTCAAGAGAGGAATTGCAGCAACAAATACCCTAAACCCACAACACTAACTTCCCACAGTCTATGAATATAACACGAAATATAAAGCGTTATTATGCAGTTCAGTGTCCTCATGCAATGTTTTGGAATCTGCCATCTTTTCGTAGTGTCCTAGTAAGAAAATGTTCGCCGAACAGGTGACTTTATGAAATGTGGACTTTAGTGTGCTACACAACTCTATTTATACTTTTTTATCTTTTTGAGTTTTCACTTTAGCTAATCAATTATATTATGGGCAAGAACGTATTTAGCTATGTAACTAGATGGCTATATAACTACGATATGATAGTCTACCATAAACAATGCAACTTACAGTTTGAGACAAATTAAAGTTTAGCTAAAACCGCATGATTCAACACATAAACAGATAGAACGTGTAAGTGCCCAAATTGCACATCCGGCGATCACTGAAACTGTGTACTGAAACTGTATACCGATTGATTAGTATCCAAGGGAAGAATACATATCTAGTTATAAAACGATATGTATTATAACTAGATATGTAGTCTTCGCTTGGATAATAAGCAATAGTATACAGAGTTTCAATGATCGCTTGTCTGGAGTGCAATTTGGGCCATGATCCACGAACAATCAGCATTTCCTGTGTATTTTGCTAGTTTCTGGATGTGATGCTCTGACTTATGGTAGAACCTATGCACTTGTAAGTCGCTTTGGATTAAAAGCGTCTGCCAAATGACTAAAATGTAAAAATGTAAAATAAGCCCCCACGCCAGTGGCAGAGGCAATTCGAACCAATTTTCAACAAATTAACTCGTATTATTGTACAGCTGTACAAGGTTTTGGTACAGAGTGACGGCCTGTCAACTGTATATTTTGAAACCAGAATTTAAAGACTATAAGCACATGCAAAGGGTGAGTCAACATGTCAGTGAGCCATTTTCAACGATAGGAAGGGATGGTCTTGTAACAATGTTTTAACAAAAATCTTACCTATTATACCTTTAAGTCTCAATTTATGGTCGAAATGTAGAATTTTGAGGTCTAATTCAAATGTAATAAAATGTACAGTTATGAAATGAGGAAAAGCATGTATATTTCTGAATTACCCACAAAATTAGTGGTCTTTTGTTGAGACTTTTACATTATTTTCATAACACAGAAATGGCAAAACACCATATGAGTGAGATATTGAGGTTCAAAGGGCCAACCAATGCAAATATAATATACTGTATATCCATGTATATCTGGGGTGAGAAAATCCTAGGTACTTACAGTATTTCTATCTTTTCAGATGCTTTGAACTCCAAAGGAGCCATCAAACATGTCACCAGGAAATGCCACAACCAAAGTAATAACAGAATTTATCATTGGTGGACTTGACAAGGTTGGGAATCCGGTGGCCATTGGGATAGTGATACTGGTGGTTTATACCATGGTCATGGTTGCCAACACCGCAAACATATGCTTCATTGCACTGGATAAGCGTCTGCACAAGCCAATGTACCTGCTAATCTGCAACCTGGCTGTCGTGGACATGCTTTATAGCAGTAGCTGCAGCCCCACCATGATTGGGCTGCTGTTAGCAGGCGCTAGAACCATCGCCTACGCTCCATGCTTCATTCAAATGTTTGCGTTCCACCTGGCCGCAGTTATGGAAATGTTTGCCATCGCTGGGATGGCTTTCGACCGCTTAGTGGCTATATCCAGCCCTTTGAGGTATCACAGTATTCTGACAAACATGCGTACACTGCTGATGGCGTTTTCCCTCTGGATGTTGGCCTGCGTGTTTGTGGCCATTTTACCTGGGACTGTCATACCTCTACCTTACTGCAGGTCGACAATACAGTACGCCTTCTGCGACTACCCAGGCTTAGTCAGAGCCACTTGCGTCGATCCCAATTACTATTTCTTCATGATTACCATCATAACGTTCCTTTTGTTTCTACATTTGCCTTTATTTTATTTTCCTATACAAGAATCATGATTGCCATCTTTAAAATGTCTTCCAAGACTGACAGGAAAAAAATGTACAGCACGTGCTTCAGTCATTTGATTGTTGTTACTTGCTTTTATTTTCCACTATTTGTACAAGTAGTTCTAACCAGACTAGGAGTAGTACTTACTAAGGAGGAGCGCCATGGGTTATTGATAGGAGCGATTCTAGGTCCCTCTCTTATTAATCCCATTGTGTACTGTTTTCGTACTGAGGAAATTAAAAATAAAATCTTTAGAATATTTACAAAAATTAAACTGAGTGATTAAACAGCATGGCAGACATTTGGTGGCTGTTCTCTGTGTCTTTACTATTCAATACACATTACTGTAAGTAAAAGCTTGAAAGACTATTACTATTACATCTAATTAAGGCTCAATGTTTTCTGTAACCTCTCACTAATCTCCTGGGTAAAACTTTCTGTTTGCTCTTTGATTTTTGATGTTTATGTTTGATTTGTTTATATGTGTAGAGAATGGTACACCTCTGTTGTGTTGAAGATCTAAAAAAAGGATCAACACTTATTTTCTTAACTGTATTCACCCTCATAAAAGAATCACATTGAAAAACACTATTCAACAACCACATTTGAACACCTAACATGTGAGGAGTACGCATATGAACGATAAAAATAATCCCACTTATAACATGTGAGCAGGAAAAGGTAACCTATGCTATTTCCAGTCACATGTTTTGTGTTTTTGGTAGTTAACATTGAGGCCCATATTTTTTGGCAGAGTCATTGGTGAGGTGTGGTGCCCTGGGTGGGGCTTTTACATGTTGGCATTTTTGTAAAGGTGAAGTGAAGGCCATGCACATCATGTACGCATTTCCTTCAGTCAGAATTTCAATAAAACATTGCCTAAACATTTATTCTGTTCCAGTTTTGATTCCCCATTAAACCCATAGCTCAGTAGTTTAAACAAATTATGCTGTAACTAAGATACAACAGTATCTTGTTTTAGTAAACAAAATAAAATGACATGTGACATTGTGTCCCAGACAATCAGCATGATTCGCTTCATCTGTGAGTGGTCATAATGTCATCTATGTATCATGTTGTTTTTCCAATGCAGTCTTCATGCTACAATTGACCTCATCCAGATAAATACACATTGTGTTTTCAGGCTAGGTATGGAATGGGCACTGCACGATTGTTGCTATAGCATTGTGCATTGTCAAGGAATAACTGCATGCAATACAGTGTGCAGGCATTCCTTTTTTCTACATTATCTTACTAATTGTTACATTACATTACATTATTGGAATTTGGCAGACGCTCTTATCCAGAGCGACGTACAACAAAGTGCAACAAATTGTGTCTATTTACTATTGTTTAAGTCCTTCGGTTTAACAATAATAATTTGGTAGAGCCTTAACAATTACACATATGTTAACCTGTATAGCTTAAGGAAAAAATGTAATGTGTATGGGTTCTGGTCCATGGAATGTAAAATATCTTGCCAATTTATTTGTTGCTGATAATATGCCTTCACAATTTTGAATAGATGTGTGTGTGTGTGTGTGTGTGTGTGTGTGTGTCTGTTTGCATGTGCATTGGTATATGTGGGTGCCCCCAAACTGTTAACTGTATGCCGGGATGGGCAAAAATACATTAAATGTATTTTGATACTAAATACCCCAAATGTAAATGTACTATGAAATCCTGCAACAAAGAAATGTATCAAAATAAAATACAGTATTTTGTATTTCGAAAATACATAGGAGGTAGTGTGTGTGTCATGGCTTGGGCATGTATAGCTGGGAGGATATATCTTTTGGGAGGATGGAAGCTGTAGGATGGCCAGCACCTTGTCCTGCAGCAAGACAATGCCCCAAACACGCTGCCTACACAGCCAGAGCATCCATCAATGGGGAAAAAGTGGAAAGTTTTGGACTGGCCAAGTCAGTCACCTGATTTAAATTCAATTGAGCATACAATGAACTTGCTGAGGGGGAGACTGAAGACAGAAACCCTGTGAAATCCGGCAATTTGAAAGAAGATACCAAATGATTCTTGATTTGTTCCTTTGATTTACTTTTAAGTTCATCCGTAGAAATGGGGGGAAATAGGTGTTTCTGTAATTGGTAAAACACATATACACTCACTGAGCACTTCATTAGGTATTAATTAGACTCTTTTTCTTTTTTATTGGTCTTCTGCTGCTGTAGCCTGTCCACTTAAAGGTTTAACACATTGTGTCTTCAGAGATGCTCTTCTGCATTGCACTGCACTGTTGTGATGTGTGGTTATTTGTGTTCCTGTCACCTTCCTGTCAGCTTTGACCAGTCTAGCCCTTCTCTACTGACAAAGAGATTTTGCCCACAGAATTGCTCACTAGATTTTCAGCAAATTCTCAAAGGCAAACAGTGCTTCTTGTTTTTCCAACAATATGTGTCAAATCACTCCAAGCCTTCCCAATATAACGTATTGCTTGTGTCAGGGTTTGTAATTGCTCATTTTGAACAAAAGATGCAGTACCAATTCACAAAATCAAGTTTCCTCTTTAGAAAACCCATTTTTAATAGCAGAAAAGAAAAGAAGAAAAGAAGGAAGTACACCAAAATCGTAATTTAATAAAGTGTCAATGTGGCAATTACCCAGTACTGGTAGGGGAGACAGGGGCACAAACTAACACGGGGCATGTTGAAACATGGGGATGAGAAACATGGGCCACAGACTCCAAATATACGTTGTTTAAATCACTCTCTTCTGGTTATGAGGCAGTACAGTTTTGACAGACACATGTCACTAGTAAGCAGAAACTGTGAGCCATGCAGGAGTACAATTAGTATAGCCGGGGCACTTTGGAATGCTGTATTCCAACATGCATTATGAATGCCTCAGCCACAATAGCTTTTACTGCATACACTGCATATTCCATGTATACCATGCATTTATTTGGTCCTATTTAGCACTCACTCTTATCCATTTCTTCTGAGACATTATATGTTAATTGGTTTGCGGTTT
Source organism: Conger conger (assembly GCF_963514075.1). NCBI lineage: Eukaryota > Metazoa > Chordata > Actinopteri > Anguilliformes > Congridae > Conger > Conger conger. Next base: position 10,133,918 of record NC_083772.1, read on the forward strand.
GTATTGACAAAATTTGCATATTTGTATATTTGTGAAACAAAACCCTAACATTCTAAGACAGTGCTGTAACAATGTACAAAACAAAGTTTCCTTAGAAGACCAATTTTCAATAGAACATACATAAAATTCAAGAAAAGAAGAAAAAAAAAGTATACTTATGTACGGATTGGTGTCAATGTGGCAATTAACCTGTACTTGCATCCTTGTGTGTGATTTTTCCTTGAGCGGATTTGACATAAAACAACTAATGGAGGGTGTTTATTTTTGTGTTGCCACATTTATTTATAAATAACAGCTTTCATAACACATGTCATATCATTAAACCAAGCAGAGCAGGCATGCAGCAGCAGCACTCTCAGATTCTGCCTGGTGCAAAGACCTGGAGCCAAGGAGCCTCAGCTCCATAGGTCAAAGTAATTAAAACAGGTTAAATGGTTCGTTGTTGTTGACACAAAGATGGTAAACTGAACCAGTGGGCCCCGCTTCAATCCCGCTTGAAATCACCATTAGCTCTTGCCCTAAAGGAAGGTCCACACTCGTTAACCAGCTGGGGTCTGCTAGTATTCTTCTCTTTGTTCTTTTTCCTCCCACTCTTCCTGTACACCCTGATGATGAGCCTTTAAGTATGAATGTCTGTTTGGGCCTGGCACTAATCGACTTCGTAATTAAGAGCTTTGTGACCACTCTACACCTGAGATCCTTTTCTAACATCATTTGAGAGCTGATAAAACTGTCATGGTGGGAGGTTATTCCCGTGGTGACCGCTAGATGGCCTGGGATCATTGTTATCACCTGTTCCTCATTTGCATTAGGGGAATGACCTCCCAGCTGTGTATTTAAGGCCAGTTTGTATGAGCCTCAGTGCTTTTGTGTTACTGTTCACTCTAACACCAAGCCGGTAAATGCACACGGTAGACTCGAGGTTTGAGTCAGGTACTGTGCAGGTGTGTGTTCACTTATTGAAACCTCCTAACAAATTATTCTAAAAGGTAGGAAGGCGTTTGGTGTGGTTTTACCGACGCCTTCCCTAAGGGTTTATTTTCTTTTATTTTGGGCTTGTGTGAGCCAGCGGTAGAGGGACGTTGTCCCCGGTAAATGTATTTTGGTTTGTGTTTATTCCTGAGCTGCGCCTCATGGTTTTTGTTTAGCCTACGCTGTTTTTGGCTAGGTTGTATTTTTATTTCATTGCCCCTGATTGGGTATTCTCTGTGCTCGTTATTCGGCACAGTTACTGGTCGGTACACTCGCCCTGTTCTCAAAGGGTCATTTTATTTTCTTCAGCCATTTTGGGCTCTTTTTCTGTTTTCCCTATTAAGAATCGCCTTTGGGTTTGTTTTTGTTTCTCCCCCCTGTTACGGGAGTTATTCTCAGTTTTTGTCCCACTTATCCCTGTACACCGCCCCTGGGATCTAGGAGGGGTTTTATTTAGTCGCACTTGGTCCTCCGCTCCAACCCCACCCTGATAGAACACAAAAGCCACCCTGGAGAGACCAGCGACTTCTACAGGAATGAATGTGGGAGATTCCCCGCTGGAAGCGGTGGTCGCCGCTCAGCAGGCTGCTTTAGGTAGGCAGGAACAGGCACTGCAGGTGTTGCATGCACAGCAGGCTGCTACCACCGAGCAGCAAACACGGGTGTTCCAACGTCAGGATGAGATCCTGGCCAGGTTAGGCAGGCAGCAGGATGTGCTGCTGGAGCTCGCTGATAGTTTTCGGCATTTAGCAAGCGAGTTCCGCTCTACACAGGGACTAGCACTATCTCCTGACTCCTCTCAACCACCCACTCTCCCTCAACCGACGGTGTCCTCTTACCAACCCATTACACCAGTGGTCAGGGAGCCCAAATTGCAGTTGCCGTTACGGTATGGGGGGGAGGCGGGTAAATGCAGGGGGTTCTTATCCCAGTGCCTGATATTTTTTAAAGCGCAGCCCTCATGGTTTTCCACTGAAGACGCTCGAGTAGCGTTTATTCTGTCACTTCTAACCGATAAGGCTCTGGCCTGGGCAGACCCGCTGATTAGGGCACAATCCCCAAAAATGGACAACTCAAGTCCTCATTCAAGAAATGACCAGGGTTTTCGACCACAATATCACTGGCAAGGAGGCGGCGGCTCGCCTAACTTGGATGAGGCAGGGAACGCAGAGTGTCGCGGAATTCTCCGTGGCGTTTCAGGCTCTGGCAGGGGAGACGGGGTGGGCGGATGAGCCTCTCATGACACTATTTACAGGCGCCTTGTCAGACCCCGTCAGGGACGCACTGGCCATGGTAGAGCCACCAGGGGATTTAGGCTCGCTAATATCTACCGCTATCCGGATCGATAACCGGGTAGGGGAACGTGAGAGAGAGAGCCAGCAGATCAGGCGGGATAAAATGGCCGGTTTTACCTAGCCTGGGCAGAGGTAGTGTGGCAGAGGGGAAACAGGGGGCACACCAGGTAGAGGAATCCATGCAGCTGGATGGGACTATGCTGGCGCGGCCCAAGAGGCGCCTCGGTCCGTGCTACTTTTGCAAAAGAACAGGGCATTTAGTTAAACTGTCCAGACCTAAAAGTAAAAGGGCAGTCCCACTAGCGGAGCGGAAGTCGCTAGTGGGACCGGCCGAGGGTTAACTTTTGCACTACTATGCCCGTCGAATTGACGTGGAGAGGGGGGCGTGGTGGAGGCTGAGGTTTTTATCGATTCAGGGGCGGTGGATAATTTTATGGACCGTCAGTGGGCTGAACAAAAAAAAATTGCCGGTTCGGTCTATGCCACAGCCTCAGTCTCTCGGCTCTCGACGGTCGTCCCTTGGGGTCTGGGGTAGTCCGCCACAAGACCGAGAGGGTTACTATGCGGATCCCGTTTCGGGGCCACCAGGAGCGGATTTATTTTTATCTGGTTGAATCTCCAGCTTATCCGCTAGTCTTAGGGCACGTATGGCTCGTAAAACATCAGCCATCCATCAACTGGGGTAATCGGAGCAATCCGGTCTCTCGGTGGGGTCAGCACTGCACCACTCATTCCGATCAGAGGCATTCTTCCTCGACTCCTCCCAGAGAGACTGACGTAGGGTCCGATTTGGACGAGGAGGAGGCTGGGGAGCCCCTGGGCCCTAATTCCGGTGGCCCGGAGGAGCAGGAGGCGAGTCTAGAATGGGACTCCGTCTATGATTGGGAGCGTCCTATTGACGAATGGGAGGGCAGTGAGGGAATTGACTGGGACACACAGAGCCTTTTCCAGACTACAAGCAGTGAGGGTGAGAGTCGGATGGTAGGGGCTATTGAGTTCCCATTGCCCAATAACGTCCCAAGGGAATATAACAGGTTATCTGAGGTATTCAGTAAACAGAGGGCGACCACACTACCTCCACACCGGTCGTATGACTGTGCGATCGACCTGTATCCGGGGACAGTGCCACCTCGTGGTTCACTTTATTCACTGTCTGTGCCAGAAAGCAGAGCCATGAAGGAGTACATTCATGAGGCTTTAGCCAGCGGGTTTATAAGACCATCCTTGTCACCAGCCGGAGCAGGGTTTTTTTTTTTTTTTTTTTTTTTTTTTTTTTTTTTTTGTTAAACAGAAAGACGGGAGCTTAAGGCCCTGCATTGACTATCGAGGGCTTAATGCTATCACAATAAAAAAATAGATATCCCCTGCCACTTATGAACTCCGCATTCGAGCGCTTACAAACGGCGTCGGTATTCACTAAGCTGGACCTCCGGAATGCGTACAACTTGGTGCGTATAAAGGAGGGTGATGAGTGGAAAACTGCTTTTAAAACTCATTCGGGACAATACGAATACTTAGTGATGCCGTTTGGCCTCACCAACGCCCCCGCGGTATTCCAGGCATTTGTCAATGATGTGCTCAGGGAGATGCTAGAGAAGTTTCTGTTCGTCTATCTAGACGATATTCTGATCTTCTCTGCCACTCTCTCTGAGCACATTCGTCATGTAAAACTGGTCTTGACACGCTTGTTAGAGGCTCGACTGTTTGTGAAGGCGGAGAAGTGCGTTTTTCACGCAAATTCCGTTTCTTTCCTGGGGTTCATTGTGTCGGCCGGTAAAACGGAGATGGACCCGCAGAAAATTGACGCCGTAAAAAACTGGCCAACGCCGGAGTCTGTTAAGCAGGTGCAGAGGTTCCTGGGGTTCGCAAATTTTTACCGGCGTTTCATTCGTAATTTTAGTACTGTGGTCGCCCCCATTACCGTGCTCACTAAGAAGAGTGCGACGGCACGATTTGTGTGGACTCCGCGGGCAGAGGCAGCGTTTGTGGAATTGAAAAGGAGGTTCTGTTCAGAACCTATACTTATAACACCTAACCCGTCGCTGCCCTTCATTGTTGAAGTAGACTCTTCTGAGCTTGGGGTGGGGGCCATTCTCTCACAGCAGTCACCAAGCGACCAAAAGGTTCATCCCTGCGTGTATTTCTCCCGGTCGCTGTCCCAGGCCGAGAGGAATTATGACGTTGGGGAGAAGGAATTATTGGCTGTAAAATTAGCCTTAGAGGAGTGGCGTCATTGGCTGGAAGGGGCGGAACATCCTTTTACTGTGTGGACGGATCATAAAAACCTGGAATACATCCAGACTGCAAAGACACGCAATTCGCGCCAGGCGCGCTGGGCGTTGTTCTTTGCCCGCTTTTCGTTCATTGTGACTTACCGGCCAGGTTCCAAGAATGTAAAACCTGACGCCCTTTCACGAGCCTTTGACAAATCGGACAGGGAGCACACTCCGGAGCCCATTATTGCCAAAGCACAGATCGTGGCGCCAGTCAGTTGGGATATTGAGTCGGCGGTGCAGAAAGCGCTGCGCCATGAGCCAGACCCAGGGGGGGGGGGGGGCGTCTCACTGTCTCTTTGTGCCCGCTAGAGTTCGGTCTCAGGTGCTACAGTGGGGACATGCCTCACAGCTGGCGGGTCACCCAGGGGCGCACCGCACAAAATACTTTTTGTCCCGACGGTTCTGGTGGCCCGGTATGGAGAAGGACGTCCGGGAGTTTGTGGCTGCCTGTCCGGTTTGCGCTCGCAATAAGAACTCCCACCAGGCTCCCTCAGGGCTGTTACGGCCGCTACCCACCCCGGGAAGACCGTGGAGCCATATCGCTTTGGATTTCATCACGGGATTACCACCCTCCGAAGGCAAGACGGTCATTCTGGTGGTGGTTGATCGCTTCTCTAAGGCAGCGCATTTTGTGGCGCTGCCCAAGTTACCGTCGGCAGCAGAAACTGCGCGGCTAGTAGTCGACCACGTGTTTAGGATACACGGCCTTCCCCAGGATGTGGTGTCTGACCGCGGACCGCAGTTTGCTTCCCGTTTCTGGCGTACGTTCTGCTCCCTGGTAGGCGCCTCGGCGAGTCTCTCGTCGGGTTTTCACCCGGACACCAACGGGCAGACAGAACGTACCAACCAGACTCTGGAGAACACGCTCCGGTGTCTGGCCGCGACCAACCCCACATCCTGGAGTCGACAGCCCACGTGGGCCGAATACGCGTACAACACTCTATGCAATGCCTCCACGGGTCTCTCGCCTTTCGAGGCACAATTTGGGTATGCTCCACACTGTTCCCGGAACTGGAGCGGGGGGCTGAAGTGCCTTCTGCGGAGGCTTTTGTACGACGGTGTCGGGCCACCTGGAGTAAGGTGCGAGCCGCGCTCTTACGGGCCACCGCCACCCAGAAAAGGCTGGCCGATAGGCGTCGTCGGGCGGCACCATCCTACAGGGTAGGGCAGCGGGTATGGTTGTCCACACGTGATTTGCCATTGCGGGTCGAATCACATGAGCTCGCTCCTCGCTACGTGGGGCCTTTTAAGATCATTAGGAAAATCAACCCGGTCACGGTGCGCCTCCAGTTACCCAGGTCCATGAAGATCCACCCCACCTTCCATGTCTCTCGCCTCAAACCGGTGTGTACTAGTGTGCTGGCTCCGGCGGAGGTTCCCCCACCACCTCCACGGCTGATCGACGGGGGCCCAGTCTACACCGTGCGCCGCATTTTGGCAGAGCGCCGCAGAGGCAGAGGCAGGCAGTACCTCATTGACTGGGAGGGTTTCGGGCCGGAGGAGCGCTGTTGGGTCTCCTCTAGGGACATCTTGGACCCGGAACTTATTCGGGAGTTCCACAGGCAGGGGGCTGAGGGAGCGTCTGGGGCCGCTCCTTAGTGGGGGGGGGTCCTGTCATGGTGGGAGGTTATTCCCGTGGTGACTGCTAGAGGGCCTGGGATCATTGTTATCACCTGTTCCTCATTTGCATTAGGGGAATGACCTCCCAGCTGTGTATTTAAGGCCAGTTTGTATGAGCCTCAGTGCTTTTGTGTTACTGTTCGCTCCAAGCCGGTAAATGCACACGGTAGACTCGAGGTTTGAGTCAGGTACTGTGCAGGTGTGTGTTCACTTATCGAAACCTCCTAACCAATTATTCAAAAAAGTAGGAAGGCGTTTGGTGTGGTTTTACCGACGCCTTCCCTAAGGGTTTATTTTCTTTTATTTTGGGCTTGTGTGAGCCAGCGGTAGAGGGACGTTGTCCCCGGTAAATGTATTTTGGTTTGTGTTTATTCCTGAGCTGCGCCTCATGGTTTTTGTTTAGCCTACGCTGTTTTTGGCTAGGTTGTATTTTTATTTCATTGCCCCTGACTGGGTATTCTCTGTGCTCGTTATTCGGCACAGTTACTGGTCGGTACACTCGCCCTGTTCTCAAAGGGTCGTTTTATTTTCTTCAGCCATTTTGGGCTCCTTTTCTGTTTTCCCTATTAAGAATCGCCTTTGGGTTTGTTTTTGTTTCTCCCCCCTGTTACGGGAGTTATTCTCAGTTTTTGTCCCACTTATCCCTGTACACCGCCCCTGGGATCTAGGAGGGGTTTTATTTAGTCGCACTTGGTCCTCCGCTCAAACCCCACCCTGATAAAAACTTTATATAATATTGAATAAAAAGTGCCAGCGCACATAAACAGAAGTCCAATGGTTTCTTTTGCAAAAAGAAGAAAAAGGGGTTCTAATCCAAGGAAGTGTTGAGTTGGAAGAAAGATAATTGTACATATATAGTCCATAAGGTTTTCATTTCATCATTACGACTCCACAGAATTCCCTGTGCTATTTTCATATTTCGGAACATAAATATAATTAGTTTAACTCTATTTCTTCAAACAAATAATGCAGAGCTATTCTTCAGTCTTTTGTTTTAAAGTGGAAAGAAAAAACACTTTTTGTAAGATGTTTTTTTGAGTTTCAGATATGAAAGATAAAACTGAGTGTCAATGGCACAAATCTTATAAAAGCATTATTAATCAGGAGGGTGATATTTTCTGCCTCAGTGGCTTACCAGCTTATTGTCTTATACACAAGTTTATTTTACTTCAGCCATTAAAAGTACGTGCTCTGACTAGAGTACTTCCATCTTCCCAGGCACCAGTTGTGCAGCTTGTTTGATGTGGGGCGGCCTGTAGCGTGGTGGTTAAGGTAAACGACTGGGACAGGCAAGGTTGGTGGTTCAAATCCCAGTGTAGCCACAATAAGATCTGCACAACCCAACATTGGGCCCTTAAGCCAGGCCCTTAACCCTGCATTGCTCCAGGGGAGGATTGTCTCCTGCTTAGTCTAATCAACTGTACGTCACTCTGGATAAGAGCGTCTGCCAAATGCCAATAATGTAATGTAATGTAATGTGCAAGAAAATAAGTCCCAATCGGGAGCACACACTACAGAGAGGAGTGCATGCTTTCGGTGCACTCCGGGTGAACTAAATGTGTCTTGTGTGTCTGCCACAGATCTATTAATTCAATTGGACAGTCCATATGGGGACAAAATTAAAAATGCAACTGCAAAAACAAAAGTGTGTATGTGTGTGTATTGAGCATATTGTTTCATTTGAAATCCAGTGTGCTGGATGTCACTGTATAAATACTGTAGTGTGTGTATATTTATATCCACTACCATTCAAAGCTTTGGAATCACTGAGATATTTAATGGTTTTGAAAGAAACAGTTTATTTATTAATTTATTTATTTAATTGCCACTGTCACAGTGACGAGATGACTTGAGGATGCTGGATTTTTTTTTGTTTTTTTTTAATGGCCACTTCTGAAAGAAGAAGAAAAGTATTCAGACCCATTCACATTTTGTTAGATTTAATTTTAAATGGATACAATTGTTTTTAGACATTTTTGCAAAAACTGAAATCTCTCATTTATATACAAATATTCAGACCCTTAATTCTGAACTTTGTAGAAGCCCCTGAAGCCACTCCAGCATTGCTTTGGGTCATTGTCATGCTGAAAGGTGAACCGTCACTCCAGTCTGAGGTTGCGTGCACTCCGAAGCAGGTTTTCTGTGAGGGCCTTTCTGTATTCATTAACATTCATCCTTCCCTCAATTCTAACTAGTCTCCTCGTCCCTGCCCTGAGTAGCACCCCCATAACAAGATGCTGCCAATACCATGCTTCGTCATAGGGATGGTGTATTAGCCAGGGGATGACCAGTGCCTGGTGTTCCCCAGACATAGTGTTGGGGCTCTCCCCAACTAGTAAATTTCTTCAATTCATCAGACCAGATAATCTTTTTCCTAATGTTTTCAGTCCTCCAAGTGGGATTCTATATGCCGTTTAGTCAAGAGTGGCTTTTGTCTAGCCTCTCTCCCATAAAGGCCTGATTTGAGTGCTGCTGAGATCGTTGTCCTTCTGGCAGGTTCTCCCATCCCTGCAGAGGACTTTAAAAATTGCAGTGTACTAGACTGTGAAGTAACTGAAAGGATTTTTAGTTTCATTATCTGTGTGTGTGTGTGTGTGTGTGTGTGTGTGTGTGTGAAAAGTCCCTTGGGTCACAAGTGTCATGAGGATAGAGTCACACCTCTGAAACTAGGCCTGCATAATGAGACGTTCTTAAAAATCCAAGTGTCCTCAAAGCCATTAGTTCCACAACGCCGGCCCGCACACTGCTCTGCTCCCGCACACCCGGATTCATCTGGACGGGCATCTCCGCTCTTGCTGTGGTAAATGCTTCTTGTCATTGCTTCATGCTATTCTAAGTCCACTCTATGTATTCGCTGATATTTACTTGAATCGTTTTATTAAAATGTTTTGTATTTCGAATTACAGAGACCTATATTTTAGCTTTAGAATGATTATCAGATTACCAGTATGCTCTTATCAGTGCTGGAAGTAGGTGTCGAAACGTTGAACATTGTTTGACTTTGGAAGTGAATTTAATATAGGCAATTGCCTTTGCAGTACTGTTGCACCAAGTGCATTACAGTAATCTTTTTTTCCCTAATGCTGAAATCTGAAAACTGATTTGCAAGCCCTTGGTTAAATGCTGATCATTCACAATCCTCTGTATATATGCATACAACCAACAGACTGTGGCCTTGGGGTGCAGAAAACTACAGGTAAATTCTGACAGGAGTTTCTTTCATTTAATTTGGGAAATTTCCGGTTGGGCAGGGATAAAGACACACATGCAGAGGGAAGACAAGGGTGTAAACTCCCTGCAAATCCAATGCCTGATTTCAATGCCTAACTCGATCTAATCAATACATTAGTCTAAGCAACTGTACGTACCTCTGGATATGAGCGTCTGCCAAATGCCATTAATGTAATGTAATGTAACCTCATCATTATTCGTGGTAGTGCCTTTTTGCCCTTGTGGATAAGTTGTCAATGTCTCAAATTATTTTTGCATTCATATTTATATCATACAAAAAACTGTAACGTAATAAAACTGCAAAATGGTGATGCCAGATTCTTAAAGACTCTTCGCTTTGAAAACAGCAGTTTAGATTCTTACCAGTTTCTTAATTATAATGCAGGGCAATAAAACGGCGTTAACGCTAACGGTTTACAACCCAGACCTAGTCACAGACTCAGATAATAAAAGGCATATTCTAACAATCCTTGATACCATTTCTCTACATCAAAAATGTTTCCAATATAAGAACAAAAATATACAATTCAGAAGTTGTATGAATAAACGCATTGTTTCTTTTTTTCTTAGTTCACATAGAAATACAAGGTTGTTTTGCAAATTATTCGACACAGACATATTTATGGAACCAAATATTCCACCTGGTTATGAAGCTACGACTGTTTTCTGACTAATGTCTTGAAATTTTCTGATATTTCAGTCCCGAACTAATGTAAAACCTGGCACGCTTCTTGTACAGGGTTTCCTACCCTTTCCAACAAGGTATAATGTGTCATATTCCTGCCGATGGATAGTTTAGGAATATCGCTGCATTCGTGTAGCTGAATGAATATACAGATTTTGGATTTACAGGATCTGGGCTATAGATGGAAATCTGTAATTTTACTGTAACAGGTAGGCTCTGTTTAACCTAATTTTGAAATAAAGTTCAATTTTAAATGTGATCCAGATTGGTCAGAAAGCATTACATTGAGTAATCCTTTATGGAGAGCTTTTTTAACTTTTTTGAACACTTGTTTTATTCATAAAATTGAATAAAACATGTGAAGATTAAATTTTCTATTAAAACAGATTCTTTTCTTTTCATTTTGTATCATCTGTTTTAATAGAAAAATAAGCTGTTCTGATTATTTGTGCATCTGGACAAAAAGATGTGCAGATGTTTTGTATTTTGTAAATTTGGGAACACTTGAGGAAATACGGATGCAGTTTTAGGAAAACTCATGTGGACTTTGAATGCCTGTCGTTATCTTTAACATATTTTGTACACAAGTGATAAGAAGTAGTCTACATAATGCCATTATATCAATTGTAAGATATGACTGTGTATGCATTGCTAAATTAATTTTTGAAAGAGAGAAAACACAGAGGAAATCTGAATTTAGAATGGACAACACAACACTTTTCACTGATGAAAAGTAGAGACTGTTCCAGGTGAATAGAATAAAAACATTCCTAAATGGAATTAGGATGGATGGTGTAGTTGTTGTTTTTAAAAAAAAATATTTAGCAATAAATTGATTCTGCTACCTCTGCTCTGCATCCAGTTCTCCAGGTGGGGTCTCAGAGGACTGCAGTTCACCATGTCAGAGGGAAACGGGAGCGCAGTGACTGAATTTGTCATAGTGGGGTTCCCTGGACTCAAACCTAAATACTACGGCCTGGCCTCTGCCGTCATGTTCCTGGTGTATGTCTGCACTTTGCTGGGAAATGCCATATTTCTCATGCTGTTCACAAAGGATCGCAGCCTTTTTGGCCACTTTGCCAAAGATCATTGCCAGATACTGGTTTCAGGCAGGAACCATTTCATTCACCGCCTGCTTTGTGCAGATGTACTTTGTGCACTATTTCGGAACTGTCAATTCCTTTGTGTTGTTCATAATGGCTTTAGACCGTTACGTGGCGATATGCCACCCTCTCAGATACCCCATGATCATGACAAATTTTAATGTGTGTATGCTCCTTGCCACTGCCTGGCTGATCTCGAAGGCTGCTCCGATGATTATGGTGATCAGGGCGTACCCTCTGCCTTACTGTGCATCAAACAGAATAGTCCAGTGCTACTGTGATCACATTTCAATCACAGTGCTCGCGTGTACCGACAGGGCGCCTTACGGCTTCCCGGCCTTCATTGCCGCTATGGTGGTACTGCTTGTGCCGCTGGCGTTTATCGTCTTCTCCTACGCCTCCATCATCGTGGCCGTGATCTGGATCGCCAGCACGGAGGGTCGCCTCAAAATGCTGTCCACCTGCAGTGCCCAGCTAATCATCATCACCCTCTACTACCTCCCCCGCTGTTTCGTGTACCTGGCAAGCATCGTGGGAATTAAATTCAGCAGGGATCTGCGCATTGTCATCATCATGCTGTACAGCCTGCTCCCACCCATGATAAACCCACTCATATACTGCTTGAGGACTACAGAAGTGAAGCAAATCATGCTGAAAAAATTTAGGGGACAAAGGGTGCATGTGCAGAGACAAAATATCTCTACTCTTTGCAACTAAGCCATCAACAGAATGGTTTTCCTCTAAAAAAAAGTGAATATATGCCTTTTTGGGGAAACTACTGGCTATGAATATTGCACTGTACAATCAAGCAGGCACATCAGCAGCAGAATTAAAAACAGCCAGAAAGGGATTTTATTTGTATTTCCTTTACAAAGCTTACATGGCATCAATAATGATGATGTCAAAAAAATCTGAAGGCCTGTGATCAATGTGGATTTCACTGCAAAAAAGAAAACATTTTCATTTCAGAGAATGTGTTTCCTGAGTGCCTCTTTTCTCAAAATAAGGATAAGATAAGAAATGCAGTTAAGTTTACCTTGCACCACAGCAGGAGGGAATAGCCAAGACAGCAAAGCAAATAACAAATAAGCAAATAAGAAGCATTACGTTTATTTGCACTGAGACGACAACTGAGGAAAACTTCTGTCAGCCTCAGCTGCACGTTCAGTCTCAGATCAACATCAGTCTAAGTTTGCCTTTTTGTGACTTACACACTTGAATTCAGTAACCAACTTTTTATTTTATATTTTCTTTCATGCCTTATGTTGCTTCGGAAACTCACATACCGAAAGTACCAATGGTCTGACTTTCTTTTACAGCCTTTTGCCATTCAATGTAATATGACTCACTTGTGTAGGCCTAGCTGATTTAGTCACTTCTGTAAAAGTGATTTTTTCATATGGTATTTCACACCTGTACTTATTTGTAAGTAATTTCCCAAATACAGCCTACTAATTGGAATTAATGTGTGTGCTGTTTCTTCATTTTAATAGGCCTACATTCAAATTCCAATGAATCCATATTCTTTTTAAATCTTCAAATAAAAATTTACTTCAAATGGATGTTTATTGTCTTTTTGTCAATTATCATTATTACTATTGTTCTTATAGATGTTGGGAGAAATTAAAGTATATTCAATTTTTACATGTACAGCAGCAGAAAAAAAATATGTTTGACACAAAAGAGAAATCCCCTTTCATACTGTTAAAATATTCACAGGTGTTTTACTTCAAGTGCTTTGTTAACACTCATACAATCAAGGTGAAATAACTAAAGAAGAATAAAAAGCAGTGTACATAGAAAAATACACTTTCCCCATATTGCATAAAGCCAACAGGCTCTACTCTCAAACATATAAAAAATGTAGACATCCTGTAAATGTGAAAACAACACATTTACAGGATCACATTCAGTTTGACACAATTATAGCCTCTAATCATGACATATTAGAAAGTGGCCTATACATAAAATAATCCATGAATTTTTGTAAGAATTGAATATGCCAGTTCTATACCACACATGCATTTCATATATTCTGTATACTCCGTTATAGGTGATTCCTGAACGTGTTTTACAAACGTGCACATGGGCAGGTCCCGTTGAAGAGGGAGTGGCCTTCTGGGGACCGCCCGCTGACATGAAGGGGCATGTGAGGGACAGGAGTGAGCTGTGGGAGGGGACTGTGAACCCCAGTGTGTGGGCAGCCCCACAACGTTATGGGGAGCTGGGGTGGGTCATGTGACCCGTCCAAGGGCTCGGACAACGCCTCTGACTGTAATTGTGCAGGGACTGTGTGGGCCTGGCGTGGTGGGGCCCAATGTGAGATCTTTTTATGAGGTTGGAAATCCCTGCTGGCACCCCTGTGTGTGCAGGTGTGCCTCTGCTTTGGATCATGTCCCCTGAGGGCTTCCCTGGAGGACCAGGTTAATTATCTTTACACTACAGGCTTCTTTCTGGGGGTGGTGGACCGGTGTTCACCTGCTGTGTGCATGCTTGTTGATTCTGATGCTGGACTGTTCTCTGCATTGCAGGTCAAACCACAGAGGAACTCTGTGGGAGGCCAACTTTAGATGATTGTGTTCTGTTTGTTTTATTGTCAGTGTCTCTTTATTCACTCAAATGCATGGTATTGTTAGATAAAACATCTGTCAATGGGAACACTGTTAACTGGGTGGTTTATTTATTTAAATAAAGCACATATTTAAGGGTTAATGGCCTATTTGGCTACTCTTTGAAGGTTGTTTGTCAGCTGTATAGCCTACCTATTCTGTTAGCAAAGGTAACTTTATTCATGGTGATTCTCTGAATCTGATGTCACTGCAGAAGCGATTCTTTTATGTCACTGTTCATCCAGAAGTTCACAGATTTTGCCTCATTTGTGCAAATGTAACTTAATGAAATCATTATTGATCCATCTAGGTAGAGTGTTTATATGGTTATCAACATTTTCTTCTTTTTAAAAAACATTTACAGTTTGTTTTTAATGTTGATCCCAAGTTAGCCATGTGATTGTCGCAACCCCCAGTTCAATTTGGGAGAGTATAATGCTCTCACATGATGTTGTTTTAAAATGTATATATGTATATATTTATGCAACAGGCTAGCTAAATAACACTGGTTGTAACAGACACAACATTAAACATTAAAAATAGCCAAGAGGAAAAATGTCTGCTTCTACTCGACTGTTGAATTGTAGCTAGCATCTTATTCCACCAGGCCAGGAAATAAGCTTGATTTTTGATAGTGATCAATAATACTTTGTAGCAGCTAAAAAATCACTGTAGTTATTGATGGAAATAAAGACAAAGCCAATATATTTCTAAAGCCAATTATATGTTATAGACTATATAGTATACTGTATATCTTAACCTATTTCTTGTAAAGGTCTCTTGTACAGGTTGTAGTTATTTAAAATATTTTCTTTTTTTATGACCATGTTGGCTTCTTCATAAAAAACAGCAATGCCAAATGATATTTGGAGCTATTGGAACAAAGTGGGAACTGCACTAAAACTGCACTCTACCTAAAAAATCAATTGATTTCTTTTACTGCTTGTGGTTGGCTTCAAAGACATATCTTGAAGTAATGAGTAGTCTGATAATATTTCATTAATTGGTGACTGGCAGGGACTTGCTTGTCCAACTTCATTTGCTTTGCTGTCTTGGCTATTCCCTCCTGCTGTGGTGCAAGGTAAACTTAACTGCATTTCTTATCTTATCCTTATTTTGAGAAAAGAGGCACTCAGGAAACAGACGTTCTCTGAAATGAAAATGTTTTCTTTTTTGCAGTGAAATCCACATTGATCACAGGCCTTCAGATTTTTTTGACATCATCCTTATTGATGCCATGTAAGCTTTGTAAAGGAAATACAAATAAAATCCCTTTCTGGCTGTTTTTAATTCTGCTGCTGATGTGCCTGCTTGAATGTACAGTGCAATATTCATAGCCAGTAGTTTCCCCAAAAAGGCATATATTCACTTTTTTAGAGGAAAACCATTCTGTTGATGGCTTAGTTGCAAAGAGTAGAGATATTTTGTCTCTGCACATGCACCCTTTGTCCCCTAAATTTTTTCAGCAGGATTTGCTTCACTTCCGTAGTCCTCAAGCAGTATATGAGTGGGTTTATCATGGGTGGGAGCAGGCTGTACAGCATGATGATGACAATGCGCAGATCCCTGCTGAATTTAATTCCCACGTTGCTCGCCAGGTACACGAAACAGCGGGGGAGGTAGTAGAGGGCGATGATGATTAGCTGGGCACTGCAGGTGGACAGCATTTTGAGGCGACCCTCCGCGCTGGCGATCCAGATCACGGCCACGATGATGGAGGCGTAGGAGAAGATGATAAACGCCAGCGGCACAAGCAGTACCACCATAGCGGCAATGAAGGCCGGGAAGCCGTAAGGCGCCCTGTCGGTACACGCGAGCACTGTGATTGAAATGTGATCACAGTAGCACTGGACTATTCTGTTTGATGCACAGTAAGGCAGAGGGTACGCCCTGATCACCATCATCATCGGAGCAGCCTTCGAGATCAGCCAGGCAGTGGCAAGGAGCATACACACATTAAAATTTGTCATGATCATGGGGTATCTGAGAGGGTGGCATATCGCCACGTAACGGTCTAAAGCCATTATGAACAACACAAAGGAATTGACACTTCCGAAATAGTGCACAAAGTACATCTGCACAAAGCAGGCGGTGAATGAAATGGTTCCTGCCTGAAACCAGTATCTGGCAATGATCTTTGGCAAAGTGGTAGTGCTGAACAGAATGTCCGACACAACCAGGTTTAAAATTATGATGTACATGGGTTTGTGGAGGCTGCGATCCTTTGTGAACAGCATGAGAAATATGGCATTTCCCAGCAAAGTGCAGACATACACCAGGAACATGACGGCAGAGGCCAGGCCGTAGTATTCAGCATGGAGTCCAGGGAACCCCACGATGACAAATTCAGTCACTGCACTCCCGTTTCCCTCTGACATGGTGAACTGCAGTCCTCTGAGAGACCCCACCTGGAGAACTGGATGCAGAGCAGAGGTAGCAGAATTAATTTACTGCTAAATATTTTTTTTAAAACAACTACACCATCCATCCTAATTCCATTTAGGAATGTTTTTATTCTATTCACCTGGAACAGTCTCTACTTTTCATCAGTGAAAAGTGTTGTGTTGTCCATTCCAAATTCCAAAACTAAAATGTCTGAAAATGATTTTTCTTACAATTGATATAATGGCATTATGTAGACAACTTCTTATCACTTGTGTACAAAATATGTTAAAGATAACGACAGGCATTCAAAGTCCACATGAGTTTTCCTAAAACTGCATCCGTATTTCCTCAAGTGTTCCCAAATTTACAAAATACAAAACATCTGTAAATCTTTTTGTCCAGATGCACAAATAATCAGAACAGCTTATTTTTCTATTAAAACAGATGATACAAAATGAAAAGAAAATAATCTGTTTTAATAGAAAATGTAATCTTCACATGTTTTATTCAATTTTATGAATAAAACAAGTGTTCAAAAAAGTTAAAAAAGCTCTCCATAAAGGATTACTCAATGTAATGCTTTCTGACCAATCTGGATCACATTTAAAATTGAACTTTATTTCAAAATTAGGTTAAACAGAGCCTACCTGTTACAGTAAAATTACAGGTTTCCATCTATAGCCAAAATCCTGTAAGTCCAAAATCTGTATATTCATTCAGCTATACGATAGTCATATATATAGTCAGAAAACAGTCGTAGCTTCATAACCAGGTGGAATATTTGGTTCCATAAATATGTCTGTATCGAATAATTTGCAAAACAACCTTGTATTTCTATGTGAGCTAAGAACAAAAGAAACAATGTGTTTCTGAATTGTATATTTTTGTTCTTATATTGGAAACATTTTTGATGTAGAGAAATGGTATCAAGGATTGTTAGAATATGCCTTTTATTATCTGAGTCTGTGACTAGGTCTGGGTTGTAAACTGTTAGCGTTAACGCCGTTTTATTGCCCTGCATTATAATTAAGAAACCGGTAAGAATCTAAACTGCTGTTTTCACAAGCGAAGAGTCTTTAAGAATCTGGCATCACCATTTTGCAGTTTTATTACGTTACATTTTTTTGCATGATATAAATATGAATGCAAAAATAATTTGAGACATTGACAACTTATCCACAAGGGGGCAAAAAGGCACTAGCACGAATAATGATGAGGTTACATTACATTACATTAATGGCATTTGGCAGACGCTCTTATCCAGAGGTACGTACAGTTGGTTAGACTAATGTATTGATTAGATCGAGTTAGGCATTGAAATCAGGCATTGGATTTGCAGGGAGTTTACACCCTTGTCTTCCCTCTGCATGTGTGTCTTTATCCCTGCCCAACCGGAAATTTCCCAAATTAAATGAAAGAAACTCCTGTCAGAATTTACCTGTAGTTTTCTGCACCCCAAGGCCACAGTCTGTTGGTTGTATGCATATATACAGAGGATTGTGAATGATCAGCATTTAACCAAGGGCTTGCAAATCAGTTTTCAGATTTCAGCATTAGGGAAAAAAAGATTACTGTAATGCACTTGGTGCAACAGTACTGCAAAGGCAATTGCCTATATTAAATTCACTTCCAAAGTCAAACAATGTTCAACCTACTTCCAGCACTGATAAGAGCATACTGGTAATCTGATAATCATTCTAAAGCTAAAATATAGGTCTCTGTAATTCGAAATACAAAACATTTTAATAAAACAATTCAAGTAAATATCAGCGAATACATAGAGTGGACTTAGAATAGCATGAAGCAATGACAAGAAGCATTTACCACAGCAAGAGCGGAGATGCCTGTCCAGATGAATCCGGGTGTGCGGGAGCAGAGCAGTGTGCGGGCCGGCGTTGTGGAACTAATGGCTTTGAGGACACTTGGATTTTTAAGAACGTCTCATTATGCAGGCCTAGTTTCAGAGGTGTGACTCTATCCTCATGACACTTGTGACCCAAGGGACTTTTCACACACACACACACACACACAATGAAACTAAAAATCCTTTCAGTTACTTCACAGTCTAGCACACTGCAATTTTTAAAGTCCTCTGCGGGGATGGGAGAACCTGCCAAAAGGACAACGATCTCAGCAGCACTCAAATCAGGCCTTTATGGGAGAGAGGCTAGACAAAAGCAACTCTTGACTAAACGGCATATATAATCCCACTTGGAGGACTGAAAACATGAGGAAAAAGATTATCTGGTCTGATGAATTGAAGAATTTTACTAGTTGGGGAGAGCCCCAACACTATGTCTGGGGAACACCAGGCACTGGTCATCCCCTGGCTAATACATGTACCATCCCTATGACGAAGCATGGTATAGGCAGCATCTTGTTATGGGGGTGCTACTCAGGGCAGGGACGAGGAGACTAGTTAGAATTGAGGGAAGGATGAATGTTAATGAATACAGAAAGGCCCTCACAGAAAACCTGCTTCGGAGTGCACGCAACCTCAGACTGGAGTGACGGTTCACCTTTCAGCACGACAATGACCCAAAGCAAACAGCCAACACAATGCTGGAGTGGCTTCAGGGGCTTCTACAAAGTTCAGAATTAAGGGTCTGAATACTTGTATATAAATGAGAGATTTCAGTTTTTGCAAAAATGTCTAAAAACAATTGTATCCATTTAAAATTAAATCTAACAAAATGTGAATGGGTCTGAATACTTTTCTTCTTCTTTCAGAAGTGGCCATTAATAAAAAAAATAAAAAAAAACCCAGCATCCTCAAGTCATCTCATCACTGTGACAGTGGCAATTAAATAAATTAATGAATAAATAAACTGTTTCTTTCAAAACCATTAAACATCTCAGTGATTCCAAAGCTTTGAATGGTAGTGGATATAAATATACAGTGACATCCAGCACACTGGATTTCAAATGAAACAATATGCTCGATACACACTTTTGTTTTTGCAGTTGCATTTTTTATTTTGTCCCCATATGGACTGTCCAATTGAATTAATAGATCTGTGGCAGACACACAAGACACATTTAGTTCACCCGGAGTGCACCGAAAGCATGCACTCCTCTCTGTAGTGTGTGCTCCCGATTGGGACTTATTGTCTTGCACATTACATTACATTACATTATTGGCATTTGGCAGACGCTCTTATCCAGAGTGACGTACAGTTGATTAGACTAAGCAGGAGACAATCCTCCCCTGGAGCAATGCAGGGTTAAGGGCCTGGCTTAAGGGCCCAATGTTGGGTTGTGCAGATCTTATTGTGGCTACACTGGGATTTGAACCACCAACCTTGCCTGTCCCAGTCATTTACCTTAACCACCACGCTACAGGCCGCCCCACATCAAACAAGCTGCACAACTGCTGCCTGGGAAGATGGAAGTACTCTAGTCAGAGCACGTACTTTTAATGGCCGAAGCAAAATAAACTTATATGTGTATAAGACAATAAGCTGGTAAGCCACTGAGGCAGAAAATATCACCCTCCTGATTAATAATGCTTTTATAAGATTTGTGCCATTGACACTCAGTTTTATCTTTCATATCTGAAACTCAAAAAAACATCTTACAAAAAGTGTTTTTTCTTTACACTTTAAAACAAAAGACTGAAGAATAGCACTGCATTATTTGTTTGAAGAAATAGAGTTAAACTAATTATATTTATGTTCCGAAATATGAAAATAGCACAGTAAATGTAACCTCATTGTTTGACGCATTTAAATGAGAAGGGAATTCTGTGGAGTCGTAATGATGAAATGAAAACCTTATGGACTATATAGGTACAATTATCTTTCTTCCAACTCAACACTTCCTTGGATTAGAATCCCTTTTTCTTCTTTTTGCAAAAGAAACCATTGGACTTCTGTTTATGTGCGCTGGCACCTTTTATTCAATATTATATAAAATTTCATCAGCTCTCAAATGATGTTAGAAAAGGATCTCAGGTGTAGCGTGGTCACAAAGCTCTTAATTACGAAGTCGATTAGTGCCAGGCCCAAACAGACATTCATACTTAAAGGCTCATCATCAGGGTGTACAGGAAGAGTGGGAGGAAAAAGAACAAAGAGAATAATACTAGCAGACCCCAGCTGGTTAACGAGTGTGGACCTTCCTTTAGGGCAAGAGCTAATGGTCTCTGGTGATTTCAAGCGGGATTGAAGTGGGGCCCACTGGTTCAGTTTACCATCTTTGTGTCAACAACAATGAACCATTTAACCTGTTTTAATTACTTTGACCTATGGAGCTGAGGCTCCTTGGCTCCAGGTCTTTGCACCAGGCAGAATCTGAGAGTGCTGCTGCTGCATGCCTGCTCTGCTTGGTTTAATGATATGACATGTGTTATGAAAGCTGTTATTTATAAATAAATGTGGCAACACAAAAATAAACACCCTCCATTAGTTGTTTTATGTCAAATCCGCTCAAGGAAAAATCACACAAGGATGCAAGTACAGGTTAATTGCCACATTGACACCAATCCGTACATAAGTACACTTTTTTTTTCTTCTTTTCTTGAATTTTATGTATGTTCTATTGAAAATTGGTCTTCTAATAAGGAAACTTTGTTTTGTACATTGCTACAGCACTGTCTTAGAATGTTAGGGTTTTGTTTCACAAATATACAAATATGCAAATTTTGTCAATACAAACCGCAAACCAATTAACATATAATGTCTCAGAAGAAATGGATAAGAGTGAGTGCTAAATAGGACCAAATAAGTGCATGGTATACATGGAATATGCAGTGTATGCAGTAAAAGCTATTGTGGCTGAGGCATTCATAATGCATGTTGGAATACAGCATTCCAAAGTGCCCCGGCTGTACTAATTGTACTCCTGCATGGCTCACAGTTTCTGCTTACAAGTGACATGTGTCTGTCAAAACTGTACTGCCTCATAACCAGAAGAGAGTGATTTAAACAACGTATATTTGGAGTCATGTTTCTCATCCCCATGTTTCAACATGCCCCGTGTTAGTTTGTGCCCCTGTCTCCCCTACCAGTACTGGGTAATTGCCACATTGACACTTTATTAAATTACGATTTTGGTGTACTTCCTTCTTTTCTTAAATTTGATGCATGTGCTATTAAAAATGGGTTTTCTAAAGAGGAAACTTGATTTTGTGAATTGGTACTGCATCTTTTGTTCAAAATGAGCAATTACAAACCCTGACACAAGCAATACGTTATATTGGGAAGGCTTGGAGTGATTTGACACATATTGTTGGAAAAACAAGAAGCACTGTTTGCCTTTGAGAATTTGCTGAAAATCTAGTGAGCAATTCTGTGGGCAAAATCTCTTTGTCAGTAGAGAAGGGCTAGACTGGTCAAAGCTGACAGGAAGGTGACAGGAACACAAATAACCACACATCACAACAGTGCAGTGCAATGCAGAAGAGCATCTCTGAAGACACAATGTGTTAAACCTTTAAGTGGACAGGCTACAGCAGCAGAAGACCAATAAAAAAGAAAAAGAGTCTAATTAATACCTAATGAAGTGCTCAGTGAGTGTATATGTGTTTTACCAATTACAGAAACACCTATTTCCCCCCATTTCTACGGATGAACTTAAAAGTAAATCAAAGGAACAAATCAACAATCATTTGCTATCTTCTTTCAAATTGCCGGATTTCACAGGGTTTCTGTCTTTAGTCTCCCCCTCAGCAAGTTCATTGTATGCTCAATTGAATTTAAATCAGGTGACTGACTTGGCCAGTCCAAAACTTTCCACTTTTTCCCCATTGATGAATGCTCTGGCTGTGTAGGCAGCGTGTTTGGGGCATTGCCTTGCTGCAGGACAAGGTGCTGGCCATCCTACAGTTTCCATCCTCCCAAAAGATATATCCTCCCAGCTATACATGCCCAAGCCATGACACACACACTACCTCCTATGTATTTTCGAAATACAAAATACTGTATTTTATTTTGATACATTTCTTTGTTGCAGGATTTCGTAGTACATTTACATTTGGGGTATTTGGTATCAAAATACATTTAATGTATTTTTGCCCATCCCGGCATACAGTTAACAGTTTGAGGGCACCCACATATACCAATGCACATGCAAACAGACACACACACACACACACACACATCTATTCAAAATTGTGAAGGCATATTATCAGCAACAAATAAATTGGCAAGATATTTTACATTCCATGGACCAGAACCCATACACATTACATTTTTTCCTTAAGCTATACAGGTTAACATATGTGTAATTGTTAAGGCTCTACCAAATTATTATTGTTAAACCGAAGGACTTAAACAATAGTAAATAGACACAATTTGTTGCACTTTGTTGTACGTCGCTCTGGATAAGAGCGTCTGCCAAATTCCAATAATGTAATGTAATGTAACAATTAGTAAGATAATGTAGAAAAAAGGAATGCCTGCACACTGTATTGCATGCAGTTATTCCTTGACAATGCACAATGCTATAGCAACAATCGTGCAGTGCCCATTCCATACCTAGCCTGAAAACACAATGTGTATTTATCTGGATGAGGTCAATTGTAGCATGAAGACTGCATTGGAAAAACAACATGATACATAGATGACATTATGACCACTCACAGATGAAGCGAATCATGCTGATTGTCTGGGACACGTCATTTTATTTTGTTTATTAAAACAAGATACTGTTGTATCTTAGTTACAGCATAATTTGTTTAAACTACTGAGCTATGGGTTTAATGGGGAATCAAAACTGGCCGATAATAAATGTTTAGGCAATGTTTTATTGAAATTCTGACTGAAGGAAATGCGTACATGATGTGCATGGCCTTCACTTCACCTTTACAAAAATGCCAACATGTAAAAGCCCCACCCAGGGCACCACACCTCACCAATGACTCTGCCAAAAAATATGGGCCTCAATGTTAACTGCCAAAAACACAAAACATGTGACTGGAAATAGCATAGGTTACCTTTTCCTGCTCACATGTTATAAGTGGGATTATTTTTATCGTTCATATGCGTACTCCTCACCTGTTAGGTGTTCAAATGTGGTTTTTGAATAGTGTTTTTCAATGTGATTCTTTTATGAGGGTGAATACAGTTAAGAAAATAAGTGTTGATCCTTTTTTTAGATCTTCAACACAACAGAGGTGTACCATTCTCTACACATATAAACAAATCAAACATAAACATCAAAAATCAAACAGCAAACAGAAAGTTTTACCCAGGAGATTAGTGAGAGGTTACAGAAAACATTGAGCCTTAATTAGATGTAATATTAATAGTCTTTCAAGCTTTTACTTACAGTAATGTGTATTGAATAGTAAAGACACAGAGAACAGCCACCAAATGTCTGCCATGCTGTTTAATCACTCAGTTTAATTTTTGTAAATATTCTAAAGATTTTATTTTTTATTTCCTCAGTACGAAAACAGTACACAATGGGATTAATAAGACAGGGACCTAGAATCGCTCCTATCAATAACCCATGGCGCTCCTCCTTAGTAAGTACTACTCCTAGTCTGGTTAGAACTACTTGTACAAATAGTGGAAAATAAAAGCAAATAACAACAATCAAATGACTGAAGCACGTGCTGTACATTTTTTTCCTGTCAGTCTTGGAAGACATTTTAAAGATGGCAATCATGATTCTTGTATAGGAAAATAAAATAAAGGCAAATGTAGAAAACAACAAAAGGAACGTTATGATGGTAATCATGAAGAAATAGTAATTGGGATCGACGCAAGTGGCTCTGACTAAGCCTGGGTAGTCGCAGAAGGCGTACTGTATTGTCGACCTGCAGTAAGGGAGAGGTATGACAGTCCCAGGTAAAATGGCCACAAACACGCAGGCCAACATCCAGAGGGAAAACGCCATCAGCAGTGTACGCATGTTTGTCAGAATACTGTGATACCTCAAAGGGCTGGATATAGCCACTAGGCGGTCGAAAGCCATCCCAGCGATGGCAAACATTTCCATAACTCCGGCCAGGTGGAACGCAAACATTTGAATGAAGCATGGAGCGTAGGCGATGGTTCTAGCGCCCGCTAACAGCAGCCCAATCATGGTGGGGCTGCAGCTACTGCTATGAAGCATGTCCACGACAGCCAGGTTGCAGATTAGCAGGTACATTGGCTTGTGCAGACGCTTATCCAGTGCAATGAAGCATATGTTTGCGGTGTTGGCAACCATGACCATGGTATAAACCACCAGTATCACTATCCCAATGGCCACCGGATTCCCAACCTTGTCAAGTCCACCTATGATAAATTCTGTTATTACTTTGGTTGTGGCATTTCCTGGTGACATGTTTGATGGCTCCTTTGGAGTTCAAAGCATCTGAAAAGATAGAAATACTGTAAGTACCTAGGATTTTCTCACCCCAGATATACATGGATATACAGTATATTATATTTGCATTGGTTGGCACTTTGAACCTCAATATCTCACTCATATGGTGTTTTGCCATTTCTGTGTTAT
Organism: Conger conger; assembly: GCF_963514075.1. Taxonomy (NCBI): domain Eukaryota; kingdom Metazoa; phylum Chordata; class Actinopteri; order Anguilliformes; family Congridae; genus Conger; species Conger conger. The sequence continues at coordinate 10,158,539 of NC_083772.1, forward strand.
GAAAATAATGTAAAAGTCTCAACAAAAGACCACTAATTTTGTGGGTAATTCAGAAATATACATGCTTTTCCTCATTTCATAACTGTACATTTTATTACATTTGAATTAGACCTCAAAATTCTACATTTCGACCATAAATTGAGACTTAAAGGTATAATAGGTAAGATTTTTGTTAAAACATTGTTACAAGACCATCCCTTCCTATCGTTGAAAATGGCTCACTGACATGTTGACTCACCCTTTGCATGTGCTTATAGTCTTTAAATTCTGGTTTCAAAATATACAGTTGACAGGCTGTCACTCTGTACCAAAACCTTGTACAGCTGTACAATAATACAAGTTCATTTGTTGAAAATTGGTTCGAATTGCCTCTGCCACTGGCGTGGGGGCTTATTCTGATTGTTCGTGGATCATGGCCCAAATTGCACTCCAGACAAGCGATCATTGAAACTCTGTATACTATTGCTTATTATCCAAGCGAAGACTACATATCTAGTTATAATACATATCGTTTTATAACTAGATATGTATTCTTCCCTTGGATACTAACCAATCGGTATACAGTTTCAGTATAGTTTCAGTGATCGCCTGATGTGCAATTTGGGCACTTACGCGTTCTATCTGTTTATGTGTTGAATCATGCGGTTTTAGCTAAACTTTAATTTGTCTCAAACTGTAAGTTGCATTCTTTATGGTAGACTATCATATCGTAGTTATATAGCCATCTAGTTACATAGCTAAATACGTTCTTGCCCATAATATAATTGATTAGCTAAAGTGAAAACTCAAAAAGATAAAAAAGTATAAATAGTTGTGTAGCACACTAAAGTCCACATTTCATAAAGTCACCTGTTCGGCGAACATTTTCTTACGAGGACACTACGAAAAGATGGCAGGCTCTGTTGCATTTGTCACTCTCAGGTTTCCAAAACATTGCATGAGGACACTGAACTGCATAATAACGCTTTATATTTCGTGTTATATTCATAGACTGTGGGAAGTTAGTGTTGTGGGTTGAGGGTATTTGTTGCTGCTTTGTTAGGAGTCCGAAATTACCTATTGTACCTTTAACATGGAGACACGCATTGGGCTAATTGAACATTACGTTATTAAACAGAGACGAGAATCACAAGAGCCCATAATGTTCAGCAACTTTATCACTGACAGGCAATAGATGACATTTAGCACGCTGACGGTTGCAGCAGCCAGCCTGAAGGACTGCCGAAAGTGGCAAGCCCTCAATTTCTGAAAACAGAGTACAGTAAATTATCCAATAGAGTAAAGTGAGGGCGGCAAAAAGAGGACAACTGGGTCAGCGTACATGAACATAAAATGCCAAACAGTGTATGCTCCTGTTAGTATTGACTCTATTTTTTTCAGTTGTTTGGGTGGTTGGATGTGTTTTGAACAGCTCTGTTTGTGAGACTGGATATTAACCCATGTCACGGCTGCCAGGCTGTTGTGGCTGCGTATGGTTCTTCCACTCACTACTGATGCTCTTGACTTTTTGTTCAGAGAATAAAGCATAAAATTAGTAATATGTCTTATTTGTTCCTTGTTACTGAGAGAGAGTTCAATCATCCAATCCACCAAACACCTCAAAACAATGCAGTCATTACCAACAGGAGAATACACTGTTTGACATTGGCAGGGATATTTGGCACATTTCACTTGGGACCCCACCCACATAATCAGCTGTGCTGCTCATCCCACAAATGCATGATCCTTACACATGGGACATCATTGTAAAGGGGAATGAACAGGCTTTCCAATGATGTCAGACACATAATAAAACGGTGTCAACAGGAGATATACAGACTTTGGCACTTTGTCTTACTTTCTTTTAACTCTCCAGGTAATTTTTTTAAATCAAAAAACTGCTCTTAAAATGTTACTTTACCTTATTTAATGAAATACTAAATCTTACAATTAATGCTTGGAAATATAAAATTTGCCAATTTCTACTGACACACTAACGCAGAGAAATATAAAAGACCAAATTTGTGGACAAAAAATGTAGGTTGCCTAAGACTTTTCTTTATACAGCATATATACACACACACAATATACAGTATATAGAAATGCAATATGCATACAAAATACAAAACATTATAATTCAGATTACAAAGGCAAAGCATTATGCACAATAATAAGATCAAAACCTTTCTTCAAATGCTGTACAATACATACTGAAAGTCACGTCTGTTTCTTCAGTCTGAGAAAATGAGAATGCTTTCTCTGCCCCTCACATGAAAAAAGTGTCATTCATGCTGTTGCCTCAACTGAAGCAGTATTCTTATATTCTGGAAATTTCACTCATTTACATTTACCCTTGTCTTAAAATTCCAACATTTCTTAAAATCAGAAAGCTTTCTTACTTACTCACATGGCACAGCCTTCAAATGAAGATCAGATCAATGTGGATGTACATTTATAACCAGGTTCTCTTACATTGGGGAAAAGAAGGCCCAGTTCTATTCTTGGACAATGGACAAAAAAAGAATATCATGACACAGACCTGTGGGATTATGAGTTTAACACCCCCACACTGTACATACTATCTAAGACTGCTTGTTAATAATAATATCTGACAATGGAAACTAGCTCCATCATGAGGTAATTCATGAAGCTGGTAAAACTAATTCAGGGTTACTTACAACTTTTCCTTTTCTCTTAAAACAGTAAGCATTGGTACTAATAAAAGACATCATTGTTGTTGCTGATTGGACATGGGCCATTACAGATATACACATTATTTAGTATAGGCTGACTGTAATGGAAGGTGGTCAGCAATGCCACCATTGGTTCTGAACCCAAAAAGGACCACAGCTCTGTATGCATTTGTCAGGATGTGGTTGCTGATGGAAAGTCCACTTTCTATTAGGAAAGGTGATTTCCAGCCACAATGATTAATTCTGATACCTACCTATGAACATTGACTGTAGCATTCATTCCAGTTCCAAGAGATTTCCAAGGATTTTAAAAAAAGAACAGATTTTCTTGGTATCAATTTGATGTTTGATTTCTCATTTGGAGTTAAATGATTCAACTGATGTAATTCACAGTTTTCAATGCTTATGGATATTATTGCTCATACTAACTGTGTCACATAGTAGACAATACGCATACCTCGACTATAACATGAACAGTACAAGATTGAGATCTGGTTTCATTTAGCTTTAAGCTTGTTTTCTGGTCTGACAACAGTCTCTGGTCTACAAATGAATAAGCATAAGTGTTATTCCCAGGGCCTGAAGTGAACTGAAGGTGAGGGGCACAGGAACAGGTTGGTTGTCACAATGTTAGTAATTGCTTTTGTTAAAAAGGATAAAATCTTGACTTTAGACTTTATTTACAAAAGAATATTTATGTTTACAGTTTTGATGCATGTCCCCTTGAGCATCCTCTTGACTTCAGGCCAGGTGACCTTTACCAGGGTCTTTGGTTCCTCGTAGAGGGAGGACTTGATGATGGTCCACTGGTCTTGGATCAGGACAGGTCGCGGTCAACTCCGGAAGTCAATATCGGCTTGAAGTGATTTGTGAGCCTGTCCACCTCTGAATCACCAAAGTCTGAAATGATATCCATCCATCCATCCATTATCTGAACCCGCTTATCCTGAACAGGGTCGCAGGGGGGCTGGAGCCTATCCCAGCATACATTGGGCGAAAGGCAGGAATACACCCTGGACAGGTCGCCAGTCCATCGCAGGGCACACACACACCATTCACTCACACACTCATACCTACGGGCAATTTAGACTCTCCAATCAGCCTAACATGCATGTCTTTGGACTGTGGGAGGAAACCGGAGTACCCGGAGGAAACCCACGCAGGCACGGGGAGAACATGCAAACCCCACACAGAGAGGCCCCGGCCGACGGGGATTTGAACCCAGGACCTCCTTGCTGTGAGGCGGCAATGCTACCCACTGCACCATCCGTGCTGCCTGCTGAAATGATATAAAAATACTATTTTGTTTGCTGCAGGGAAGTTTGTAGTAGCGGTGTAATACTGCTACCCTCCGCTGCACATTGGGCCAAACAACGCCAGGTTCTTAGGAAACACACTAGAGCCCATTTTAGCAGCTTAGCAGTGTAGGTGTGTAGCTGTGTAGGTTCTCTGATGTGCTCGAAGCACTGGACTGGACAAAAATTGTGTCATTACTGTGTTTTTACCAAGATATATTGTAAAACCTGAACCCAAGATATACAGTAGTCCCAAACAATTACCATAACCATAACATATACCATAACTTGAACCACACACAAAAAACCTCATCTGCATATGCATAATAATCATAATGGTGTACATCAGTCATTTTATTTCAGTTTTCCATTAATTTTTAGCCAGCCAGTCAGTACTATTTGAAACATCAGTGTCGTTGAAGCATAGGTTCAAGTAGCTATATTTCCCCAGCTTAAAAGTGTTTCAAAGAAATTACAAGGCACGAGAGGAAATGCATTCAAAGTTCTAACTGTCATATGCTGTATGTTTGCCGGCCTGAGCTGACAGGTATTCTCAATGGTGTAGTTACTCCCTCCCTCTCCTCAGAGCCCTATGTGAAACTGTCAACATCATTAGGTACACTCAATTAGGAATCTAACACCTGAACTGCAGACAAGGGAGGCTTCAATCGCCTAATGAGTGCCCCGTGTCTTTCAGCTGTGACACACAACAGTGTCCCTGTATCAACACAGATGTTACGTCACTTGACCTTATGTCAGTAGACATTTCAGGATGCGAACTGTAGGGCAACTTTTTTCCAGAGAAACCTGCTCCATAAAACGCTGAAATTATTCTCATGGCCTTTAAAAACAACAAGAGCTTATATGTAAAATAACACATAATATATATTACATACATACAGTACATTATAATAATGAGAATTATACATTAGATGATTATGATATTGATGATGATATACTGCACAGTGTTTGGGACAGACCATGAGGGACAGACTGATTATACTGTAAGTGCCTTCCGTCATGTTTAGGACAAAGACATGCGTTCTATACTTGCAGACAGATCCAAGATTAACTTGTATCATTTTGAGGGCAAGAGCATATAATAAATATTGTTTCATCAGAGCATGCGTGTTTTTCTGGAATGTATCTTAATTTTTTTGCCATGATGTATATTATAGAGCTGTGTTCGGTAAATATTTGGGCATCCACCAGTCAAAATGTTTCGCACCCTGGACACAGGGGACAGGGCACTGGACTTCTGTTCACTATACTGCATCACTGTACTTTAGGACAGTGAGGATTGAACAAAATATATTTATGTTCTAATTCCAGTGGTTTTAAGAGCTAACACCCTCTTTTAATGACTTATAATTGCCCCAAGGATGCTTCCTTTCCTGTTTCTGGAGGGGAGAGCAGGGATAGGGAGGGCATTCCTATGATCAAAATAGAGCAAGCTACTCAATCTCAAGTGACACTGCCTGGACTATGAGCAAGTTTGCCTGATAAATTATATTGCCACTTTCTCAAATTCACACTACAAGAAAATAAAAAAAAAATAATTTTGTGATTGATACTTGTGATGTCATTCATGGCATGAACTCTCAGGACCAAAAAGCAACATATGAGAAGTTTTCAGTTTATTTTTTTATGTGTTTAACATCTCCAGTGTTGGTGAGGACTCAAAAGACCATGATCAAGACCATGAAACACAACAAATGCAAACTGAATCAGCTGCAGCCATAATGTTTGCGTCCACATATTTAATCATAAGCATAGGATGAGGAAACACAAACGTGTGTTTTTTTACATTTATCAACACATTCCCTACTGCTCTGCTCTATCCCTTGAGAGCATTACGGCAAGCCATTACTCAATTAAAAGCTCATTATTAAATTAATAGCTCAGTTGGACACTAATGCCCTGGGAGCAAGCTGAGTTTGAAATCACTGGTGAATCTAATTATCACTACTTGCTGGAGGGATTTGTTTGTTGAAATGGAGGATAAACTAGCAATGAAATGTTTCAGAAAGAGGCAGCAGTTTTTTTTTATTTGGAAATATAATAATTTCTGCAGTATATTCCATGTTAATGTGGGCTAATCCTCATATACAGTGCAGTTCATAAGTATTTGGACAGCGGTACAATTTCTGTCCCTTTGGCTCTGTACTCCAGCCATACTTAAAGCATGATTATGAGGTTAAAGTGTAGACTGTCACCTTTCATTTGAATGCATTTACAGCCATATGTATGGCGTAACTCTCATTGGTGTAATTACTAGAGAAGGATGTCCCCTTGGACCAAACCAATCATTAGAAGCTCTCAATTAAGAGCTTCACGCCTGAGCCGGAGAATTGTGTTTGACACATGAGTGATCCAAGTAAATGATCAATGTTTTGTTAAAAATGTAAATTTTTATAAAATATATATTCATCTTAATTTTGTAGAACAATGATCTGAATGTCTTAATACCAAATTCAGAGCAAAAATATACACTCCAGAACTGGCCCAAACACGTACAATCACAAATATTCTTCACAAGAACGTTGACTTCATAATGTTGTCACAATGGGTTTCGGACATCTAACACGGCTTCTGAACTATGTCACAGAGGTCAGGATATCCGTTATGAGAGAGAAAATCTAAATCAACTTGTGATTTGAGAAGATGAAATGGCTGATCACATGCAATGCTCCATCACAGTTCACAACAGCTGCATGCTCAGATTTTCCACCTGGTGGCGGTTGTGCACATACAAACTGTAAACCACTATGGATTATGGGTGATCTTGAATACAAATGACTGCTTCACCTGTTACAGGCTGAAATGCAACTTGGCTGCCTCCTACAGTGGGCACCTCACAGGTATTATTTCCCAGCCGGCCTAATTTTTGCTGAGAGGCAAAACGTAAAATGAAAATACAGTATATACCACTGTTCTATCCAACTGTGATTTCATCATATTTGGCCTTTCTGGTAGTTTATTAGACTTCCCTCATTAGTAATCATTTTTTACACAATGAAACCTAGCTAACTAGCGAAAGGTCACCCTTGGTACAATGCACTTCATGGTACATTAATGTCGATACCATACCATTTTCCGTAAATAGCATTCCAGGTTGGTCTGTCTTTCGTTGGCAGATTGTCATGTGTCCCGACTATACTCTCCAGCATTATTTAGATTTTTTTTTGTCTAAGACTTCCGCCTTTTGATTTATCCTTGTGAACAAACTGCCTATTCTCTGCTGATTCTGTTTGCTAGCCTGTATACTCTGCCAACCAGATAATAAAGACTTTGAACTCACTTCTGTGGTCTCACTACTGGGTCTAATGTTCTGGAACCTGACAGGAATTGAAATTTGATTGAAGTTACAAAAGCTATGCCTAGATTCTGTTTCCTAAGAAAGATGAATTCCTTGGGTTTTATTGTATTCCTATGTTTCCTATAACAGTGTGGTGAACAGCGTATCAACATTAGCAATTGTTTGCTGGTGCAGAAAACTGACTATGGAGGGTGCAATCAATCTGAAGAAGATAAGAGAGCAAATTAAGAAGAATATCCCAACTAAATGTCCCTTGAAAGACTCAAAATCAATACTATCTGGATGATGAAAACAAAACAGTCATTGTCTTCATATGTCACAAAACAAATGTTATTTAAGCAGTCAATATTCTTCTCTCATTTGTATGGCTGGGAGTTTCATAAAATGGTTCATTGAAAATAATCAGGTTGATAGCATCATGGACCCATTGCAATAAAATTCACAGATAATAATGAAGCACAAAATTGACATTCAAGCTTTAAATAGCCTTTAAAACCCCTTCCTCTGCCATTATCATCACACTGAAATCCTTAAAACCTTAAACTCCTTCATGAAATGATCTTGCTTATGTCACGTTTTATGTTTGTCATGCCATTACATTACATTAATGGTATTTGGCAGACGCTCTTATCTGCTACCTGCATGACTGCTACTGCATGACAAAGATAAGGACCAGGGCCTATTTGATTTTTATTTTTTTTCAAACAAATAAACAAATGCAAAAGTATGACCAAACCCCTTAACTAGCCAAACACTGCTTACCTAGCCAAACTAAAAATACTGATACACAAAAAAGTACATCACAGAAAGACAACAATTAAGGTTCACAGGGAGGTAGGGAGGGACGGGGAGAGGTGCTGCCTGAAGAGGTGCGTCTTCAGTTTGCACTTGAAGATTGGAAGAGATTCTACAGTTCTGACCTCAACGGGGAGGTAAGCTGGGGAAGACCCCTTAACTGCTTGGAAGGCTAGCACCAATGTTTTGAATTTGATGCGAGCCATGACAGGCATCGAGTGGAGGGAAGTAAGCAGGGGGGTGACGTGAGTATTTGGGAAGGTTGAAGACTAGATGAGCTGCTGCATTCTGGATAAGTTGGAGGGGTCTGATGGCGGACGCTGGGAGGCCAGCCAAGAGGGAATTGCAGTAGTCCAGGCGGGACAGAACCATCGCTTGGACCAGGAGCTGGGTCGAGTAGGGGGTGAGAAAGGGGCGGCTTCTCCGTATGTATAGGAAGAACCTGCATGACCGGGTCACCACCGCAATGTTCTTGGAGAGGGACAGTCTGCTGTCCATCACCACGCCGAGGTTCCTTGCACTGGGTGATGGTGTAAGTGTGGTATCCCCTTGGGAAATGGAGAGATCCAGATGGGGAGAGGTAATGGCAGGTATGAATATAATTTCTGTCTGAGCTTTAGATGGTGGTTGTCCATCCAGCTCTGGATGTCACTCAGGCAAGCAGAGATACGGGCTGAAACCTGTGTATCAGATGGTGGGACTGAGATGAAGAGTTGGGTATCGTCCGCATAGCAGTGGTAGCATAGACCATGTGCAGTGATAACAGGGCCAAGGGAATGAGTGTAAAGAGAGGACTGAGCCCTGGGGAACTCCTGTGGCAAGGGGCCGAGGTGTCGATACTGTACCAGCCCAGGCAACCTGGAAGGAGTGACCAGAGAGGTAGGACTCAATCCAGTCCAGGGCTGTGCCACAGATGGCAAATGGGAGAATGTCAGGTGTGATAGTCTGTTTCATGTTTGGTTATTTTCTTAGTTATCTTATTGTCATGTGACGTATTTTGGTAGTCTAGTCTTGTCACGTTTTTATGTTTAATTTCTTGTTTCGTTTCATTGTCAGGTCATGTTACGTTTCATGTTTAGTTCTTGTTACGATTATTTTTTTAGTCTTGTCATGTCACATTATATAGTTTATTCTTGTCACAGTCTGTTTCTTGTTTTGTCATGGTTTGATTCATGTTTTGTTTTCCTGTTCATTATTTAGCATACACTTTTTTGTGTCTTTCCGCAAACCTTGCACTCATACTTTCTCTCTCTGCTTTGTTGTCGCTCATGCTTCCCAAATGGTTTCATTTTCCCATGTGTACTTACTAATCTACTCACGTGAGATCAGGATTGGGTAATACTAACATTTTAACCATGTGTTTATGTTTACCTTACGTTTCTCGTGCATGCCATTTACTAATTTACTGATGCTAGGTCAGGATAAATTTATTACTAATGATTACTAATTATCTTGTTAACATGTCAGTCCTCTACACCTGATTTCCATTCACATGCTGCTCTCAAGCTAATTGTCTGCACCTGCCTACATCTGCATGTAAGCTCAGTGTTCATGTCAGGTCTTCACAAAATTGTTGCCTCCTGTTTGTCAGTGCACTTTCGAGCGGTTTTCCAAGCCATTGATTACCTTTTAAGATCCAAGCCTGTTGATTGATCATCGTTATTGACATCTGTTTTGTTGACCGTTGCCTGCCTGTACCACAAACTCTTGCCTGTTGTCCTTGTACTTTTGCCCCGCGGAGCGGACTTCGGTCTTGACTCTTGCACCGTCTTCGAATCCGAGCCTGCCTACCATCCGTCTGCACTACTGCCTTGCTGACAGCCTTCCTGGTTACTGGATTTTTTGCATGGTTTACCGATTTCGAGACTGCCTTCTCCCTCTGTACTGAACTTTGGTTTTTGACTGGATTAACTGTATATGAACATTGGTTGTTCTTTGACTACACTCATTGGACAATCCCTTAATAAAGTCTAAAGTTCAAAAATAACATTTCAACCCCAAAAATGGGAAAAAAAAGAAATACAAGTTATTTTTCATAATCAGCATAAAAAATACTATATTAAATATAATTTTAAAAAATAGTCTGAAAATGACAGGTTTTTTCCCAAAATAATTGGCGGGGAAGGGGTTAAAGGCTTGAAATCTGCTCATTGTGGCTTTTGGCTACATTTCACTTATTCTTGTTATTTTTGATAAATATTTATTTTTTGCTATTTAGCTGCTGTTTGATATTAACTGCCAACTAATCACAAACCCTTTTTTCTAATAGCCAGTGAATAAAGGCATTGCTTAATTTTGTGTGTAATGTCTTTCTGAAACAAAACATCTTAGGTTTGAGTTAGGCTAAAGGTTATTCGCCTTGTATTTAATAAGTGTTAATATTACTACTGTTTCTTCTATTCACAAATTATTTGTTTCCTCTACTATTCTGAAATGTACTTGTTCACTTGAGGAAGGAAATTAAGGAAAAAGTAATTCGATTCTGATAACTAGCCTTGCTTTCGCCATAACCAGACATTGTATTGACAGTTGTTATTGTCTATGAGTTACATTACATTACATTACATTACATTATTGGCATTTGGCAAACGCTCTTATCCAGAGCGACGTACAGCTGATTAGACAAAGCAGGAGACAATCCTCCCCTGGAGCAATGCAGGGTTAAGGGCCTTGCTCAAGGGCCCAACGGCTGTGCGGATCTTATTGTGGCTACACCGGGATTAGAACCGCCAACCTTGCATGTCCCGGTCATTTACCCTAACCACTACGCTACGGGCCGCCCCAGGTTCCCCAGGTTCATTACTGTGTCACATGTAGAAAACTGCAGAGCAAGAAGTATAAATGCAGAGTTGATGTGCCTGTACTATAATACGCACAGGCTGAACAAACTGGATTTTTTCCCCTTGTTCTCTACCAAGTTGTTTGTGGTGAGAAATTTGTCACATTCTTTCCCCATTAAGAAGGTATTACTTGGAAGATTACCTATTTCAACAAGAAAAATACATGTACAGTAATGCTCTTTATGAATGTGGTGATTTTTACTTTTGGGAAACGTAAAGAAAATCTGAAGTTTGAAAGTAAATGAGGCAATGTATACTTTCTTTGGCATAGTTTTCTTTGCACATTAGCATGTCATGCTATAACTGGAAAGTATTTGGGAGATATTGTAAGTAGAAACCTATTGCTATTGTTAGACATTACCTTACATTTTCACCATTTTATTTGCTCAGTTCGATGGTCAGTTACATATGTCCATGTAATCTTAATTTTTTTCAGGAATTAAAAATAAATCAACTGTATAAATATAAATAATTCTTTTTTTAATTTTTTTTACTTACAGGACAAGTAAAAACAAAAAGCCAAGCAAAATAGAATGAATCACTCATCTGACCTGAACTCCTTGAATTCCACCCTTTCTCTGAATACAGCTGTTGTGCATCCCCCATTTTTTTACATTAATGGTTTCCATAACATACCACATGCCAAATACTACTATGTTTTCCTATGCTTTGTTTTTGTGGTCTCTGTGTTGGGGAACTCCTTTGTCATATTTGTTATATATACAGAGCGCAGTTTTCACACCCCAAAGTATATGGGCGTTTTTAATTTGGCTGTAGCTGACTTGGGGGAAAGCAATTCTCTTATTCCAAATTTAATGGCAATGTTTCTTTTTGATTCCCAGTACATCTCTTATGATGCTTGCTTGGCCAACATGTTTTTTGTATTTTACTTTTCCTTTTTGCAGGCTCTCATTCTTACCATTCTGGCCTATGATAGATTGGTGGCAATATGCTTTCCACTGAGATACCATGCCATTGTCACAATGCCAGCCATGGCTGTGATGTTAGCAGTGGTGTGGGGAATTACTGCACTTTTCATTATTTTAACTGCAAGTTTAATTACCAGATTGTCATTTTGTAAATCCATTGTGGTAAAAAGCTACTTCTGTGATCATGGACCCATTTTCCATTTGGCATGCAATGACATTCTGCCAAATTATATCATGGCATATGCTTGCATAATATTGTTCCTTTATTTACCATTAGTTTTGACTGTACTGTCATATGTGTTTATTGCAGGTGCTCTCTTTAAAATCTCTTCACAGGAAGGGCGATTTAAAGCCATTAAGACTTGTTCTGCACACCTAATGCTGGTGGCTATATATTATCTTCCAATAATAGGCACCTACATTGCTGTGGAAGCTCGTACCCTTCATCCAAATGCCAGGATAATCAATACATCACTTGCAAATGCCATTCCTCCCATGATGAACCCAATCATTTATGTCCTGAACACAGAAGAGGTTAAGGAATTCTCAAAAAAACTTTTCAAAGGAAAAAAAACCACAACTGAAATAGTCAAATAATTATATGATTAAGTACAACTGGAAATCTGCTGTTTACTGCTTCGGATTTTCCACAGTTTGTGAAAAAGGATAGGCTGATTTAATATAATCTTTTTTTAGTCAACTAATTCTTGGTTAATATATTTTGTGAAACAAAATTAATTTCAAGCTTATTAAATGTATTCTTTTTTCATTCCATTTTTAAATGGAGTTAAATTACATTGATTTGTGTTTGATTTTGTGGATTCTATTCTTGTTTGGTTTGAGTAATGTACTGTACTTTGTCACATATTCAGTTAGCTTAATGGTGATGTCAGGAAGTTATTAACTGTCAACAGTAACTATCGTTACAGTTCTACTCTTCCACAAATGAATGCAGATATTTTGACATCTGACGCAAGCAATAGTTCATTGCATCTTTATTTAAGATTCCAGTTTAAAATCCCATGAGTTGGTATTGCAGCAATAAAGCTAACAGTCAAATACCAGTTGTTTCATCAAAAAAACTCAAATATAATCGGTGTTTCGTCTACTATTAATGGTTAATATATTTTGTGGAACATTACCTTTCAAGTTTATTAAATGTATTATTCATTTGAAAAATAATTATTAAATGTGAGGAATTACATTGATTCATGTTTGAATTTGTGGATTCTATTCTTGTTTGATTTGAGTAATGTACTGTACTTTGTCACGTTTACAGTTAGATTAATGGGGATGTCATTAAATTATTAGATGCTAACACTAACTACCTTGACAGTTCTACTCTTCCACAAATGGTACTTTTTCTGCAATTAAGGTAATGAAGGTAAGGAATAGTTAATTGCGTCTTTATTTAATATTCCAGTATAAAATAGCAAGTGTCGCTATTGCAACAATAAAGATACCAGTCAAATACCAGTTTGCCAGCGTGATATTGGACACACTAGTAACACAAGCATTATTAGTCAAGCATTTCTAAGACAAAACTGTAAGAAAAGAAATCCCATTTCTGCGGCCGAACTCTACTCTCTAACACAGCAGTTCCAAAGCTCGTTCCTGGGGGACTCCCGTGCTGGTTTTCAGAAGGATTGTTTACCCTCTTAAGCCATGCTGGGCCCATATTTAACAGTCAAGGTGCAATTGTCAAAGCTAGAGGCTGGTTTGATGAATTAACGGTGGATGTGATGTGAGGTACCATTTTTATTGTCCCATTTCTTTCCCTTTAAAAACAGTGCAGTTCAATCTCTTCCTTAGTGCAGGTATAAGAACGCTAGGTGGTGTGGAGTACAATGCAATTCTTTTACACTTTCGATTCCTTCAGTCCAAAGAAGGACTCTTTTGACTGACTCACTTCATTCACTTGATTCAGTAAGGCCAGAGCTCATAAGAACTCTAGTGAACAAAGACTTCTCGTTCAGAGTTCATAGTGGTTTTATAGTGTCCTGCAACATTGCGTCATTAAATGCTTTTGCACAATTATTATAATTCATGTCTTGCCTTTCATGATTTGTATGTCTCAATGTGAAATTAAATTCAAAATATGTAGTTTTAAATGCTTAAAACATGGGGAAGTAAACAGTTTTACGTCATTTGAAGGCCAGCCGGCTTGTCACCTTTCACCAATCACAAACCATATCAGCTGCATTCGTGGTCGTGGCTACATGTTAATGTGTTTGCGTTCAGGGTCTGTATGTGTTAATGTCAAGAGTAAATGTTCAGATATAAAAATATAGTTTTACAAACATAAGATGACAAGTTATAGCCCCAGAGTTTCATTTTCACAGTGTTTGTAGTCTCCCAGTTTCAACTACTATCACACAGCGAAACTTTGAAGCCGTTTTCTCAAAAACAGGATTTGGTGGAACTCAAAATGCAATGGACAAAACTCCCTTGATATCTGTAGCAGAGAGATAATGTTGGTGTCGTTCGAAAGCTTCCAGCTCTTGTGCATACCACTGTTTTAATGTGTGGTTATTTGCATTCCTGTCACCTTCCTTTCAGCTTTGACCAGTCTGGGAATTCTCCATTGACTTCACTCATTGACAACACATTTTTTTCCCCGCAAACTCTAGAGACCGATGTGTGTGAAAATCAGCAGGAGATCAGCAGTTTCCGAAACACTCAAACCACTCTGTCTACCAACAACAATCATTTCATGGTTAAAGTCACTTAGATTACATTTCTTTCCCATTCTGATATTTGGTCTGAAATACAGCTGAACCTCTTGACCATGTCTGCATGCTTTTATCCATTAAATTGCTGCGACATGATTGGCTGAGTACATGTTTGCATTAACATTCTGGCTGCCTAACAAAGTGTTCAGTGAGTCTATAATGTACTCAAAGAGATAGCACAGTTAACAAGCAATGTCACTGGTCTATTTCTGTCATTGCATCAGTGCAGAAAGCGGACAGTTCAAGTGGTTATCCATACTGTTTGCTTTTTGTGTCACACATCTCCATCAAAGCTCACAGCAGCTGTGGTGTAGAGTGTTGACATTTGTTACCTGATGGTGGTTGTCCAAAAACAAACCATAAACCACTATGGATTGTGAGTAATCTTGCAACAAATGACCGCTCCACCTGTTAAAGTCTGAAATGCAACTTGGCTGCCCCCTAGAGTTGGAACCTCACAGGTAATATTTCCCAGCCGGCGACATTCTTGCCGAGAGCCAAAACGTCAAATGAAACATGAAACTACTGTATATACTGAATAAAGGCATTGCTTAATTTTGTGTGTAATGTCTTTATGAAACCAAAACAGCTTAGGTTTGAGAAAGGTTATTTATGAGAGGCTGTTTAGGCCATAAATCATACTCTCTCACACACTATCACAGTCTCTCACATACACTAACCTACTCTCTCACACAGACTATCATACTCTCTCACACACACTATCATAGTCTCTCACACACACCATCATGTGTGAAAGTGTGTGTGAAAGAGTATGATAGTGTGTGTGAGAGAGTATGATAGTGTGTGAGAGACTGTGATAGTGTGTGTGAGAGACTATGATGGGATATGTAAGAGCAAGTATGATTTATGTCCTAAACGGCCTCTTATAGTCATTTGCCTTGTATTTAATAAAAGTATTAATAATACTACTGTTGTTTCTTTAAAAAAAAATTTTTTTTCCCTCTACGATTCTGAAATGTACTTGTTCACTAAGGCAGGAAATAACTAGCCTTGATTTCTCTATAAACAGACATTGTATTGACACTTGCTATCGTCAATGAGTTCCCCAGGTTCATTACTGTGTCACATGTAGAAAACTGCAGCGCAAGAAGTATAAATGCAGAGCTAATGTGCCTGTACTATAATACGCAACCAGGCTGAACAAACTGGATTTTTTCCCCCTTGATCTCTGCCTAGTTGATTGTGGTGAGCAATTTATTTCACATTCTTCCCCTATTAAGAAGGTATTATTTGGAAGATTACCCATTTCCATAAGAAAAATACATGTACAATAATGCTCTTCATGAATGTGATGGTTTTTACTTTCAGGAAATGTCGGAAGTTTGAAGTGTGAAAGTAAATGAGGACACATTGATATACTTTCTTTGGCATAGTTTTCTTTGGCCATTAGCACATCATTCTACCACTGGAACGTATTTGGAAGATTGTAAGTAGAACCTTATTGCTATTTTTAGACAGTACCTCACATTTTGACAATTGTATTTGGTCCATTCAAAGCTCAGTACTTGACCTAAAAAGTCAGCTTTGTCTCCCTTTTATGAATAATGTGATGACTTGCAGGATTCTAGTTAGTTTTGTATGACTATGAAATCTTAAATGTTTTCTGAAATGTAAAAAGAAATCAGCTGCATTAAATAGAAATAATTCCGTTCATGTATTTTTTTCCTTACAGGACAAGTAAAGACAAAAACAAAAGCAAAAAAGAATGAATCATTCATCTAACATGAACTCCCTGAATTCCACCCTCTCTCTAAATACAGCTATTGTGCATCCCCCCTTTTTTTTCATAAATGGTTTGAATAACATACCCCATGCCAAGTACTACTATGTTTTCCTATGCTTTGTTTTTGTGGTCTCTGTGTTGGGGAACTCCTTTGTCATGTTTGTTATATATATAGAGCGCAGTTTTCACACCCCAAAGTATATGGGCGTTTTTAATTTGGCTGTAGCTGACTTCGGTGAAAGCACTTCTCTAATTCCAAATTTAATTGCAATGTTTCTTTTTGATTCCCAGTACATCTCCTATGATGCTTGCTTGGCCAACATGTTTTTTGTATTTTACTTTTCCATTTTGCAAGGTCTCACTCTTACCATTCTGGCCTATGACAGATTGGTGGCAATATGTTTTCCACTGAGATACCATGTCATTGTCACAATGCCAGCCATCGCTGTGATGTTAGCAGTGGCGTGGGGAATTACTGCACTTTTCATTATTTCATTAGTTAGCTTAATTACCAGGTTGTCCTTTTGTAAATCCATAGTGGTAAAAAGCTACTTCTGTGATCATGGACCCATTTTCCGTTTGGCATGCAATGACAATCTTCCAAATGATATCATGGCATATGCTTGCATAATATTGTTCCTTTATTTACCATTAATTTTGACTGTACTGTCATATGTGTTTATTGCTGATGCACTCTTTAAAATCTCTTCACAGGAAGGGCGATTTAAAGCCATTAAGACGTGTTCTGCACACCTAATGCTGGTGGCTATATATTATCTTCCAATAATAGGCACCTACATTGCTGCGATTACTCATACCCTTCATCCAAATGTCAGAATAATCAATACATCACTTTCAACGGCCCTTCCTCCCATGATGAACCCAATCATTTATGTCCTGAGCACAGAAGAGGTTAAGGAATTCTCAAAAAAACTTTTCAAAAGAACAAAAAGACAACTGAAATAATCAAATAATTAAATGATGAAGTACAACTGGAAATCTGCTGTGTACTGTTTCAGATTTTCCACAGTTTGTGAAAAAGGATAGACTGATTTAATATAATCTGTGTTTTGTCAACTAATTCTTGTTTCTTAAATATATTTCATGAATATGAATATTGATTCATTTTTTAATTCGTGGATTCTATTCTTGTTTGGTTTGAGTAATGTACTGTACTTTGTCACATATTCAGTTCATGGTGATGTCATACTTTTTTAACTAACTATCGTTACAGTTCTACTCTTCCACAAATGAATATATTTTTGACATCTGAGGAAAGCAATAGTTAATCGCATCTTCATTTAATATTGCAGTTTAAAATATAGAGAGTATCGCTGCAGTTGCACTGGGGTTCGATTCCCGGTCCTGCCAAAAGCCAAGTTTGGCTGGCTCTCACGGGAGGGACTTGGCAGGATGAGCTGATCGCCACACAAAGAGCACCTTTGGTGCCTCGGAATCACAGTCATGAGCATGAGATGAGACGGCTTGAAGAAGGCGTGTTGCTCTCTTTCGGGCCGCCAAGGGCCGGGGTGTGTGCGGTGTATCTAACACTAACTCTAATTGGATTAGATGGGGTACAATTGACTACCAAATTGGGAGAAAAATTGGAAAAATCTGAAAAAAAAACAAACAAAAAAAACAAGTCGTATCGTAACAATAAAGGTAACAATCAAATACCAGTTCTTTAATAAAAGAAAAATAACTAAAATATAATCTGTGCTTAGTCTACTAATTATTGGTTAATATATTTGGTGGAACCTTACATTTCAAGTTTATTAAACGTATTATTTATCAAAAAAATATTATTAAATGTGATGAATTACATTAATTCCTGCTTGAATTTGTGGATTCTATTCTTGTTTGTTTTGAGTAATGTACTGTACTTTGTCACATATTCAGTTAACTTAATGGGGATGTCATGAATTTATTAAATGCCAACACTAACTACCTTTACAGTTCTAGTCTTCCACAAATGGTACTTTTTATGCAATTTTCTTTTAAATCCAAGGCAAGCAATAGTGAATTGCATCTTTGTTTAATATTCCAGTATGAAATAGGAAGAGGCGCTATTGCAACAGTAAAGATATCAGTCAACATCAGTCAACAGTTGTTTGCCAGCATCATTTTGGACACACTTATAACACATGCCATTTTAGTTAAGGATTTCTAAGAAAAATCTACTTTCTGTGGCCCTACTCTCTAATATAGCAGTTCCAAACATTGGTCCTGGGGGCCTCCTCTGCTTGTTTTGAGAATGGTTGTTTACCCTTTTAACAAAATATGTGTTTCAAGTTGATTGAACTTGCAACATCTGTGCATTGCAGATCTTACCATGAATATTCTTCAAGTGTCAGTGTGGAGAACTCAGAATACATCTATCTCCAATTTTAAACGACGATAAAGGATACCCGATTTTATGATTCAAATACATTTTTTATTACTCACTGTTATGACCTAAGGCTCGATTTGGCCGTAACAACGAGGTGAAGGACACAAACAACGAGGTGAAGGAATTACAAATATTTATTAAATACCTTCTTTTACTCTAGACTTAGTATTCAAAGGCAAATCCAAAAGGCAAGCCTTTTTAACAAGTGTCAAAGCCAACAACCAAATACAGAACACAATGCCAGAGAGGAAGGAGCATTTGCAGTGCAGCCATGAGCTAACACGAGCTAGCTCCAGAATGGTGAAGAAGCTGCACTTTTAAACCCCAGCTTCCAGGTGCGTCAAATCCAATAATCAGCGCTGGCTCAGTTCTCCTTAGCTCCACCCACCTTTCCATTCCTGCAAGCAGAGCACACGAGCAGAGGGGAAAAACCCAGAGCGGATCGCGAACCTGGGTCGTAACACCTCCCCCACAAAGACGGCGCCTCCGTGGTCGTTCAAAACCATTTAACACCAAATTTATAAATACAATATTGACACAAACTAATAACAAAGATACTTCCCTTTTAATTCCCGCTTACTTAACCCATGCTTCCTTTGTTCCAAAGTTTCTCCAACCGCCAGCTCAAACTCCATCCTTGGATTTCAGCCTCACTCAAGTCCTCCACAGCCACGGGCTCACTCATCACAGGAGAAAATGGAGATGTCGCAACACAGCAGACTGGAGACACAGGAACTGTGGACTCAGACTTGGAAAACACAGGAATGTCGGGGGGTACAGCAGGTTCAGGAATTCGGGCACAGTACGGTTTTAAAAGATTTATATGGCACAACTGAACTTTCTTTCGGCGATCCGGTGTACGGATAAGATAATTGACCCCAGAAAGCAGTTTGTCGATAACATATGGACCCATAAATTTTGCTTGCAGTGGGCTATGGTCCAGCGGCAACAAAGCCAAAACTTGATCCCCTAGTTTAAAGCTTCTGTTTTTAGCTTTGCGGTTAAACAATTTTTTCATCTTCGACAGCCACTTCACGAATGGCCAACAATAGCCACGGGAGACCCTCCTCCCAGTCACGACCCAACTCAACGCAATAAGAGCGTAATAGGGATGTCAGAGTTTGATGAAACCTTTCTAACACTCCCTGACTCTGTGGATGGTAGGCGCTAGAAACGCCGTTACGCACTTTGAGTTGCTTCATGACAGTCGCAAACTGCCGTGACATGAAATTCGAACCTTGGTCCGACTGGATGACTTTGGGCATGCCAAACAGACATAGAAGTAGTTAACGCTTTTAATATAGATTTGGTGGTAATGGAACGCAAGGGGTAAGCTTCCGGATAACGAGTGGATTGGCACATGACCGTCAACAAATAACAACGCCCCCCAGATGAGCGTGGTAAAGGACCAACACAATCCACAACCAGGTACTCAAATGGTTTTGAAACAACCGGTATGGGGTAGAGTGGGCCTACGGGAATAGTCTGATTAGGTTTACCAGCGATTTGACAGGTGACACTTTTTAATATATTCCGCTACTTCTCTTTTTATTTTTGGCCAGAAAAAGTTTCAGAGTAGACGGTCGCAGGTTCCTAACCCCAGAGTGGCCAGCTGTGCCATCGTGAGAGAGCTGCAACAACGCCTCCCTATATACGGAAGGAACCACCACCTGGGTGACTTGTTTTTCCCCCCCACAGACCCCACCTGAGGTTCCCACCTCCTCCACAACACGCCGTCCCGCAGGAAATAACCTGATTGGGTCTCACACTTACCCTTTGTAACTGCCTTCGGAAACATTACCAGGGACATTTTCTCGTTTTACAACGAAGTCCCCACATTCAACTGACATATTTTCCTTACCCACATTCCCCGTTTCCTGCACCACTGCCTCCTTTGTTTCCCCGACACCTTTGGCGTTAAACCTTTATCCAGGTCAGCGAAAAACGTGTCAAAGCGAGGCACCTTCATCTACACTGATCACATTCGGCTTTGTCCTTACTAGACAGAGTCATTGACCGGATAAAAACAGACAAGGAAAATACTTTGGGGAACTGCCGACCAAGCTCGTCCTCCTCCCCACAGGCGACTGGATTCTCCACCACCAGGAGGAGCACCGATACCTGATCACCCGCCAAATCATTTACCAAAATAAGGGAAACACCGTCTACTGGGAATTCGTCACAGACCCCCAGGACAACATCCCCAGACACCAAACCTGAGGAAAGGGAAACATAATGAAGAGGCACGGTTGAATGGCCAGTCACACTCCGAATAATCACACTGTGTCCAGTGAACGAATCGGGAGTGAACTGTAAAACATTAGATAAAACCAGGGACTGCGAAGCCCCAGTGTCACGCAATAATTTTACAAACCGCTTGGGCCCTATTCCCAGAGACACAAACCCCTCCGAAACAAACGGAGAATAATCTGCGTTTTTACTACAAATCGGATTAACAGATTCTGCAGTATCCACCTTGGGCACACGGAAAGGACGAGGAAAACGATTGGTAGAGACCAGACCTACCGGTTTTGACATAAAGCCCGACCTATAAGACTTGGGGCTTTTGGGACCAGGGCACTTATTCTGCCAGTGCCCCCGGTTATGACACACGTGACATATCCTAGTGGGAATGAACTTTCCATCAGTCCCCATAACATCTTTGGCTTTGTACACTGACTGTTCTTGGTTGCCAGATTGACCAGGGAACGGTTTAGAAGGGCGAGAGCCATCACGCTGAGAAAGACCTCGTGGGTAGTTCCCCCCTCCATCCTTACGGATTAGCATGAACTCGTCAGCTAACGTAGCAGCTTCGGAAGCTGTTTGGGCTTTCCGCTCCATTACGTACGTGGTGACCGAATCAGACAAAGAACTTCTAAACTGCTCGAGGGCAATTAAATCCCAGAGTTTGGCGTACGTATCTGCACCAGCCACTGCACACCACCGTATCAGCTGTAGTAGCCTCTCCCGAACAAACTCAACACGCGATTGTTTTTCCCGGCGTTTCCAGGTCCGAAACCTTTGTCGATACGTTTCGGGAACAAGCTCATAGGCTTTCAACACTGCTTCCTTGATTGTATTAAAAGAACTAGCTTGTTCAAGAGTCAATGCGGCATACGCTTCCTGCGTGAAACCCAGAGCGGATCGAGAACCTGGGTCGTAACACTCACTTATAGCTGAGGAGAACTGGTTATATGTGATGGGATGGCATTGACGATCATGTAAATATGTGCTGATATTCTTTTTCGCTTCAACTAATTGAAGCTCTGCTCATGCACTTTTATTTATTTACATTAAATTTTTAAATGTAATTAGAAAATGCCAGTATTTGCGGTGTGAGAATAACTGCACTAACAGCACGGATAGGCTTTTGTACTGTATGCCAGGGGTTAAACCAAACACTGTAACAATTACACAGCTCAATTACGGCACAGCTCAACAAGCAAAATAGTAGGAAGGCATTTTTGGTCCATTTGACCATCTGCAGCCACTCTGTGCCAACCACCTTGCCTCAGTTTTTAGACAGTTTTAGACAGTTTTAACTGGTCTCTTGGGCAGTGAAAAGTTACGGTATGTTAGAATGATATGACCTCTATAATTATGGTGTTTAACAAACAGTGATTAGACAGGGTTAAGGGCTAAAGTGGAGGGCCTGATTGAATAGTGTAAGGAAAATAACCTAATGCTAACAAGTGTAAAATAGTCCAAGACAATCGGTGGACTTGGTTAAGGTACATGACTGGGACCTGCAAGGTCGGCGGTTCAATTCCCGGTGTAGCCACAATAAGATCTGCACAGCCGTTGGGCCCTTGAGCAAGGCCCTTAACCCTGCATTGCTCCAGGGATTGTCTCCTGCTTAGTCTAATCAACTGTACGTCGCTCTGGATAGGAGCGTCTGCCAAAATGCCAATAATGTAATATTAATATGAATGCCCTCAAATTAAATTTGTGAGGCACATACAGTGGGTTCCAGAATTATTGGCACCCTTAACAATAATGAAGAAAAAAGGCTGCATATAATAAACAACACAGATAATTATCTATGTATATGTTATGTTCATAGTATATAGTTTTAAACATATGGGAAAACTATATAATTTTATCTCAGTACATCTCCTCTCATGCAAATTGTCAATAATGTCAGTTATTTCATTTAGTATTTCTCAGTGTCATTCCATCTCTTCCTCTCTCACTAGAGTATAGAGTATAAAACATGCAATATCACTTTGTCATCCATCAGCATTGGAAAAGCTACAGTGCCCTCTATAATGTTTGGGACAAAGGCCCATCATTTATTTATTTGTACTCCACAATTTGAGATTTGTAATAACATCTCACATGTGGTTAAAGTGTTCATTGTCAGATTTTAAGGGCATTTTTATACATTTTGGTTTCACCATGTACAAATTATAACAGTGTTCATACATAGTCCCCCCAATTGTAGGGCACCATAATGTTTGGGACACAAAGTAGTCCTGTTTATTCCTTTGCATGCCATGTGTCTTCTCTGGTGATGCTCTGCCAGGCCTGTATTGCAGCCATCTTTAGCGAACGCTTCTCTTGGGAACTAGTCCTCTTAACCTTTTTCTTTGGCAGTCATACATGGCCAGGCCATAACACCGATGTGGTGGTATATTTTACCAAATGTCATTGAAATTATGACTGGAAGAGAGTGCTATGGTCAGATGAGAACATTTTGGCCATGGACACCATCAACATGTTTGGCAGCAAATGAGCAATGCGCACAAGGAGAAGCAATTCATATCTATTGTTAAATATGGAGGTAGGTCATTGATGTTCAGAAAAGTACCAATACATTTTAGCAGAAAATCTGGTTGTCTCTGCTAGTAAGCTGACGCTGGGTCATAGGTAGATTGTCCTGCAGGACAATGACTCCAAACATACTCTAAATCAAAATAGACAAAATGGTTAAGTGAAAACGACATCCATGTTCTGCAATGGCCATTTCAGTTTCCAGAATTCATTTCCATCAAAACCTGTGGTCTGAACTGAAGAGGGGGTCCATAAGCACAAACCCACAGATATCTGACTAGTTCTGCATGGAGAAATGGTCAAAAGTTCTAGGAAGAGACTTATGGCTGTCATCTTTGCCAAGGGTGTTTGGACAAAGTATTAAAAGAGAGGTGTCAATAATTGTGAAACCATTGGTTGATTTCATTGAATCATAAATAGAGTATACACAGGCACACATACTGTGTACTGGGACACATTGCTTTCTATTTTCTTCTAGTTCAGAGTACACTGTTGGTTTGTTAGCAACATAAGGATCCTATCTCCCATTGACAGTCACCCACAGATACCTACAGCCATCAGGTACTCAGATCACTCATCTGCTGGACACAAATCTCAGGTGTGAAGCTTTTAATTGAGAGCTGCTAAAGAAGGCTTGCTTTGGTCCAAGGGGACTTCTGATGTAATTACACCAGTGAGAGGTTCTTATATGTGAACAAATATGTTCAAAAACAAAATAATTATTTAAGGCCTATCATACAGCAAGCTTAATTTTTGTCACCTTTTGTCTTTAAGGGAATACAGTCAATTTCAGTTAATCTTAACGTGGTGTAAACTGCAGACATTATTATATTTCCAACTGTAAAAACTGCTGGCTCCTGAAACGTTTCATTGTTAGTTTGTCCTCCATTTTAACAAACAAATCCCTCCAGTCATAATAATTAGATTCACCAGTGATTTCAGAACATTTTGGCCATACACATCATCAACATGTTTGGCAGCAAATGAGCAATGCGCACAAGGAGAAGCAATTCATACCTATTGTTAAATATGGAGGTGGGTCATTGATGTTCAGAAAAGTAACAATACATTTTAGCAGAAAATCTGGTTGTCTCTGCTAATAGGTAGATCGTCCTGCTGGACAATGACTCCAAACAGACAAAATGGTTAAGTGAAAACGACATCCATGTTCTGCAATGGCCATTTTAATTTCCAGAATTCATTTCCATCAAAACCTGTGGTCTGAACTGAAGGGGGGTTTGTCCATAAGCACAAACCCACAGATATCAATGATTCTGAATAGTTCTGCAAAAATCCCTTGAAATGTGTTCCCTAACCTTCTCACAAATTCTAGGAAGAGACTTATGGCGGTCATCTTTGCCAAGGGTGTTCGGACAACCAGCGGTGTCAATAATTGTGAAACCATTGGTTGATTTCATTGAATCATAAATAGAGTATACACAGGCACACATACTGTATACTGGGACACATTGCTTTCTATTTTCTTCTAGTTCAGAGTACACATAAGGATCCTATGTCCCATTGACAGTCACCCACAGATACCTACAGTCATCAGGTACTCAGATCACTCCTCTGCTGGATCTCAGGCGTGAAGCTCTTAATTGAGAGCTGCTAAAGAAGGCTTGCTTTGGTCCAAGGAGACTTCTGCTGTAATTACACCAGTGAGAGGTTCTTATATGTGAAAAAATATGTTCAAAAACAAAATAATTATTTAAGGCCAATCATACAAGTATTTTTCTGCAATTCATCTTTAATGCAACTTTGAGATACAATTAAATATTGCTTGAAAGTACATTCAACTGTAACGATAGTTACTGTTGGGGGTTAATAACTTTATGACGTCACCATTAAGCTAACTGAATATGTGACAAAGTACAGTACATTACCAAACAAGAATAGAATCCACAAATTCAAACATGAATCAATGTACTTCAACTCCATTTAAAAATGAATTAAATAAATAATACATTTAACAAACTTGAAATGCAATGTTCCATAAAATATATTAACCAAGAATTAGTTGACAAAACACATTATTATAATTATTATAATTATTATATATTATTAATTATATTAAATCAGATTATATTTCCACAAACTGTGGAAATTGTGAAACAGTAAACAGCAGATTTCCTATTATATAGAATTACTTAATTATTTCAAAAGATTATTTCTTTTGAAAAGTTTTTTTGAGAATTCCTTAACCTCTTCTGTGTTCAGGACATAAATGATTGGGTTCATCATGGGAGGAAGGGCCATTGCAAGTGATGTATTGATTACCCTGGCATTTGGATGAAGGGTACCAGCTTCCACAGCAAGGTATGTGCCTATTATTGGAAGATAATATATAGCCACCAGCATTAGGTGTGCAGAACAAGTCTTAATGGCTTTAAACCGCCCTTCCTGTGAAGAGATTTTAAAGAGAGCACCTGCAATAAACACATATGACAGTACAGTCAAAACTAATGGTAAATAAAGGAACAATGTTATGCAAACATATGCCATTATATAATTTGGCAGATAGTCATTGCATGCCAAACGGAAAATGGGTCCATGATCACAGAAGTAGCTTTTTACCACTATGGATTTACAAAAGGACAACCTGGTAATTAAAGTAGCTAATAAAATAATGAAAAGTGCAGTAATTCCCCATGCCGCTGCTAACATCACAGCAATGGCTGGCATTGTGACAATGGCATGGTATCTCAGTGGAAAGCATATTGCCACCAATCTATCATATGCCAGAATGGTAAGAATGAGAGCTTGCAAAAAGGAAAAGTAAAATACAAAAAACATGTTGGCCAAGCAAGCATCATAGGAGATGTACTGGGAATCAAAAAGAAACATTGCAATTAAATTTGGAATAAGAGCAGTGCTTTCACCGAAGTCAGCTACAGCCAAATTAAATACGCCCATATACTTTGGGGTGTGAAAACTGCGCTCTATATATATAACAAATATGACAAAGGAGTTCCCCAACACAGAGACCACAAAAACAAAGCATAGGAAAACATAGTAGTATTTGGCATAGGGTATGTTGTGAAAACCATTAATGAAAAAAAATGGGGGATGCACAACAGCTGTATTTAGAGAGAGGGTGGAATTCAAGGAGTTCAGGTTAGATGAATGATTCATTCTTTTTTGCTTTTCTTTTTGTCTTTACTTGTCCTGTAAGTAAAAAAATAAAAAAATTAACAGAATTATAATTATTTCTATTTAATGCAGCTGCTTAATTTTTAATTTCAGAAAACATTTAAGATCACAGACATACAGAACTACCTAGAATCCTGCAAGTCATTATTTATCATCACATTATTCATCAAGCAGTTTATATAAATATCTTTATTTGCCATAGACAAAGGGAGGCTGACTTTTTAGGTCAAGTACTGAGTTTTGAACTGAGCCAATACAATTGTCAAAATGTGAGGTAATGTCTAACAATAGCAAAAAGATTCTCCTAACAACGTCTTCCAAATACTTTCCAGTTGCAGCATGACATGCTAATGGGCAAAGAAAACTGCCAAAGAAAGTATATCAATGTGTCCTCATGTACTTTCAAACTTCGGATTTTCTTAACGTTTCCCAAAAGTAAAAACCACAATGTTCATAAAGAGCACTACTGTACATGTATTTATCTTGTTGAAATAGGTAATCTTCCAAATAATACCTTCTTGATAGGGGTAGAATGAGAAAAATTGCTTACCACAATCAACTAGGCAGAGATCAAATCAATAAAAAAAATCCAGTTTGTTCAGCCGGGTTGTGTATTATAACTCTGCATTTATACTTCTTGCTCTGCAGTTGTTTGCATGTGACACAGAACCTGGGGAACTCATTGACGATAGCAACCGTCAATACAATGTCTGTTTATAGAGAAACCAAGGCTAGTCATCAGAATCTAGTTACATTTTCCTTAATTGCCTTCCTTAATTTAGTGAACAAGTACATTTCTGAATCGTAAAATGAAATTAATAATTTATTCAAAGGAACAATAGTAGTATTATTTATACTATTATATAAAGGCAAGGCAAATAACCTTTGACCTAACTCGGGGACAGGATCACAAAGTCACCCACCATAAGTTGGATAACCACTGAACCCCTCACAAATGGGTGGGGCCACTAGAGGAGAGGGAAAAAACTGAAAATGAGAAAAACTCCCTGGTGAAATGTCAACTGAAATAAAACCGCAAAATCGGTTGAACAGGGTATTTGTAAGTTAGCACGCAATGTCCGAAGTAACGGGCGAGTCGTGTGAAAACAAATAACTGAAAAACCAAAACTCCCTGGCATTTCACCAACAGAAAATTGACCTGAGAGATAACGGTCAGGGAAAAAAGAAATTCCTCAATGGAAGAGTTTCGTTAAGGCTATACCCAAGAGGCAAAATCCTCTGCTCGGTCCTCTAAACTGAAGAGGGCTTAAGAAATCAAAGTAGGGAATGTCCAGGGGAACCACCCAACCAAAGCAAAGCGGAACTACTAGTCACTATGCTTCTAATTAATTCTAAAAAGGTTACTGAATGCCTTTCCTGCCTAAAAGCAATTAAATCCTCGTACTACCACTTTACCGGCTCAGTGTACGTGTCAGAATAAAACACCAAAGCCCAGAGCACGGCCAGGAAGAGACCTAAGTTGTTTTGGTTTCATAAAGACATTACACACAAAATTAAGCAATGCCTTTATTTAATATACAGTAGTTTCGTGTTTCATTTGACGTCATCTAGGTAAGAATGCTGCCGGCTGGGAAATAATACCTGCAAGGTTCTGACTCTAGGGGCAGCCAAGTTGCATTTCAGCCTGGAACAGGTAGAGCAGTCATTTGTAGCAAGATTACCCATAATCCAGAGTGGTTACAGTGTGTTTTTGCACAACCACCATCAGGTGACAAATGTCGACACTCTACACCACAGCTGTTGTGAGCTGTGATGGAGGTGTGCGACACAAAAAGCAACCAGTGTGGATAACCACTTGAACTGTCCGCTATCTCTTTGAGTATATTATAGCCAGCATGTTAATGCAAACATGTACTCAGCCAATCATGTTGCAGCAACTTAATGGATAAAAGCATGCAGACATGGTCACCAGGGTCTGCTGTATTTCAGACCAAATATCAGAATGGGAAAAAAATGAAATCTAAGTGACTTTTACCGTGAAATTATTGTTGTTGGTAGACAGGGTGGTTTGAGTGTTTTGGAAACTGCTGGAATTTTCACACACATCAGTCTCTCGAGTTTGCTGGGAAAAAACATGTTGTTAATGAGAGAGCTCAGTGGAGAATTCCCAGACTGGTCAAAGCTGAAAGGAAGGTGACAGTAATGCAAATAACCACACATTACAACAGTGGTATGCAGAAGAGCATCTCTGAACAGAGAACGCTTAAAATCTCTTCAGTGGATAGGCTACAGTTGCAGAAGACCAATGCATGTAAAAATAAGTAGAATAAATACCTAATAAAGTGCTTTACATTACATTAGGCAGACACTCTTATCCAGAGTGATGTGCAGTTGATTACACTAAGTAGGAGACAATCCTCCCCTGGAGTAATGCAGGGTTAAGGGCCCAATGGCTGTGCGCATCTTATTGTGGCTACCGAGGATCGAACCACCGACCTTGCAGGTCCCAGTCAGCCACCGTAACCACTATGCTACAGGCCGCCTACAGTTTTGAGTTTTAGAACCTCAAAAGAGGAGAATGTAAGCCTCTCTAATGACACCAAAGAGATCTCTCTGCTACAGATATCACCATTTTGAGTTCCACCAAATCCTGTTTTCGAGAAAAACGGCTGCAAAGCTTCGCTGAAGGTAGTTGTGATGGTAGTTGAAACTGGGAGACTACAAACACTGGGATAATGAAACTCTGGGGCTGTAACTTGTCATCTTATGTATGTAAAACTATATTTTTACTCTGAACATTTACTCTTGACATGAAGACAAACAGACCCTGAAAGCAAATACATTAACATGTAGACCACGGACACAGCTGATATAGTTTGTGCCTGGTGAATGGTGACGAGCTGGCTAGCCTCCAAATGACGTAAAACTCTGTGGCTACCTCACTATGTTTTAAGAATTGTAAACGACATAATTTGAATTGAATTTCACATTAAGACATACAAATCATGAAAGCCAAGACATGAATTATAATGATTGTGTAAAAGCATTTAATGACACAATGTTGCAGTACACTATAAACCCACGATGAACGAGAAGTCTTTGTTCGCCAGAAGGGGAGATCCTATGAGCTCTGGCCTTACTGAATCAAGTAAAGGAAGTGAGTCATTCAAAAGAGTCCTTCTTTTGACTGAAGGAATCTAACGTGAAAAATAATTACATTGTACTCCACACCACCTACATTACATTACATTACATGAAAGGCATTTGGCAGACGCTCTTATCCAGAGCGACGTACAACAAAGTGCATACCCATAACCAGGGATAAGTGCACTGAAAGACCCTAGAGGGAAGTACAATTTCAACTGCTACCTGGACAACAAAGATAAGGACCAGGGCCTATTTTAATTTTTTTTATTCTTTTTTTTTAAACAAACAAATAAACAAACAGACAACAAAGCAAAAGTGACCAAACTTAACTAGCCAAACACTGCTTACCTAGCCAACTAAAAATACCGATACACAAAAAAGTAAATCACAGAAAGACAACAACTAAGTGTGACAAGGCGAGTTGTTGTCCCTAATGGTGCAGTAATTGGGGTGGGGGAGTGGCACCGGCAGGACCTCATCTTTTGAACCAATCTCTTGGCTCCCTACCTTTTAAATGTTTTTCCTTTCGCTTCCTGTGATCTTTCTGATTGATTTCCTGTTTCCTGTCTCGTCCTCTCCTCATGTCTGCCTGCCTTACCATGAGAGGTAAGAGAACATCTATTCTGTTTTCCCCTGATAATATTGCGTGGGTTAGGAACACCGCAGATTAACACAATGCTTTGGTTGCAGCTTGCTGTCTGTTGGGTAATTTGTCGCGATTTAGCTGTGTCCCCTGATTTCGGTCGGTGGGCTATATTTTTATAGTTGTAATTACTTGACATTTATCGACAGTAATGTTATTTTCTTCTAATTCATTTATTAAGATGCTTCTGTTTGCGGAGTCTTTTCCGAAACACGGAAGTAACAACTCGCGCAACTTAGAATTCCATGGATTGTTTGGTAATGTACCGTTTTGCTGCATGTATATTCTGATTTTAATTATAAAATACCAGATTAACAGTGACTTGCTTCACTTTGTCGGTGCAATAGTCACTGCTGTTTTGCCTCGCTGTTTTGTTTGAAGTTCGTTTGGTTGCGCTTATCAGGCAGGCGGAACCCGCCTGCTGTTGAGTACGTTCGCTAGTGTCCCGTGTTGCACGGCTATAGACTAGTTGTTGGCCGGACGACCTAAGGTGCGCAGCGGCTGGTGCGCGTGGTGTGTAGCCTATATTACACCTCCGTGCCTGGAGTCTTCTTGGTGTGGCTTCTTAGAGGCGCACTTGTACTTTTCTATTTTCTTTATTTTCATGTATTGAAGCAACTGGTATAGGTAGGCTGTAGTTAGGTTATTTCTTGGACTTTTAGGACTTGTCTTGTTGTATGGTGGGCTCGGTGCTGATTGGTGGCGGGGTTAGTCAATAGGGGTACCCTCCTCACGTGTTAGTGTGTAAGTGTTAATGGCACCTGAATCACATATAGTATCACCTTGTTTGTAGTAAGGCTTGCTGTGAGAGAGCACTGGGTTGTAACTACACATTGGAAGCCCTGAAGGTGAGTATGCCCCATCCCATCAGCGTCGTCACCCACCATCCTTCAGCTTTACATCAGTCTATTTTATTCCTATTTATTCTGGTAAAATTGACATTCAAAATAAATATATTTTTATACGAATATGAGCATTTGTCTTAACCTCATTATTGCCTTCCAGCATCAGAATTGATTTAATAAAGTAATTGCATTTAACTTAGACCACGTCTCTGTCTTGTTATTATCAAACTGTAAAGGGGGCCTCTGTTATATTGTGTGACTGGGCGTACTTTAGGTTGAACCTTACATTTATGCACCCGGTTACATAAGGTTCACAGGGAGGTAGGGAGGGACGGGGAGAGGTGCTGCTTGAAGAGGTGCGTCTTCAGTTTGCGCTTGAAGGTGGGGAGAGATTCTACAGTTCTGACCTCAACGAGGAGTTCATTCCACCACCGTGGAGCCAGAACAGACAGTAGTCGTGAGTTCAGAAGTTCAGAGAGGGGGAGGTGCCAAGTGGCCTGTGGAGGCTGAACGAAGAGGTCTGGCAGGGGTGTAGGGTCTACAAATTTTTTTGTAGGTATGCTGGGGAAGACCCCTTAACTGCTTGGAAGACTAGCACAGGCAGCCAGTGCCATGACAGGCAGCCAGTGGAGGGAAGTAAGCAGGGGGGTGACGTGAGTATTTGGGAAGGTTGAAGACCAGACGAGTTGCTGCATTCTGGATAAGTTGGAGGGGTCTGATGGCGGACACTGGGAGGCCAGCCAAGAGGGAATTGCAGTAGTCCAGGCAGGACAGAACCATCGCCTGGAGCAGGAGCTGGGTCGAGTAGGGGGTGAGAAAGGGGCGGATTCTCCGTATGTTGAATAGGAAGAACCTGCATGACCGGGTCACCGCCACAATGTTCTCGGAGAGGGACAGTCTGCTGTCCATCACCACGCCAAGGTTCCTTGCACTGGGTGATGGCGTAAGTATGGTATCCAGATGGGGAGAGGTATTAGCAGGGATGAATATCATTTTAGTCTTACCTGGGTTGAGCTTTAGATGGTGGTTGCTCTGGATGTCACTCAGGCAAGCAGAGATACGGGCTGAAACCTGTGTGTCAGATGGTGGGAATGAGAGAGTTGGGTATCGTCTGCATAGCAGTGGTAGGATAGCCCATGTGCAGTGATCACAGGGCCTAGGGAATGAGTGTAAAGAGAAAAAAGAAGCAGGCCTAGGACTGAGCCCTGGGGAACTCCTGTGGCAAGGGGCCGAGGTGTCGATACCGTACCAGCCCAGGCAACCTGGAAGGAGCGACCAGAGAGGTAGGACTCAATCCAGTCCAGGGCTGTGCCACAGATGCCCGTTGCTGACAGGGCGGACAGGAGGATGGAGTGATCCACAGTGTCGAAGGCACCAGAGAGATCTAGAAGAATGAGGACAGAAGAGAGGGAGGCTGCTCGTGCGGCATGGAGTGATTCACTGATGGAGAGGAGCGTGGTCTCCGTCGAGTGGCCAGATCTGAAGCCAGACTGATGGGGGTCTAGCAGGTTGTTGTTAGAAAAGAAAGAAGGAAGTTGACTAGAAGTGGCTCGTTCTATGGGTTTAGATAGAAAACGAAGAAGAGATACTGGGCAGTAGTTCTGGATGATGGAGGGATCCAGAGTAGGCTTTTTTAGCAGCGGGGTGATGTAGGCCCTCTTGGAGGTTGCTGGAAAACAGCCAGAGACAGGGAGGAGTTAACAAGGGAGGTGACAAATGGGAGAATGTCAGGTGTCATAGTCTGTTTCATGTTTAGTTATTTTCTTAGTTATTTTATTGTCATGTGACATATTTTGGTAGTCTAGTCTCGCCACGTTTTTATGTTTTACCGTAAATCCTCAAATTGTGTCCGGGGTCTTTTATTTTCTTAGGCTGCACAAAGCACAGGCCTTTATTTGGGGCAGGCTTGTATTTGAGGCAGGCCTTTATTTCTTATTAGGCTTCTGTTGTAGAATTTTATTCTTAGAAATAAAGTAAAAGGCTATACTTAAAGTGGGCCAACACTGTTAAACACTTCCTGTAACTGTTCAGAAATCAATTAGTGTAGGCTAATCAGGAAACACCGTTTGGTAAGTCATAGTGTCAGTCTTAACAGACTTAGTTTATTGCAAATATTCTCAAACACAATAAATCACATGCAAGTCCAGAATCCATAAAATAACAACTTGCCAGACACGCCTTCATGAACAATAACAAATTAGCGTAGATAACAGCAAGTTAAGGATCTTTTTTTCCTGAAGTGCGTTTTATTGTGAGACATGCGTTTTGTTTGGAGCAGCATACCGCTATCAAAAGATTTTCCCTTTGGTTTGGGATTTAATTTACCATTGGACTGTTTGATTCTATTGCTAAATGTTGGGACTGATGGGCACTGAAATCTGGGGGGTATTTGATGGTTCAGTGTTAAGTTTTATGTAGTTGAAAGAGTGTCGGGATTTCCACCCGTCTGTTTATTGCGAGCCAAGGCAGCCGCTTTCATTCATTCATTGAACGTGCGCTGTGCTGTAAATACATGGAAACCTTATTGCGTAGCCAAGTAGCCTTAATTGAGTTAATTTTAAATTTTGCCTGATTTACTTTTTATTAAATTCGTAGGCTGGAATGCCTCGCGGCAACAATTGTGTTTAAATGTATACTGCTTGAACTTTTGGCAAGCTACTTAGAAGGGGGCGGCAAGCAACTGGTAGCTTGAGAGCAACGTGTTGGAGACCCATGGTGTAGGACAACGACTTTTCATTGGCAACAGTATTAAACCAACCAACAATATAAAATATTAAGAAGAGCTCTTTTATTTCATTGAGTTAAATCGAAACAATGTCTTCTAGTGCTCATGGACTGATAGCCCTACTGGTAGGCAATATTACCCCGGCTTGTATTTGGGGGCCGGCCTTTATTTGTCCGAATCGGCCACGCCCCCGGCTATTATCTGAGGCCCGGCTTCAAATAGAATCCCGGACACAATTTGAGGATTTACTGTATTTCTTGTTTTGTTTCATTGTCAGGTCATGATTTATTTTTTAGTCTTGTCATGTCACATTATATAGTTTATTCCTGTCACAGTTTGTTTCTTGTTTTGTCAGGGTTTAAGTTTGATTCATGTTATGTTTTCCTGTTCATTGTTTAGCGTACACTTTTTTGTGTCTTTCCGCAAACCTTGCGTTCATACTTTCTCTCTCGGCTTTGCTGTCGCTCATGCTTCCCTAATGGTTTCATTTTCCCATGTGTACTTACTAATCTACTCACGTGAGATCAGGATTGGGTAATACTAACATTCTAACCATGTGTTTATGTTTACCTTACGTTCTTGTGCATGTCATTTACTAATTTACTAATTTACTAACCTGTCTACATCTGCATGTAAGCTCAGTGTTCAAGTCATGTCTTTGCAAAATAGTTGCCTCCTGTTTGTCAGTGCACTTTTGAGCGGTTTTCCGAGCCATTGATTACCTTTTAAGATCCAAGCCTGTTGATATGATCATCGTTATTGACATCTGTTTTGTTGACCATTACCTGCCTGTACCACAAACTCTTGCCTGTTGTCCTTGTACTTTTGCCCCGCGGAGCGGACTGCGGTCTTGACTCTTGCACCGTCTTCGAATCCGAGCCTGCCTACCATCCGTCTGCACTACTGCCCTGCTGACAGCCTTCCTGGTTACTGGATTTTTTGCATGGTGTACCGATTTCGAGACTGCCTTCTCCCTCTGTATTGAACTTTGGTTTTTGGCTGGATTAACTGTATATGAACTTTGGTTGGACAATCCCTTAATAAAGCCCTGACGGGAGTCGTGCATTTTGGGTCCAACCCCCACGCACCCGTCTCAGTGTAAAGGCGTGAAATCTGCTCATTGTGGCTTTTGGCTACATTTCACTTATTCTTGTTATTTTTGATAAATATTTATTTTTGCTATTTAGCTGCTGTTTGATATTGACTGCCCACTAATAACAACCCCTTTTTTCTAATAGCCTGTGAATAAAGGCATTGCTTAATTTTGTGTGTAATGTCTTTATGAAACAAAACATCTTAGGTTTGAGTTAGGCTAAAGGTTATTCGGCTTGTATTTAATAAAAGTATTAATACTACTACTATTGTTTCTTGAAAAAAAAGAAAAATTTTCCTCTACGATTCTGAAATGTACTTGTTCACTAAATTAAGGCAGGAAATTAAGGAACATGTATTTAGATTCTGATAACTAGCCCTGATTTCTCTATAAACAGACATTGTGTTGACAGTTGCTAGTGTCAATGAGTTCCCCAGGTTCATTACTGTGTCACATGTAAAAAACTGCAGAGCAAGAAGTATAAATGCAGAGCTAATGTGCCTGTACTATAATACGCAACCAGGTTGAAGAAACTGGATTTTTTCCCCCTTGATCTCTGCCTAGTTGATTGTGGTGAGCAATTTATTTCACATTCTTCGCATTTTAAGAAGGTATTATTTGGAAGATTACCTATTTCCATAAGAAAAATACATTTACAATAATGCTCTTCATGAATGGGATGTTTTTTACTTTCAGGAAATGTCGGAAGTTTGAAGTGTGAAAGTAAATGAGGACACATTGATATACTTTCTTTGGCATTGTTTTCTTTGGCCATTAGCACATCATTCTACCACTGGAATGTATTTGGAAGATTGTAAGTGGGAACTGTATTGCTATTTTCAGACATTACCTCACATTTTGACAATTGTATTTGCTCAATTCAAAGCTCAGTACTTGACCTAAAAAGTCAGCCTCCCTTTGTCTCCCTTTTATGAATAATGTGATGATAAATAATGACTTGAAGGATTCTAGATAGCTCCGTATGTCTATGAAATCTTAAATGTTTTCTGAAATTGAAAAAAAAATCAGCTGCATTAAATAGAAATAATTCCGTTCATGTATTTTTTTCCTTACAGGACAAGTAAAGACAAAAACAAAAGCAAAAAGAATGAATCATTCATCTAACCTGAACTCCCTGAATTCCACCCTCTCTCTAAATACAGCTGTTGTGCATCCCCCATTTTTTTTCATTAATGGTTTGAATAACATACCCCATGCCAAGTACTACTATGTTTTCCTATGCTTTGTTTTTGTGGTCTCTGTGTTGGGGAACTCCTTTGTCATGTTTGTTATATATATAGAGCGCAGTTTTCACACCCCAAAGTATATGGGCGTTTTTAATTTGGCTGTAGCTGACCTCGGTGAAAGCACTTCTCTAATTCCAAATTTAATTGAAATGTTTCTTTTTGATTCCCAGTACATCTCTTATGATGCTTGCTTGGCCAACATGTTTTTTGTATTTTACTTTTCCTTTTTGCAAGCTCTCACTCTTACCATTCTGGCCTATGACAGATTGGTGGCAATATGTTTTCCACTGAGATACCATGCCATTGTCACAATGCCAGCCATCGCTGTGATGTTAGCAGTGGCGTGGGGAATTACTGCACTTTTCATTATTTCATTAGTTAGCTTAATTACCAGGTTGTCCTTTTGTAAATCCATAGTGGTAAAAAGCTACTTCTGTGATCATGGACCCATTTTCCGTTTGGCATGCAATGACAATCTTCCAAATGATATCATGGCATATGCTTGCGTAATATTGTTCCTTTATTTACCATTAATTTTGACTGTACTGTCATATGTGTTTATTGCTGGTGCACTCTTTAAAATCTCTTCACAGGAAGGGCGATTTAAAGCCATTAAGACTTGTTCTGCACACCTAATGCTGGTGGCTATATATTATCTTCCAATAATAGGCACCTACATTGCTGCGGATACTCATACCCTTCATCCAAATGCCAGAATAATCAATACATCACTTGCAATGGCCCTTCCTCCCATGATGAACCCAATCATTTATGTCCTGAACACAGAAGAGGTTAAGGAATTCTCAAAAAAACTTTTCAAAAGAACAAAAAGACAACTGAAATGATCAAATAATTAAATGATTAAGTACAACTGGAAATCTGCTGTTTACTGTTTCGGATTTTCCACAGTTTGTGAAAAAGGATAGGCTGATTTAATATAATCTGTGTTTAGTCAACTAATTCTTGGTTAATATATTTTGTGAAACAAAATTCATTTCAAGCTTATTATATGTATTATTAAATTGCATTGATTTGTGTTTGAATTTGTGGATTCTATTCTTGTTTGGTTTGAGTAATGTACTGTACTTTGTCACATATTTAGTTAGCTTAATGGTGATGTCAGGAAGTTATTAACTGTCAACAGTAACTATCGTTACAGTTCTACTCTTCCACAAATGAATGCAGATATTTTGACATCTGACGCAAGCAATAGTTAATTGCATCTTTATTCAATATTCCAGTTTAAAATCCCATGAGTTGGTATCGCAACAATAAAGCTAACAGTGTAAAGGAACATTACCTTTCAAGTTTATTAAATGTATTATTC
This sequence comes from Conger conger, assembly GCF_963514075.1. Classification (NCBI taxonomy): domain Eukaryota; kingdom Metazoa; phylum Chordata; class Actinopteri; order Anguilliformes; family Congridae; genus Conger; species Conger conger. Next base: position 10,196,168 of record NC_083772.1, read on the forward strand.
ATTTGAAAAATCATTATTAAATGTGATGAATTGATTCATGTGTGAATTTGTGGATTCTATTCTTGTTTGATTTGAGTAATGTACTGTACTTTGTCACGTTTACAGTTAGATTAATGGGGATGTCATTAAATTATTAGATGCCAACACTAACTACCTTGACAGTTCTACTCTTCCACAAATGGTACTTTTTCTGCAATTAAAACAAAACCTAAGGTAAGGAATAGTTAATTGCATCTTTATTTAATATTCCAGTATAAAATAGCAAGTGTCGCTATTGCAACAGTAAAGATACCAGTCAAATACCAGTTTGCCAGCATGATATTGGACACACTAGTAACACAAGCCTTATTAGTCAAGCATTTCTAAGATAAAACTGTAAGAAAAAAAATCCCATTTCTGCGGCCCAACTCTACTCTCTAACACAGCAGTTCCAAATCTTGTTCCTGGGGGACTCCTCTGCTGATTTTGAGAAGGATTGTTTACCCTCTTAAGCCATGCTGGGCCTATATGTAACAGTCAAGGTGCAATTGTCAAAGCTAGTGGTGACTGGAGGCCTGGCAAATTAGTGTCCAACAACATTTTCATAATTTCTTAACACCAGGCTTTAACACAATAGCAGAGCAGTTGTTGAAAGAGGCTGGTTTGATAAATTAACTGTGGATGTGATGTATCATTTTTATTGTCCCATTTCTTTCCCTTTAAAAACAGCGCAGTTCAATCTCTTCCTTAGTGCAGGTATAAGAAATCTAGGTGGTGTGGAGTACAATGCAATTCTTTTACACTTTCGATTCCTTCGGTCCAAAGAAGGACTCTTTTGACTGACTCACTTCATTCACTTGATTAAGTAAGACCAGAGCTCACAGGATCTCCCCTTCTGGCGAACAAAGACTTCTCGTTCAGAGTTCATAGTGGTTTTATAGTGTGCTGCAACATTGCATCATTAAATGCTTTTGCACAATTATTATAATTCATGTCTTGGCTTTCATGATTTGTATGTCTCAATGTGAAATTAAATTCAAAATATGCAGTTTTAAATGCTTAAAACATGGGGAAATAGATAGTTTTACGTAATTTGAAGGCCAGCCGGCTTGTCACCTTTCACCAATCACAAACCATATCAGCTGCATTCGTGGTCGTGGCTACATGTTAATGTGTTTGCTTTCAGGGTCTGTATGTGTTAATGTCAAGAGTAAATGTTCAGAGTAAAAATATAGTTTTACAAACATAAGATGACAAGTTATAGCCCCAGAGTTTCATTTTCCCAGTGTTTGTAGTCTCCCAGTTTCAACTACTATCACACAGCGAAACTTTGAAGCCGTTTTTCTCGAAAACAGGATTTGGTGGAACTCAAAATGCAATGGACAAAACTCCCTTGATATCTGTAGCAGAGAGATAATGTTGGTGTCATTCGAAAGCTTCCAGCTCTTCTGCATACCACTGTTGTAATGTGTGGTCATTTGCATTCCTGTCACCTTCCTTTCAGCTTTGACCAGTCTGGGAATTCTCCATTGACCTCACTCATTAACAACACATTTTTTCCCCCGCAAACTCTAGAGACCGATGTGTGTGAAAATCAGCAGGAGATCAGCAGTTTCCGAAACACTCAAACCACTCTGTCTACCAACAACAATCATTTCACGGTTAACGTCACTTAGATTACATTTCTTTCCCATTCTGATATTTGGTCTGAAATACAGCTGAACCTCTTGACCATGTCTGCATGCTTTTATCCATTAAATTGCTGCGACATGATTGGCTGAGTACATGTTTGCATTAACATTCTGGCTGCCTAACAAAGTGTTCAGTGAGTCTATAATGTACTCAATGACTCATGAGACGAGACGGCTTGAAGAAGGCGTGTTGCTCTCTTTCGGGCCACCAAGGGCCGGGGTGTGTGCGGTGTATCTAACACTAACTCTAATTGGATTAGATGGGGTACAATTGACTACCAAATTGGGAGAAAAAGTGGAAAAATCTGAAAAAAAAACAAACAAAAAAAACAAGAGTCGTATCGTAACAATAAAGGTAACAATCAAATACCAGTTCTTTAATAAAAGAAAAATAACTAAAATATAATCTGTGTTTAGTCTACTAATTATTGGTTAATATATTTGGTGGAACCTTACATTTCAAGTTTATTAAATGTATTATCAAAAAAATATTAAATGTGATGAATTACATTAATTCCTGTTTGAATTTGTGGATTCTATTCTTGTTTGTTTTGAGTAATGTACTGTACTTTGTCACATATTCAGTTAACTTAATGGGGATGTCATGAATTTATTAAATGCCAACACTAACTACCTTTACAGTTCTAGTCTTCCACAAATGGTACATTTTATGCAATTTTCTTTTAAATCCAAGGCAAGCAATAGTGAATTGCATCTTTATTTAATATTCCAGTATGAAATAGGAAGAGGTGCTATTGCAACAGTAAAGATATCAGTCAAATACCAGTTCTTTGCCAGCATCATTTTGGACACACACAGGATTTCTAAGAAAAATCTACTTTGTGGCCCAACTCTACTCTCTAATATAGCAGTTCCAAACCTTGGTCCTGGTGGCCTCCTCTGCTTGTTTTGAGAATGGTTGTTTACCCTTTTAACAAAATATGTGTTTCAAGTTGATTGAACTTGCAACATCTGTGCATTGCGGATCTTACCATGAATATTCTTCAAGTGTCAGTGTGGAGAACTCAGAGTACATCTATCTACAATTTTAAACGACGATAAAGGATACCCGATTTTATGATTCAAATACATTTTTTATTACTCACTGTTACGACCTAAGGCTCGATTTGGCCGTAACATAAAATGGACACAAACAACGAGGTGAAGGAATTACAAATATTTATTAAATACCTTCTTTTACTCTAGACTTAGTATTCAAATCCAAAATACAAGCCTTTTTAACAAGTGTCAAAGCCAACAACCAAATACAGGCCTTTTTAACAAGTGTCAAAGCCAACAACCAAATACAGAACACAATGCCAGAGAGCGGAAGGCGCATTCGCAGTGCAGCCACAAGCTAACATGAGCTAGCTCCAGAATGGTGAAGAAGCTGTGCTTTTAAACCCCCGCTTCCAGGTGCGTCAAATCCAAAAATCAGCGCTGGCGCAGTTCTCCTTAGCTCCGCCCACCTTTCCATTCCTGCAAGCAGAGCACACGAGCAGAGAGAAAAACCCAGAGCGGATCGAGAACCTGGGTCGTAACACTCACTTATAGCTGAGGAGAACTGGTTATATGTGATGGCATTGATGATCATGTAAATATGTGCTGATATTCTTTTCACAACTAATTGAAGCTCTGCTCATGCACTTTTATTTATTTACATTTAATTTTAAAATGTAATTAGAAAATTCCAGTATTTGCGGTGTGAGAATAACTGCACTAACAGTACGGATAGGCTTTTGTACTGTATGCCAGGGGTTAAACCAAACACTGTAACAATTACACAGGTCAATTACGGCCCAGCTCCACAAGCAAAATAGTAGGAAGGCATTTTTGGTCCATTTGACCATCTCCGGCCACTCTGTGCCAACCACCTTGCCTCAGTTTTTAGACAGTTTTAGACAGTTTTAACTGGTCTCTTGGGCAGTGAAAAGTTACGGTATGTTAGAATGATGTGACCTCTATAATTATGGTGTTTAACAAACAGTGATGAGAAAGGGTTAAGGGCTAAAGTGGAGGGCCTGATTGAATGGTGTAAGGAAAATAACCTAATGCTAACAAGTGTAAGATAGTCCAAGACAATTGGTGGACTTGTGTGTGGAATTTGTATGGAAATGGATATAATTCATTACGAATGACCTGACCGGGCGGCCTGTGGTGTAGTGGTTAAGGTACATGACTGTGACCTGCAAGGTCGGTGGTTTAATTCACGGTGTAGCCACAATAAGATCTGCACAGCCGTTGGGCCCTTGAGCAAGGCCCTTAACCCTGAATTGCTCCAGGGGAGGATTGTCTCCTGCTTAGTCTAATCAACTGTACGTCGCTCTGGATAAGAGCGTCTGCCAAAATGCCAATAATGTAATATTAATGTGAATGCCCTCAAATTAAATTTGTGAGGCACATACAGTGGGTTCCAGAATTATTGGCACCCTTAACAATAATGAAGAAAAAAGGCTGCATATAATAAACAACACAGATAATTATCTATGTATATGTTATGTTCATAGTATATAGTTTTCAACATATGGGAAAACTATATAATTTTATCTCAGTACATCTCCTCTCATGCTTCAATAATCTCATCTCTCCTTTCCTCAAAACCATATGACAATGACCCGTGACAATTTTTGTAAAATAAGATCAGTGAAATTGTCAATAATGTCAATTATTTAATTTAGTATATCTCAGTCTAAAGGAGGTATATTGTGTCATTCCATCTCTTTCTCTCTCACTAGAGTATAGAAATTAGGTAATAAAACATGCAATATCACTTTGTCATCCATCAGCATTGGAAAAGCTACAGTGCCCTCTATAATGTTTGGGACAAAGGCCCATCATTTATTTATTTGTACTCCACAATTTGAGATTTGTAATAACATCTCACATGTGGTTAAAGTGTTCATTGTCAGATTTTAAGGGCATTTTTATACATTTTGGTTTCACCATGTACAAATTATAACAGTGTTCATACATAGTCCCCCCAATTGTAGGGCACCATAATGTTTGGGACACAAAGTAGTCCTGTTTATTCCTTTGCATGCCATGTGTCTTCTCTGGTGATGCTCTGCCAGGCCTGTATTGCAGCCATCTTTAGCGAACGCTTCTCTTGGGAACTAGTCCTCTTAACTTTTTTCTTTGGCAGTCATACATGCCCAGGCCAAAACACCGATGTGGTGGTATATTTTACCAAATGTCATTGAAATTATGACTGGAAGAGAGTGCTATGGTCAGATGAGAACATTTTGGCCATGGACACCATCAACATGTTTGGCAGCAAATGAGCAATGCGCACAAGGAGAAGCAATTCATACCTATTGTTAAATATGGAGGTGGGTCATTGATGTTCAGAAAAGTACCAATACATTTTAGCAGAAAATCTGGTTGTCTCTGCTAGTAAGCTGACGCTGGGTCATAGGTAGATTGTCCTGCAGGACAATGACTCCAAACATACTCTAAATCAAAATAGACAAAATGGTTAAGTGAAAACGACATCCATGTTCTGCAATGGCCATTTCAGTTTCCAGAATTCATTTCCATCAAAACATGTGGTCTGAACTGAAGAGGGGGTCCATAAGCACAAACCCACAGATAATGATTCTGACTAGTTCTGCAGGAATGGTCAGAAGTTCTAGGAAGAGACTTATGGCTGTCATCTTTGCCAAGGGTGTTTGGACAAAGTATTAAAAGAGAGGTGTCAATAATTGTGAAACCATTGGTTGATTTCATTGAATCATAAATAGAGTATACACAGACACACATACTGTATACTGGGACACATTGCTTTCTATTTTCTTCTAGTTCAGAGTACACTGTTGGTTTGTTATCAACATAAGGATCCTATGTCCCATTGACAGTCACCCACAGATACCTACAGTCATCAGGTACTCAGATCACTCCTCTGCTGGATCTCAGGCGTGAAGCTCTTAATTGAGAGCTGCTAAAGAAGGCTTGCTTTGGTCCTAGGAGACTTCTGATGTAATTACACCAGTGAGAGGTTCTTATATGTGAAGAAATATGTTCAAAAACAAAATCATTATTTAAGGCCAATCATACAAGTATTTTTCTGCAATTCATCCTTAATGCAACTTTGAGATTCAATTAAATATTGCTTGAAAGTACATTCAACTGTAACGATAGTTACTGTTGGGAGTTAATAACTTTATGACGTCACCATTAAGCTAACTGAATATGTGACAAAGTACAGTACATTACCAAACAAGAATAGAATCCACAAATTCAAACATGAATCAATGTACTTCAACTCCATTTAAAAATGAATTAAATAAATAATACATTTAAAAAACTTGAAATGCAATGTTCCATAAAATACATTAACCAAGAATTAGTTGACAAAAGACATTATTATAATTATTATTATTATATATTATCAATTATATTAAATCAGATTATATTTCCACAAACTGTGGAAATACAGTAAACAGTAAACAGCAGATTTCCTATTATATAGAATTACTTAATTATTTCAAAAGATTATTTCTTTTGAAAAGTTTTTTTGAGAATTCCTTAACCTCTTCTGTGTTCAGGACATAAATGATTGGGTTCATCATGGGAGGAAGGGCCATTGCAAGTGATGTATTGATTATTCTGGCATTTGGATGAAGGGTATGAGTATCCGCAGCAATGTAGGTGCCTATTATTGGAAGATAATATATAGCCACCAGCATTAGGTGTGCAGAACAAGTCTTAATGGCTTTAAACCGCCCTTCCTGTGAAGAGATTTTAAAGAGAGCACCTGCTATAAACACATATGACAGTACAGTCAAAACGAATGGTAAATAAAGGAACAATATTATGCAAGCATATGCCATTATATAATTTGGCAGATAGTCATTGCATGCCAAACGGAAAATGGGTCCATGATCACAGAAGTAGCTTTTTACCACTATGGATTTACAAAAGGACAACCTGGTAATTAAAGTAGCTAATAAAATTATGAAAAGTGCAGTAATTCCCCATGCCGCTGCTAACATCACAGCAATGGCTGGCATTGTGACAATGGCATGGTATCTCAGTGGAAAGCATATTGCCACCAATCTATCATATGCCAGAATGGTAAGAGTGAGAGCTTGCAAAAAGGAAAAGTAAAATACAAAAAACATGTTGGCCAAGCAAGCATCATAGGAGATGTACTGGGAATCAAAAAGAAATGTTGCCATTAAATTTGGAATAAGAGCAGTGCTTTCACCCAAGTCAGCTACAGCCAAATTAAAAACGCCCATATACTTTGGGGTGTGAAAACTGCGCTCTATATATATAACAAATATGACAAAGGAGTTCCCCAACACAGAGACCACAAAAACAAAGCATAGGAAAACATAGTAGTATTTGGCATGGGGTATGTTGTGAAAACCATTAATGAAAAAAAATGGGGGATGCACAACAGCTGTATTTAGAGAGAGGGTGGAATTCAAGGAGTTCAGGTTAGATGAATGATTCATTCTTTTTTGCTTTTCTTTTTGTCTTTACTTGTCCTGTAAGTAAAAAAATAAAAAAATAAACAGAATTATAATTATTTCTATTTAATGCAGCTGCTTAATTTTTAATTTCAGAAAACATTTAAGATCACAGACATACAGAACTACCTAGAATCCTGCAAGTCATTATTTATCATCACATTATTCATCAAGCAGTTTATATAAATCTCTTTATTTGCCATAGACAAAGGGAGGCTGACTTTTTAGGTCAAGTACTGAGTTTTGAACTGAGCCAATACAATTGTCAAAATGTGAGGTAATGTCTAACAATAGCAAAAAGATTCTCCTAACAACGTCTTCCAAATACTTTCCAGTTGCAGCATGACATGCTAATGGGCAAAGAAAACTGCCAAAAAAAGTATATCAATGTGTCCTCATGTACTTTCAAACTTCAGATTTTCTTAACGTTTCCCAAAAGTAAAAACCACAATGTTCATAAAGAGCACTACTGTACATGTATTTTTCTTGTTGAAATAGGTAATCTTCCAAATAATACCTTCTTGATAGGGGTAGAATGAGAAAAATTGCTTACCACAATCAACTAGGCAGAGATCAAATCAATAAAAAAATCCAGTTTGTTCAGCCGGGTTGTGTATTATAGTACAGGTGCATTAACTCTGCATTTATACTTCTTGCTCTGCAGTTGTTTGCATGTGACACAGAACCTGGGGAACTCATTGACGATAGCAACCGTCAATACAATGTCTGTTTATAGAGAAACCAAGGCTAGTCATCAGAATCTAGTTACATTTTCCTTAATTGCCTTCCTTAATTTAGTGAACAAGCACATTTCTGAATCATAAAATGAAATTAATAATTTATTAAAAGGAACAATAGTAGTATTATTAATACTATTATATAAAGGCAAGGCAAATAACCTTTGACCTAACTCGGGGACAGGATCACAAAGTCACCCACCATAAGTTGGATAACCACTGAACCCCTCACAAATGGGTGGGGCCACTAGAGGAGAGGGAAAAAACTGAAAATGAGAAAAACTCCCTGGTGAAATGTCAACTGAAATAAAACCGCAAAATCGGTTGAACAGGGTATTTGTAAGTTAGCACGCAATGTCCGAAGTAACGGGCGAGTCGTGTGAAAACAAATAACTGAAAAAGGGAACCAAAACTCCCTGGCATTTCACCAACAGAAAATTGACCTGAGAGATAACGGTCAGGGAAAAAAGAAATTCCTCAATGGAAGAGTTTCGTTAAGGCTATACCCAAGAGGCAAAATCCTCTGCTCGGTCCTCTAAACTGAAGAGGGCTTAAGATATCAAAATAGGGAATGTCCAGGGGAACCACCCAACCAAAGCAAAGCGGAACTACTAGTCACTATGCTTCTAATTAATTCTAAAAAGGTTACTGAATGCCTTTCCTGCCTAAAAGCAATTAAATCCTCGAACTACCACTTTACCGGCTCAGTGTACGTGTCAGAATAAAACACCAAAGCCCAGAGCAGTGCCAGGAAGAGACCTAAGTTGTTTTGGTTTCATAAAGACATTACACACAAAATTAAGCAATGCCTTTATTTAATATACAGTAGTTTCGTGTTTCATTTGACGTCATCTAGGCAAGAATGCTGCCGGCCGGGAAATAATACCTGCGAGGTTCTGACTCTAGGGGCAGCCAAGTTGCATTTCAGCCTGTAACAGGTAGAGCAGTCATTTGTAGCAAGATTACCCATAATCCAGAGTGGTTACAGTGTGTTTTTGCACAACCACCATCAGGTGACAAATGTCGACACTCTACACCACAGCTGTTGTGAGCTGTGATGGAGGTGTGCGACACAAAAAGCAACCAGTGTGGATAACCACTTGAACTGTCCGCTATCTCTTTGAGTATATTATAGCCAGCATGTTAATGCAAACATGTACTCAGCCAATCATGTTGCAGCAACTTAATGGATAAAAGCATGCAGACATGGTCACCAGGGTCTGCTGTATTTCAGACCAAATATCAGAATGGGAAAAAAATGAAATCTAAGTGACTTTTACCGTGAAATTATTGTTGTTGGTAGACAGGGTGGTTTGAGTGTTTTGGAAACTGCTGGAATTTTCACACACATCAGTCTCTCGAGTTTGCTGGGAAAAAACATGTTGTTAATGAGAGAGCTCAGTGGAGAATTCCCAGACTGGTCAAAGCTGAAAGGAAGGTGACAGTAATGCAAATAACCACACATTACAACAGTGGTATGCAGAAGAGCATCTCTGAACAGAGAACGCTTAAAATCTCTTCAGTGGATAGGCTACAGTTGCAGAAGACCAATACATGTAAAAATAAGTAGAATAAATACCTAATAAAGTGCTTTACATTACATTAGGCAGACACTCTTATCCAGAGTGATGTGCAGTTGATTACACTAAGTAGGAGACAATCCTCCCCTGGAGTAATGCAGGGTTAAGGGCCCAATGGCTGTGCGCATCTTATTGTGGCTACCGAGGATCGAACCACCGACCTTGCAGGTCCCAGTCAGCCACCGTAACCACTATGCTACAGGCCGCCTACAGTTTTGAGTTTTAGAACCTCAAAAGAGGAGAATGTAAGCCTCTCTAATGACACCAAAGAGATCTCTCTGCTACAGATATCACCATTTTGAGTTCCACCAAATCCTGTTTTCAAGAAAAACGGCTGCAAAGCTTCGCTGAAGGTAGTTGTGATGGTAGTTGAAACTGGGAGACTACAAACACTGGGATAATGAAACTCTGGGGCTGTAACTTGTCATCTTATGTATGTAAAACTATATTTTTACTCTGAACATTTACTCTTGACATGAAGACAAACAGACCCAGAAAGCAAATACATTAACATGTAGACCACGGACACAGCTGATATAGTTTGTGCCTGGTGAATGGTGACGAGCTGGCTAGCCTCCAAATGACGTAAAACTCTGTGGCTACCTCACTATGTTTTAAGAATTGTAAACGACATAATTTGAATTGAATTTCACATTAAGACATACAAATCATGAAAGCCAAGACATGAATTATAATGATTGTGTAAAAGCATTTAATGACACAATGTTGCAGTACACTATAAACCCACGATGAACGAGAAGTCTTTGTTCGCCAGAAGGGGAGATCCTATGAGCTCTGGCCTTACTGAATCAAGTAAAGGAAGTGAGTCATTCAAAAGAGTCCTTCTTTTGACTGAAGGAATCTAACGCTATGCTAACGTGTACTCCACACCACCTACATTACATTACATTACATGAAAGGCATTTGGCAGACGCTCTTATCCAGAGCGACGTACAACAAAGTGCATACCCATAACCAGGGATAAGTGCACTGAAAGACCCTAGAGGGAAGTACAATTTCAACTGCTACCTGGACACCAAAGATAAGGACCAGGGCCTATTCTAATTTTTTTTATTCTTTTTTTTTAAACAAACAAATAAACAAACAGACAACAAAGCAAAAGTGACCAAACTTAACTAGACAAACACTGCTTACCTAGCCAACTAAAAATACCGATACACAAAAAAGTAAATCACAGAAAGACAACAACTAAGTGTGACAAGGCGAGTTAGACTCGCTGTTGTCCCTAATGGTGCAGTAATTGGGGTGGGGGAGTGGCACCGGCAGGACCTCATCTTTTGAACCAATCTCTTGGCTCCCTACCTTTTAAATGTTTTTCCTTTCGCTTCCTGTGATCTTTCTGATTGATTTCCTGTTTCCTGTCTCATCCTCTCCTCATGTCTGCCTGCCTTACCATGAGAGGTAAGAGAACATCTATTCTGTTTTCCCCTGATAATATTGCGTGGGTTAGGAACACCGCAGATTAACACAATGCTTTGGTTGCAGCTTGCTGTCTGTTGGGTAATTCGTCGCGATTTAGCTGTGTCCCCTGATTTCGGTCGGTGGGCTATATTTTTATAGTTGTAATTACTTGACATTTATCGACAGTAATGTTATTTTCTTCTAATTCATTTATTAAGATGCTTCTGTTTGCGGAGTCTTTTCCGAAACACGGAAGTAACAACTCGCGCAACTTAGAATTCCGTGGATTGTTTGGTAATGTACCGTTTTGCTGCATGTATATTCTGATTGGATTTTAATTATAAAATACCAGATTAACAGTGACTTTCTTCACTTTGTCGGTGCAATAGTCACTGCTGTTTTGCCTCGCTGTTTTGTTTGAAGTTCGTTTGGTTGCGCTTATCAGGCAGGCGGAACCCGCCTGCTGTTGAGTACGTTCGCTAGTGTCCCGTGTTGCACGGCTATAGACTAGTTGTTGGCCGGACGACCTAAGGTGCGCAGCGGCTGGTGCGCGTGGTGTGTAGCCTATATTACACCTCCGTGCCTGGAGTCTTCTTGGTGTGGCTTCTTAGAGGCGCACTTGTACTTTTCTATTTTCTTTATTTTCATGTATTGAAGCAACTGGTATAGGTAGGCTGTAGTTAGGTTATTTCTTGGACTTTTAGGACTTGTCTCTTGTTGTATGGTGGGCTCGGTGCTGATTGGTGGCGGGGTTAGTCAATAGGGGTACCCTCCTCACGTGTTAGTGTGTAAGTGTTAATGGCACCTGAATCACATATAGTATCACCTTGTTTGTAGTAAGGCTTGCTGTGAGAGAGCACTTGGTTGTAACTACATATTGGAAGCCCTGAAGGTGAGTATGCCCCATCCCATCAGCGTCGTCACCCACCATCCTTAAGCTTTACATCAGTCTATTTTATTCCTATTTATTCTGGTAAAATTGACATTCAAAATAAATATATTTTTATACGAATATGAGCATTTGTCTTAACCTCATTATTGCCTTCCAGCATCAGAATTGATTTAATAAAGTAATTGCATTTAACTTAGACCACGTCTCTGTCTTGTTATTATCAAACTGTAAAGGGGGCCTCTGTTATATTGTGTGACTGGGCGTACTTTAGGTTGAACCTTACATTTATGCACCCGGTTACATAAGGTTCAGAGGGAGGTAGGGAGGGACGGGGAGAGGTGCTGCTTGAAGAGGTGCGTCTTCAGTTTGCGCTTGAAGGTGGGGAGAGATTCTACAGTTCTGACCTCAACGAGGAGTTCATTCCACCACCGTGGAGCCAGAACAGACAGTAGTCGTGAGCGTGAGGTGGAAGTTCAGAGAGGGGGAGGTGCCAAGTGGCCTGTGGAGGCTGAACGAAGAGGTCTGGCAGGGGTGTAGGGTCTAATGATTTTTTTGTAGGTATGCTGGGGAAGACCCCTTAACTGCTTGGAAGGCTAGCACAGGCAGCCAGTGCCATGACAGGCAGCCAGTGGAGGGAAGTAAGCAGGGGGGTGACATGTGAGTATTTGGGAAGGTTGAAGACCAGACGAGTTGCTGCATTCTGGATAAGTTGGAGGGGTCTGATGGCGGACACTGGGAGGCCAGCCAAGAGGGAATTGCAGTAGTCCAGGCGGGACAGAACCATCGCCTGGACCAGGAGCTGGGTCGAGTAGGGGGTGAGAAAGGGGCGGATTCTCTGTATGTTGAATAGGAAGAACCTGCATGACCGGGTCACCGCCACAATGTTCTCGGAGAGGGACATTCTGCTGTCCATCACCACGCCAAGGTTCCTTGCACTGGGTGATGGCGTAAGTATGGTATCCCCGAGGGAAATGGAGAGATCCAGATGGGGAGAGGTATTAGCAGGGATGAATATCATTTTAGTCTTACCTGGGTTGAGCTTTAGATGGTGGTTGCTCTGGATGTCACTCAGGCAAGCAGAGATACGGGCTGAAACCTGTGTGTCAGATGGTGGGAATGAGAGAGTTGGGTATCGTCTGCATAGCAGTGGTAGGATAGCCCATGTGCAGTGATCACAGGGCCTAGGGAATGAGTGTAAAGAGAAAAAAGAAGCAGGCCTAGGACTGAGCCCTGGGGAACTCCTGTGGCAAGGGGCCGAGGTGTCGATACCGTACCAGCCCAGGCAACCTGGAAGGAGCGACCAGAGAGGTAGGACTCAATCCAGTCCAGGGCTGTGCCACAGATGCCCGTTGCTGACAGGGCGGACAGGAGGATGGAGTGATCCACAGTGTCGAAGGCACCAGAGAGATCTAGAAGAATGAGGACAGAAGAGAGGGAGGCTGTGTCGAGGACCCGGCCCTAGGCCCCCCTGATGAGAGATTGACGGGGGATGGGTTAGAAAGGAATGCATTGTTAACCCCTCGCACACGCCATCGAGGTGGTAGTAAGAACGCCCGTAAGAAGAAAAATATGTGGTTCAGAGAATGAGCAGCCATGCTTGTCAGTAGAGGAGTCTGAAGTCGGGGGACTTAGATTTAGGGTTTTAAGGAGCAAGGTTAAAGTTCTGACTGAGAATACCCCAACCCTACAGGGGAGGGGCACAATGCCTGGCTAAAGAAAAACAAAAATAAGGAAAACGGAAGGGACGTCAATACCGAAAGAAAATTAAGAGGCTTCACGGGCCTCTCTGAGGATAACACAAATAATTTATCGAATAGATTTAAAGGACTGACTATAGAGGAGTTGAATGATGAATTACACTCAGCTATTAGCTGGATGACCTTTGTAGACCCCTTAAGGCGCCACAAAAAGGGGCACCTACAGAGGGTGTTGGGATGGTGGCAGGCTTTAACGTCTGGCTTGCATGAAATCAAAGTTTGGAGGAAGTCAAGGAGAGATTATGAAACTGACACAGACACCAGTGATGAATAGGTTCATTAAAAACAACATAAGGGCTAGTGTTTTTCCACTCATATATTAAGTTGGGGGAAATTCCCAAACCAGAGGGGCCCATGAAATAAAATATTGGGGACAGTTCTTTGGAGGTATGAGAAAATGACAATTGGAAAAACAGAAATAATTAATATGGTCATTAAAAAACAGGTTATATAAAAGATAAATGTCTTCCCGCTTGACATAATGGGGGCATTTCTTATCAAAAAAGGTACACTTTTGTATGCAAAAAAGATATATAAGGGATACGTTTTTAGACCTTAGAGCAGGATCCCAGAATTTGGCTTCAGAAGATATCTACGAGCTGTTGAAGGGAGAGCAACGCAAGACAGTCAAGCTGGAGTGGCGCGCTCCCTCTGCGCGCCACTCCAGGATATGGATATGGAGAGAGGAGTGACGTACGCGGTGCGGACTCAGGTGAAGAAAGAGCCACGCAGAACAATTATAACAAAGCTGGAGTGGTAATTATAATCTATATTACTTGTAGAAGTAGGAAAAGTAACATATTATAAGTTTACTTTTATATATCTTTTATTTCTCATTAGGGTACTATATAAAGTAGAAAAATGTAGAGAAATTATCATATTTAGATAAATATAATATTATAGGAATAGTTTCTTTTTAAACGTCAAGAAGGGGGAGCTATAGGATAAGGCTAAGGCCAAAGAGGATGGATATAGGAAGGGTGTACCTTGATTTTTAAACATCGTGGTGGAAAGGTAATTTAGAAAGAGCTAAGAGGGGTATATGTAACTTGCATGTGATTAGCAAACTGCAAAAGATGATATGTACACTGTAATCTGTGCAACTCTATTCTTTTGATTGATTATAATAAAATATATCTTACTATAATCATATGTGCAAAGAGTCTTTAGAGGAAATACATTGAATACAGGACATCGATTACCAGATTTGCATCACACCCTTCACTTCGAGACTGGGCTGGAAGTTCAGTAGAACTTACCAGGGCTCCAGGACGTTCGGAGTACTTGAGTTCGTCCCCGAGACACCTCATGGTGAGGTACTGCTCGTGGGAACGTGAGGTCTGAGCTCGGCAAGGGGTCCGTGGCTCACGACAATTTTGGCGCCCAACGTTGGGCACGAGCAGCAGAGAATTGCTCACGGCCTATTGAGGCATTGTCCGAGTGGATTCCTACTCGAGGGTCTCGAGTTGATTACTGGCACTGAAGAGAAAGGTGCTGGACACCTAAGTAGTGAAACCGTAAATACTCGAACTCAAAAGGAATCGAAGTAATTTAGAATAAGTTACAATATTAGAAAACTGTATAGGACAGTAAATTCTAATAAAGTAATAGTATACATATCAATTTATAAATAGGTGGGAAAATGGCTGTCAGTGATATGCCAGACCCACATATAGAAGTATATTTCCTAATAAAGAATAGCCCATAGTAGGGACTACTAGGGACTACAAGTCGCGCCTCCGACAGAGGGAGAGGTATAGGTTCGGAAAATACATAAAGAGAATGGACATTTCTCTTTTAATGTAATAAAGAACTTGAATAGGTTACATATACCCAAGCTGAAAGAGGTAGTGAAGGGAGTAGTTAAGAACTGCTCACAATGCCAGATGATTAATACACCACACGGCCTGTGGAGTGCTGGATTAACTATAAGGTCGGGAGTACCCTGGGGAAGTATTTACATGGATTCGGCCGGTCCTGTAGTACGATCCACAGGGGGGCACCGATACTTGCTGATAATAGTTGATTCGTGCACTGGGTACACCCTGGTCCATCCTCTGCGGCAAGGTACGGGGAGACAGATTCTAGCCAAGCTAGAAAGCACAGTAATGGCAATAGGAAAACCTAAAGAAATTAGATCAGAAAATGGAGCACATTTCAAGAATACCCTTATCAATAAATGGTGTATCAAAAACAATATAGAAAGAATATTTTCCCCACCCTATCATCCCCAAGCAAATGGGATAGTAGAGAGGAAGATACAAACAGTGAAGAGATTAATAGCTAAAACTTGTAATAGCAAGGATTGGGATCAGAACCTCATAAAATTACATGAGCAGATAAATGACTTTGACACTACGGGGGGGGGGGGCACGGCCTTTTATAAAATGTTCCAAAGGGAATATGAAACCAGAGAAACAGGGAGACCAGTAGTAAATACCGCTCCTCTGTGCCCCTTACAGGTAGGAGATCAAGTCAGAACTAGAAATCAAGGCCCACAACCAGGTGTCCCTGTAAAGGTGAGGTTTGGACCTATAGATAGGGTAGAGAAAGTGTTAGATAAAAACACGGTAGAATTGAAAAAAAAAGGGACAAGTGTGACAAGGCGAGTTAGACTCGCTGTTGTCCCTAATGGTGCAGTAATTGGGGTGGGGGAGTGGCACCGGCAGGACCTCATCTTTTGAACCAATCTCTTGGCTCCCTACCTTTTAAATGTTTTTCCTTTCGCTTCCTGTGATCTTTCTGATTGATTTCCTGTTTCCTGTCTCATCCTCTCCTCATGTCTGCCTGCCTTACCATGAGAGGTAAGAGAACATCTATTCTGTTTTCCCCTGATAATATTGCGTGGGTTAGGAACACCGCAGATTAACACAATGCTTTGGTTGCAGCTTGCTGTCTGTTGGGTAATTCGTCGCGATTTAGCTGTGTCCCCTGATTTCGGTCGGTGGGCTATATTTTTATAGTTGTAATTACTTGACATTTATCGACAGTAATGTTATTTTCTTCTAATTCATTTATTAAGATGCTTCTGTTTGCGGAGTCTTTTCCGAAACACGGAAGTAACAACTCGCGCAATTTAGAATTCCGTGGATTGTTTGGTAATGTACCGTTTTGCTGCATGTATATTCTGATTGGATTTTAATTATAAAATACCAGATTAACAGTGACTTTCTTCACTTTGTCGGTGCAATAGTCACTGCTGTTTTGCCTCGCTGTTTTGTTTGAAGTTCGTTTGGTTGCGCTTATCAGGCAGGCGGAACCCGCCTGCTGTTGAGTACGTTCGCTAGTGTCCCGTGTTGCACGGCTATAGACTAGTTGTTGGCCGGACGACCTAAGGTGCGCAGCGGCTGGTGCGCGTGGTGTGTAGCCTATATTACACCTCCGTGCCTGGAGTCTTCTTGGTGTGGCTTCTTAGAGGCGCACTTGTACTTTTCTATTTTCTTTATTTTCATGTATTGAAGCAACTGGTATAGGTAGGCTGTAGTTAGGTTATTTCTTGGACTTTTAGGACTTGTCTCTTGTTGTATGGTGGGCTCGGTGCTGATTGGTGGCGGGGTTAGTCAATAGGGGTACCCTCCTCACGTGTTAGTGTGTAAGTGTTAATGGCACCTGAATCACATGTAGTATCACCTTGTTTGTAGTAAGGCTTGCTGTGAGAGAGCACTTGGTTGTAACTACATATTGGAAGCCCTGAAGGTGAGTATGCCCCATCCCATCAGCGTCGTCACCCACCATCCTTAAGCTTTACATCAGTCTATTTTATTCCTATTTATTCTGGTAAAATTGACATTCAAAATAAATATATTTTTATACGAATATGAGCATTTGTCTTAACCTCATTATTGCCTTCCAGCATCAGAATTGATTTAATAAAGTAATTGCATTTAACTTAGACCACGTCTCTGTCTTGTTATTATCAAACTGTAAAGGGGGCCTCTGTTATATTGTGTGACTGGGCGTACTTTAGGTTGAACCTTACATTTATGCACCCGGTTACATAAGGTTCAGAGGGAGGTAGGGAGGGACGGGGAGAGGTGCTGCTTGAAGAGGTGCGTCTTCAGTTTGCGCTTGAAGGTGGGGAGAGATTCTACAGTTCTGACCTCAACGAGGAGTTCATTCCACCACCGTGGAGCCAGAACAGACAGTAGTCGTGAGCGTGAGGTGGAAGTTCAGAGAGGGGGAGGTGCCAAGTGGCCTGTGGAGGCTGAACGAAGAGGTCTGGCAGGGGTGTAGGGTCTAATGATTTTTTTGTAGGTATGCTGGGGAAGACCCCTTAACTGCTTGTAAGGCTAGCACAGGCAGCCAGTGCCATGACAGGCAGCCAGTGGAGGGAAGTAAGCAGGGGGGTGACATGTGAGTATTTGGGAAGGTTGAAGACCAGACGAGTTGCTGCATTCTGGATAAGTTGGAGGGGTCTGATGGCGGACACTGGGAGGCCAGCCAAGAGGGAATTGCAGTAGTCCAGGCGGGACAGAACCATCGCCTGGACCAGGAGCTGGGTCGAGTAGGGGGTGAGAAAGGGGCGGATTCTCTGTATGTTGAATAGGAAGAACCTGCATGACCGGGTCACCGCCACAATGTTCTCGGAGAGGGACATTCTGCTGTCCATCACCACGCCAAGGTTCCTTGCACTGGGTGATGGCGTAAGTATGGTATCCCCGAGGGAAATGGAGAGATCCAGATGGGGAGAGGTATTAGCAGGGATGAATATCATTTTAGTCTTACCTGGGTTGAGCTTTAGATGGTGGTTGCTCTGGATGTCACTCAGGCAAGCAGAGATACGGGCTGAAACCTGTGTGTCAGATGGTGGGAATGAGAGAGTTGGGTATCGTCTGCATAGCAGTGGTAGGATAGCCCATGTGCAGTGATCACAGGGCCTAGGGAATGAGTGTAAAGAGAAAAAAGAAGCAGGCCTAGGACTGAGCCCTGGGGAACTCCTGTGGCAAGGGGCCGAGGTGTCGATACCGTACCAGCCCAGGCAACCTGGAAGGAGCGACCAGAGAGGTAGGACTCAATCCAGTCCAGGGCTGTGCCACAGATGCCCGTTGCTGACAGGGCGGACAGGAGGATGGAGTGATCCACAGTGTCGAAGGCACCAGAGAGATCTAGAAGAATGAGGACAGAAGAGAGGGAGGCTGTGTCGAGGACCCGGCCCTAGGCCCCCCTGATGAGAGATTGACGGGGGATGGGTTAGAAAGGAATGCATTGTTAACCCCTCGCACACGCCATCGAGGTGGTAGTAAGAACGCCCGTAAGAAGAAAAATATGTGGTTCAGAGAATGAGCAGCCATGCTTGTCAGTAGAGGAGTCTGAAGTCGGGGGACTTAGATTTAGGGTTTTAAGGAGCAAGGTTAAAGTTCTGACTGAGAATACCCCAACCCTACAGGGGAGGGGCACAATGCCTGGCTAAAGAAAAACAAAAATAAGGAAAACGGAAGGGACGTCAATACCGAAAGAAAATTAAGAGGCTTCACGGGCCTCTCTGAGGATAACACAAATAATTTATCGAATAGATTTAAAGGACTGACTATAGAGGAGTTGAATGATGAATTACACTCAGCTATTAGCTGGATGACCTTTGTAGACCCCTTAAGGCGCCACAAAAAGGGGCACCTACAGAGGGTGTTGGGATGGTGGCAGGCTTTAACGTCTGGCTTGCATGAAATCAAAGTTTGGAGGAAGTCAAGGAGAGATTATGAAACTGACACAGACACCAGTGATGAATAGGTTCATTAAAAACAACATAAGGGCTAGTGTTTTTCCACTCATATATTAAGTTGGGGGAAATTCCCAAACCAGAGGGGCCCATGAAATAAAATATTGGGGACAGTTCTTTGGAGGTATGAGAAAATGACAATTGGAAAAACAGAAATAATTAATATGGTCATTAAAAAACAGGTTATATAAAAGATAAATGTCTTCCCGCTTGACATAATGGGGGCATTTCTTATCAAAAAAGGTACACTTTTGTATGCAAAAAAGATATATAAGGGATACGTTTTTAGACCTTAGAGCAGGATCCCAGAATTTGGCTTCAGAAGATATCTACGAGCTGTTGAAGGGAGAGCAACGCAAGACAGTCAAGCTGGAGTGGCGCGCTCCCTCTGCGCGCCACTCCAGGATATGGATATGGAGAGAGGAGTGACGTACGCGGTGCGGACTCAGGTGAAGAAAGAGCCACGCAGAACAATTATAACAAAGCTGGAGTGGTAATTATAATCTATATTACTTGTAGAAGTAGGAAAAGTAACATATTATAAGTTTACTTTTATATATCTTTTATTTCTCATTAGGGTACTATATAAAGTAGAAAAATGTAGAGAAATTATCATATTTAGATAAATATAATATTATAGGAATAGTTTCTTTTTAAACGTCAAGAAGGGGGAGCTATAGGATAAGGCTAAGGCCAAAGAGGATGGATATAGGAAGGGTGTACCTTGATTTTTAAACATCGTGGTGGAAAGGTAATTTAGAAAGAGCTAAGAGGGGTATATGTAACTTGCATGTGATTAGCAAACTGCAAAAGATGATATGTACACTGTAATCTGTGCAACTCTATTCTTTTGATTGATTATAATAAAATATATCTTACTATAATCATATGTGACAAAGAGTCTTTAGAGGAAATACATTGAATACAGGACATCGATTACCAGATTTGCATCACACCCTTCACTTCGAGACTGGGCTGGAAGTTCAGTAGAACTTACCAGGGCTCCAGGACGTTCGGAGTACTTGAGTTCGTCCCCGAGACACCTCATGGTGAGGTACTGCTCGTGGGAACGTGAGGTCTGAGCTCGGCAAGGGGTCCGTGGCTCACGACAGCTGCTCGTGCGGCATGGAGTGATTCACTGATGGAGAGGAGCGTGGTCTCTGTCGAGTGGCCAGATCTGAAGCCAGACTGATGGGGGTCTAGCAGGTTGTTGTTAGAAAAGAAAGAAGGAAGTTGACTAGAAGTGGCTCGTTCTATGGGTTTAGATAGAAAACGAAGAAGAGATACTGGGCAGTAGTTCTGGATGATGGAGGGATCCAGAGTAGGCTTTTTTAGCAGCGGGGTGATGTAGGCCCTCTTGGAGGATGCTGGAAAACAGCCAGAAGACAGGGAGGAGTTAACAAGGGAGGTGACAAATGGGAGAATGTCAGGTGTCATAGTCTGTTTCATGTTTAGTTATTTTCTTAGTTATTTTATTGTCATGTGACATATTTTGGTAGTCTAGTCTCGCCACGTTTTTATGTTTTACCGTAAATCCTCAAATTGTGTCCGGGGTCTTTTATTTTCTTAGGCTGCACAAAGCACAGGCCTTTATTTGGGGCAGGCTTGTATTTGAGGCAGGCCTTTATTTCTTATTAGGCTTCTGTTGTAGAATTTTATTCTTAGAAATAAAGTAAAAGGCTATACTTAAAGTGGGCCAACACTGTTAAACACTTCCTGTAACCGTTCAGAAATCAATTAGTGTAGGCTAATCAGGAAACACCGTTTGGTAAGTCATAGTGTCAGTCTTAACAGACTTAGTTTATTGCAAATATTCTCAAACACAATAAATCACATGCAAGTCCAGAATCCATAAAATAACAACTTGCCAGACACGCCTTCATGAACAATAACAAATTAGCGTAGATAACAGCAAGATAAGGATCTTTTTTTCCTGAAGTGCGTTTTATTGTGAGACATGCGTTTTGTTTGGAGCAGCATACCGCTATCAAAAGATTTTCCCTTTGGTTTGGGATTTAATTTACCATTGGACTGTTTGATTCTATTGCTAAATGTTGGGACTGATGGGCACTGAAATCTGGGGGGTATTTGATGGTTCGGTGTTAAGTTTTATGTAGTTGAAAGAGTGTCGGGATTTCCACCCGTCTGTTTATTGCGAGCCAAGGCAGCCGCTTTCATTCATTCATTGAACGTGCGCTGTGCTGTAAATACATGGAAACCTTATTGCGTAGCCAAGTAGCCTAAATTGAGTTAATTTTACATTTTTTTTTTTAGATTTACTTTTTATTAAATTCGTAGGCTGGAATGCCTCGTGGCAACAATTGTGTTTAAATGTATACTGCTTGAGCCTTTGGCAAGCTACTTAGAAGGGGGCGGCAAGCAACTGGTAGCTTGAGAGCAACGTGTTGGAGACCCATGGTGTAGGACAACGACTTTTAATTGGCAACAGTATTAAACCAACCAACAATATAAAATATTAAGAAGAGCTCTTTTATTTCATTGAGTTAAATCGAAACAATGTCTTCTAGTGCTCATGGACTGATAGCCCTACTGGTAGGCAATATTACCCCGGCTTGTATTTGGGGGCCGGCCTTTATTTGTCCGAATCGGCCACGCCCCCGGCTATTATCTGAGGCCCGGCTTCAAATAGAATCCCGGACACAATTTGAGGATTTACTGTATTTCTTGTTTTGTTTCATTGTCAGGTCAGGATTTATTTTTTAGTCTTGTCATGTCACATTATATAGTTTATTCCTGTCACAGTTTGTTTCTTGTTTTGTCATGGTTTAAGTTTGATTCATGTTATGTTTTCCTGTTCATTGTTTAGCGTACACTTTTTCGTGTGTTTCCGCAAACCTTGCGTTCATACTCTCTCTCTCTGCTTTGCTGTCGCTCATGCTTCCCTAATGGTTTCATTTTCCCATGTGTACTTACTAATCTACTCACGTGAGATCAGGATTGGGTAATACTAACATTCTAACCATGTGTTTATGTTTACCTTACGTTCTTGTGCATGTCATTTACTAATTTACTAATTTACTAACCTGTCTACATCTGCATGTAAGCTCAGTGTTCAAGTCATGTCTTTGCAAAATAGTTTCCTCCTGTTTGTCAGTGCACTTTTGAGCGGTTTTCCGAGCCATTGATTACCTTTTAAGATCCAAGCCTGTTGATTGATCATCGTTATTGACATCTGTTTTGTTGACCATTGCCTGCCTGTACCACAAACTCTTGCCTGTTGTCCTTGTACTTTTGCCCCGCGGAGCGGACTTCGGTCTTGACTCTTGCACCGTCTTCGAATCCGAGCCTGCCTACCATCCGTCTGCACTACTGCCCTGCTGACAGCCTTCCTGGTTACTGGATTTTTTGCATGGTTTACCGATTTCGAGACTGCCTTCTCCCTCTGTACTGAACTTTGGTTTTTGGCTGGATTAACTGTATATGAACTTTGGTTGGACAATCCCTTAATAAAGCCCTGACGGGAGTCGTGCATTTTGGGTCCAACCCCCACGCACCCGTCTCAGTTTAAAGGCGTGAAATCTGCTCATTGTGGCTTTTGGCTACATTTCACTTATTCTTGTTATTTTTGAAAAATATTGATTTTTGCTATTTAGCTGCCTTTTGATATTGACTGCCAACTAATAACAACCCCTTTTTTCTAATAGCCTGTGAATAAAGGCATTGCTTAATTTTGTGTGTAATGTCTTTATGAAACAAAACATCTTAGGTTTGAGTTAGGCTAAAGGTTATTCGGCTTGTATTTAATAAAAGTATTAATACTACTACTATTGTTTCTTGGAAAAAAAAGAAAAGTTTTCCTCTACGATTCTGAAATGTACTTGTTCACTAAATGAAGGCAGGAAATTAAGGAAAATGTAATTAGATTCTGATAACTAGCCTTGATTTCTCTATAAACAGACATTGTATTGACACTTGCTATCGTCAATGAGTTCCCCAGGTTCATTACTGTGTCACATGTAGAAAACTGCAGAGCAAGAAGTATAAATGCAGAACTAATGTGCCTGTACTATAATACGCAACCAGGTTGAACAAACTGGATTTTTTCCCCCTTGATCTCTGCCTAGTTGATTGTGGTCAGCAATTTATTTCACATTCTTCGCATTTTAAGAAGGTATTATTTGGAAGATTACCTATTTCCATAAGAACAATACATGTACAATAATGCTCTTCATGAATGTGATGGTTTTTACTTTCAGGAAATGTCGGAAGTTTGAAGTGTGAAAGTAAATGAGGACACTTTTGACAATTGTATTTGCTCAATTCAAAGCTCAGTACTTGACCTAAAAAGTCAGCCTCCCTTTGTCTCCCTTTTATGAATAATGTGATGATAAATAATGACTTGAAGGATTCTAGGTAGTTCCGTATGTCTATGAAATCTTAAATGTTTTCTGAAATTGAAAAAAAAATCAGCTGCATTAATTCCGTTCATGTATTTTTTTCCTTACAGGACAAGTAAAGACAAAAACAAAAGCAAAAAAGAATGAATCATTCATCTAACCTGAACTCCCTGAATTCCACCCTCTCTCTAAATACAGCTGTTGTGCATCCCCCATTTTTTTTCATAAATGGTTTGAATAACATACCCCATGCCAAGTACTACTATGTTTTCCTATGCTTTGTTTTTGTGGTCTCTGTGTTGGGGAACTCCTTTGTCATATTTGTTATATATACAGAGCGCAGTTTTCACACCCCAAAGTATATGGGCGTATTTAATTTGGCTGTAGCTGACTTCGGTGAAAGCACTTCTCTAATTCCAAATTTAATGGCAACATTTCTTTTTGATTCCCAGTACATCTCCTATGATGCTTGCTTGGCCAACATGTTTTTTGTATTTTACTTTTCCTTTTTGCAAGCTCTCATTCTTACCATTCTGGCCTATGACAGATTGGTGGCAATATGTTTTCCACTGAGATACCATGCCATTGTCACAATGCCAGCCATCGCTGTGATGTTAGCAGTGGCGTGGGGAATTACTGCACTTTTCATTATTTTATTAGTTAGCTTAATTACCAGGCTGTCCTTTTGTAAATCCATAGTGGTAAAAAGCTACTTCTGTGATCATGGACCCATTTTCCGTTTGGCATGCAATGACAATCTTCCAAATGATATCATGGCATATGCTTGCGTAATATTGTTCCTTTATTTACCATTAATTTTGACTGTACTGTCATATGTGTTTATTGCTGGTGCACTCTTTAAAATCTCTTCACAGGAAGGGCGATTTAAAGCCATTAAGACTTGTTCTGCACACCTAATGCTGGTGGCTATATATTATCTTCCAATAATAGGCACCTACATTGCTGCGGATACTCATACCCTTCATCCAAATGCCAGGATAATCAATACATCACTTGCAATGGCCCTTCCTCCCATGATGAACCCAATCATTTATGTCCTGAACACAGAAGAGGTTAAGGAATTCTCAAAAAAACTTTTCAAAAGAACAAAAAGACAACTGAAATGATCAAATAATTAAATGATTAAGTACAACTGGAAATCTGCTGTTTACTGTTTCGGATTTTCCACAGTTTGTGAAAAAGGATTGGCTGATTTAATATAATCTGTGTTTAGTCAACTAATTCTTAGTTAATATATTTTGTGAAACAAAATTAATTTCAAGCTTATTAAATGTATTATTTTTTCCATTCAATTTTTAAATGGAGTTAAATTGCATTGATTTGTGTTTGAATTTGTGGATTCTATTCTTGTTTGGTTTGAGTAATGTACTGTACTTTGTCACATTTAGTTAGCTTAATGGTGATGTCAGGAAGTTATTAACTGTCAACAGTAACTATCGTTACAGTTCTACTCTTCCACAAATGAATGCAAATATTTTGACATCTGACGCAAGCAATAGTTAATTGCATCTTTATTAAATATTCCAGTTTAAAATCCCATGAGTTGGTATCGCAACAATAAAGCTAACAGTGTAAAGGAACATTACCTTTCAAGTTTATTAAATGTATTATTCATTTGAAAAATCATTATTAAATGTGATGAATTGATTCATGTTTGAATTTGTGGATTCTATTCTTGTTTGATTTGAGTAATGTACTGTACTTTGTCACGTTTACAGTTAGATTAATGGGGATGTCATTAAATTATTAGATGCCAACACTAACTACCTTGACAGTTCTACTCTTCCACAAATGGTACTTTTTCTGCAATTAAAACAAAACCTAAGGTAAGGAATAGTTAATTGCATCTTTATTTAATATTCCAGTATAAAATAGCAAGTGTCGCTATTGCAACAGTAAAGATACCAGTCAAATACCAGTTTGCCAGCATGGTATTGGACACACTAGTAACACAAGCCTTATTAGTCAAGCATTTCTAAGACAAAACTGTAAGAAAAAAAATCCCATTTCTGCGGCCCAACTCTACTCTCTAACACAGCAGTTCCAAAGCTTGTTCCTGGGGGACTCCTCTGCTGATTTTGAGAAGGCTTGTTTACCCTCTTAAGCCATGCTGGGCCTATATGTAACAGTCAAGGTGCAATTGTCAAAGCTAGTGGTGACTAGAGGCCTGGCAAATTAGTGTCCAACAACATATTCATAATTTCTTAACACCAGGCTTTAACACAATAGCAGAGCAGTTGTTGAAAGAGGCTGGTTTGATAAATTAACTGTGGATGTGATGTATCATTTTTATTGTCCCATTTCTTTCCCTTTAAAAACAGCGCAGTTCAATCTCTTCCTTAGTGCAGGTATAAGAAATCTAGGTGGTGTGGAGTACAATGCAATTCTTTTACACTTTCGATTCCTTCGGTCCAAAGAAGGACTCTTTTGACTGACTCACTTCATTCACTTGATTAAGTAAGACCAGAGCTCACAGGATCTCCCCTTCTGGCGAACAAAGACTTCTCGTTCAGAATTCATAGTGGTTTTGTAGTGTGCTGCAACATTGCATCATTAAATGCTTTTGCACAATTATTATAATTCATGTCTTGGCTTTCATGATTTGTCTGTCTCAATGTGAAATTAAATTCAAAATATGTAGTTTTAAATGCTTAAAACATGGGGAAATAGACAGTTTTACGTAATTTGAAGGCCAGCCGGCTTGTCACCTTTCACCAATCACAAACCATATCAGCTGCATTCGTGGTCGTGGCTACATGTTAATGTGTTTGCTTTCAGGGTCTGTATGTGTTAATGTCAAGAGTAAATGTTCAGAGTAAAAATATAGTTTTACAAACATAAGATGACAAGTTATAGCCCCAGAGTTTCATTTTCCCAGTGTTTGTAGTCTCCCAGTTTCAACTACTATCACACAGCGAAACTTTGAAGCCGTTTTTCTCGAAAACAGGATTTGGTGGAACTCAAAATGCAATGGACAAAACTCCCTTGATATCTGTAGCAGAGAGATAATGTTGGTGTCGTTCGAAAGCTTCCAGCTCTTCTGCATACCACTGTTGTAATGTGTGGTCATTTGCATTCCTGTCACCTTCCTTTCAGCTTTGACCAGTCTGGGAATTCTCCATTGACCTCACTCATTAACAACACATTTTTTTCCCCGCAAACTCTAGAGAGCGATGTGTGTGAAAATCAGCAGGAGATCAGCAGTTTCCGAAACACTCAAACCACTCTGTCTACCAACAACAATAATTTCACGGTTAAAGTCACTTAGATTACATTTCTTTCCCATTCTGATATTTGGTCTGAAATACAGCTGAACCTCTTGACCATGTCTGCATGCTTTTATCCATTAAATTGCTGCGACATGATTGGCTGAGTACATGTTTGCATTAACATTCTGGCTGCCTAACAAAGTGTTCAGTGAGTCTATAATGTACTCAAAGAGATAGCACAGTTAACAAGCAATGTCACTGGTTTATTCCTGTCATTGCATCAGTGCAGAAAGCGGACAGTTCAAGTGGTTATCCATACTGTTTGCTTTTTGTGTCACACATCTCCATCAAAGCTCACAGCAGCTGTGGTGTAGAGTGTTGACATTTGTTACCTGATGGTGGTTGTCCAAAAACAAACCATAAACCACTATGGATTGTGAGTAATCTTGCAACAAATGACCGCTCCACCTGTTAAAGTCTGAAATGCAACTTGGCTGCCCCCTAGAGTCGGAACCTCACAGGTAATATTTCCCAGCCGGCGGCATTCTTGCCGAGAGCCAAAACGTCAAATGAAACACGAAACTACTGTATATACTGAATAAAGGCATTGCTTAATTTTGTGTGTTCTGTCTTTATGAAACCATAACAGCTTAGGTTTGAGTTAGACTAAAGGTTATTTATGAGAGGCTGTTTAGGCCATAAATCATACTCTCTCACACACTATCATAGTCTCTCACATACACTATCAGTCTCTCACATACACTAACCTACTCTCTCACACAGACAATCATACTCTCTCACACACACTATCATAGTCTCTCACACACACCATCATGTGTGAAAGTGTGTGTGAAAGAGTATGATAGTGTGTGTGAGAGAGTATGATAGTGTGTGAGAGACTGTGATAGTGTGTGTGAGAGACTATGATGGGATATGTAAGAGCAAGTATGATTTATGTCCTAAACGGCCTCTCATAGTTATTTGCCTTGTATTTAATAAAAGTATTAATAATACTACTATTGTTTATTTAAAGAAAAAAAAAATTTTCCTCTACGATTCTGAAATGTACTTGTTCACTAAATGAAGGCAGGAAATTAAGGAAAATGTAATTAGATTCTGATAACTAGCCTTGATTTCTCTATAAACAGACATTGTATTGACACTTGCTATCGTCAATGAGTTCCCCAGGTTCATTACTGTGTCACATGTAGAAAACTGCAGAGCAAGAAGTATAAATGCAGAGCTAATGTGCCTGTACTATAATACGCAACCAGGCTGAAGAAACTGGATTTGTTTTCCCTTGATCTCTGCCTAGTTGATTGTGGTGAGCAATTTATTTCACATTCTTCCCCTATTAAGAAGGTATTATTTGGAAGATTACCTATTTTCATAAGAAAAATACATGTACAATAATGCTCTTCATGAATGTGGTGGTTTTTACTTCCAGGAAATGTTGGATGTTTGAAGTGTGAAAGTAAATGAGGACACATTGATATACTTTCTTTGGCATAGTTTTCTTTGGCCATTAGCACATCATTCTACCACTGGAATGTATTTGCAAGATTGTAAGTAGAACCTTATTGCTATTTTGAGACATTACCTCACATTTTGACAATTGTATTTGCTCCATTCAAAGCTCAGTACTTGACCTAAAAAGTCAGCCTCCCTTTGTCTCCCTTTTATGAATAATGTGATGACTTGCAGGGTTCTAGATAGTTTTGTATGACTATGAAATCTTAAATGTTTTCTGAAATGTAAAAAAAAATCAGCTGCATTAAATAGAAATTATTCCGTTCATGTATTTTTTTCCTTACAGGACAAGTAAAGACAAAAACAAAAGCAAAAAAGAATGAATCATTCATCTAACATGAACTCCCTGAATTCCACCCTCTCTCTAAATACAGCTATTGTGCATCCCCCATTTTTTTTCATAAATGGTTTGAATAACATACCCCATGCCAAGTACTACTATGTTTTCCTATGCTTTGTTTTTGTGGTCTCTGTGTTGGGGAACTCCTTTGTCATGTTTGTTATATATATAGAGCGCAGTTTTCACACCCCAAAGTATATGGGCGTTTTTAATTTGGCTGTAGCTGACTTCGGTGAAAGCACTTCTCTAATTCCAAATTTAATTGCAATGTTTCTTTTTGATTCCCAGTACATCTCCTATGATGCTTGCTTGGCCAACATGTTTTTTGTATTTTACTTTTCCATTTTGCAAGCTCTCACTCTTACCATTCTGGCCTATGACAGATTGGTGGCAATATGTTTTCCACTGAGATACCATGTCATTGTCACAATGCCAGCCATCGCTGTGATGTCAGCAGTGGCGTGGGGAATTACTGCACTTTTCATTATTTTATTAGTTAGCTTAATTACCAGGCTGTCCTTTTGTAAATCCATTGTGGTAAAAAGCTACTTCTGTGATCATGGACCCATTTTCCGTTTGGCATGCAATGACTATCTGCCAAATTATATAATGGCATATGCTTGCATAATATTGTTCCTTTATTTACCATTAGTTTTGACTGTACTGTCATATGTATTTATTGCAGGTGCTCTCTTTAAAATCTCTTCACAGGAAGGGCGATTTAAAGCCATTAAGACTTGTTCTGCACACCTAATGCTGGTGGCTATATATTATCTTCCAATAATAGGCACATACATTGCTGCGGATACTCATACCCTTCATCCAAATGCCAGAATAATCAATACATCACTTGCAATGGCGCTTCCTCCCATGATGAACCCAATCATTTATGTCCTGAACACAGAAGAGGTTAAGGAATTCTCAAAAAAACTTTTCAAAAGAACAAAAAGACAACTGAAATAATCAAATGATTAAGTACAACTGGAAATCTGCTGTTTACTGTTTCGGATTTTCCACAGTTTGTGAAAAAGGATAGGCTGATTTAATATAATCTGTGTTTTGTCAACTAATTCTTGTTTATTAAATGCATTATTTCTTCAAAAATTCATTTTTAAACAGAGATGAATTACATTGATTCATTTTTTAATTTGTGGATTCTATTCTTGTTTGGTTTGAGTAATGTACTGTACTTTGTCACATATTCAGTTCATGGTGATCTCATAGTTTTTTAAACTCCCAACACTAACTATCGTTACAGTTCTACTCTTCCACAAATTAATATATTTTTGACATCTGAGGAAAGCAATAGTTAATCGCACCTTCGTTTAATATTGCAGTTTAAAATATAGAGAGTATCGCTGCAGTTGCACTGGGGTTCGATTCCCGGTCCTGCCAAAAGCCAAGTTTGGCCGGCTCTCACGGGAGGGACTTGGCAGGGTTAGCTGATCGCCACACAAAGAGCACCTTTGGTGCCTCGGAATCACGGTCGTGAGCATGAGACGAGACGGCTTGAAGAAGGCGTGTTGCTCTCCTTCGGGCCACCAAGGGCCGGGGTGTGTGCGGAGTATCTAACACTAACTCTAATTGGATTAGATGGGGTACAATTGACTACCAAATTGGGAGAAAAAGTGGAAAAATCTGAAAAAAAAACAAACAAAAAAAACAAGAGTCGTATCGTAACAATAAAGGTAACAATCAAATACCAGTTCTTTAATAAAAGAAAAATAACTAAAATATAATCTGTGTTTAGTCTACTAATTATTGGTTAATATATTTGGTGGAACCTTACATTTCAAGTTTATTAAATGTATTATCAAAAAAATATTAAATGTGATGAATTACATTAATTCCTGTTTGAATTTGTGGATTCTATTCTTGTTTGTTTTGAGTAATGTACTGTACTTTGTCACATATTCAGTTAACTTAATGGGGATGTCATGAATTTATTAAATGCCAACACTAACTACCTTTACAGTTCTAGTCTTCCACAAATGGTACTTTTTATGCAATTTTCTTTTAAATCCAAGGCAAGCAATAGTGAATTGCATCTTTATTTAATATTCCAGTATGAAATAGGAAGAGGCGCTATTGCAACAGTAAAGATATCAGTCAAATATCAGTTGTTTGCCAGCATCATTTTGGACACACTTATAACACATGCCGTTTTAGTTAAGGATTTCAAAGAAAAATCTACTTTGTGGCCCAACTCTACTCTCTAATATAGCAGTTCCAAACCTTGGTCCTGGTGGCCTCCTCTGCTTGTTTTGAGAATGGTTGTTTAGCCTTTTAACAAAATATGTGTTTCAAGTTGATTGAACTTGCAACATCTGTGCATTGCGGATCTTACCATGAATATACTTCAAGTGTCAGTGTGGAGAACTCAGAGTACATCTATCTACAATTTTAAACGACGATAAAGGATACCCGATTTTATGATTCAAATACATTTTTTATTACTCACTGTTACGACCTAAGGCTCGATTTGGCCGTAACATAAAATGGACACAAACAACGAGGTGAAGGAATTACAAATATTTATTAGATACCTTCTTTTACTCTAGACTTAGTATTCAAAGGCAAATCCAAAATACAAGCCTTTTTAACAAGTGTCAAAGCCAACAACCAAATACAGGCCTTTTTAACAAGTGTCAAAGCCAACAACCAAATACAGAACACAATGCCAGAGAGCGGAAGGCGCATTCGCAGTACAGCCACAAGCTAACATGAGCTAGCTCCAGAATGGTGAAGAAGCTGTGCTTTTAAACCCCAGCTTCCAAGTGCGTCAAATCCAAAAATCAGCGCTGGCGCAGTTCTCCTTAGCTCCGCCCACCTTTCCATTCCTGCAAGCAGAGCACACTAGCAGAGAGAAAAACCCAGAGCGGATCGAGAACCTGGGTCGTAACACTCACTTATAGCTGAGGAGAACTGGTTATATGTGATGGCATTGATGATCATGTAAATATGTGCTGATATTCTTTTCACAACTAATTGAAGCTCTGCTCATGCACTTTTATTTATTTACATTTAATTTTAAAATGTAATTAGAAAATGCCAGTATTTGCGGTGTGAGAATAACTGCACTAACAGTACGGATAGGCTTTTGTACTGTATGCCAGGGGTTAAACCAAACACTGTAACAATTACACAGGTCAATTACGGCCCAGCTCCACAAGCAAAATAGTAGGAAGGCATTTTTGGTCCATTTGACCATCTCCAGCCACTCTGTGCCAACCACCTTGCCTCAGTTTTTAGACAGTTTTAGACAGTTTTAACTGGTCTCTTGGGCAGTGAAAAGTTACGGTATGTTAGAATGATGTGACCTCTATAATTATGGTGTTTAACAAACAGTGATGAGAAAGGGTTAAGGGCTAAAGTGGAGGGCCTGATTGAATGGTGTAAGGAAAATAACCTAATGCTAACAAGTGTAAGATAGTCAAAGACAATTGGTGGACTTGTGTATGGAATTTGTATGGAAATGGATATAATTCATTACGAATGACCTGACCGGGCGGCCTGTGGTGTAGTGGTTAAGGTACATGACTGTGACCTGCAAGGTCGGTGGTTTAATTCACGGTGTAGCCACAATAAGATCTGCACAGCCGTTGGGCCCTTGAACAAGGCCCTTAACCCTGCATTGCTCCAGGGGAGGATTGTCTCCTGCTTAGTCTAATCAACTGTACGTCGCTCTGGATAAGAGCGTCTGCCAAAATGCCAATAATGTAATATTAATGTGAATGCCCTCAAATTAAATTTGTGAGGCACATACAGTGGGTTCCAGAATTATTGGCACCCTTAACAATAATGAAGAAAAAAGGCTGCATATAATAAACAACACAGATAATTATCTATGTATATGTTATGTTCATAGTATATAGTTTTCAACATATGGGAAAACTATATAATTTTATCTCAGTACATCTCCTCTCATGCTTCAATAATCTCATCTCTCCTTTCCTGAAAACCATATGACAATGACCCGTGACAATTTTTGTAAAATAAGATCAGTGAAATTGTCAATAATGTCAATTATTTAATTTAGGATATCTCAGTCTAAAGGAGGTATATTGTGTCATTCCATCTCTTCCTCTCTCACTAGAGTATAGAAATTAGGTAATAAAACATGCAATATCACTTTGTCATCCATCAGCATTGGAAAAGCTACAGTGCCCTCTATAATGTTTGGGACAAAGGCCCATCATTTATTTATTTGTACTCCACAATTTGAGATTTGTAATAACATCTCACATGTGGTTAAAGTGTTCATTGTCAGATTTTAAGGGCATTTTTATACATTTTGGTTTCACCATGTACAAATTATAACAGTGTTCATACATAGTCCCCCCAATTGTAGGGCACCATAATGTTTGGGACACAAAGTAGTCCTGTTTATTCCTTTGCATGCCATGTGTCTTCTCTGGTGATGCTCTGCCAGGCCTGTATTGCAGCCATCTTTTGCAAACGCTTCTCTTGGGAACTAGTCCTCTTAACTTTTTTCTTTGGCAGTCATACATACATGTGGTATATTTTACCAAATGTCATTGAAATTATGACTGGAAGAGAGTGCTATGGTCAGATGAGAACATTTTGGCCATGGACACCATCAACATGTTTGGCAGCAAATGAGCAATGCGCACAAGGAGAAGCAATTCATACCTATTGTTAAATATGGAGGTGGGTCATTGATGTTCAGAAAAGTACCAATACATTTTAGCAGAAAATCTGGTTGTCTCTGCTAGTAAGCTGACGCTGGGTCATAGGTAGATTTTCATGCAGGACAATGACTCCAAACATACTCTAAATCAAAATAGACAAAATGGTTAAGTGAAAACGACATCCATGTTCTGCAATGGCCATTTCAGTTTCCAGAATTCATTTCCATCAAAACCTGTGGTCTGAACTAGTTCTGCATGGAGGAATGGTCAAAAGTTCTAGGAAGAGACTTATGGCTGTCATCTTTGCCAAGGGTGTTTGGACAAAGTATTAAAAGAGAGGTGTCAATAATTGTGAAACCATTGGTTGATTTCATTGAATCATAAATAGAGTATACACAGGCACACATACTGTGTACTGGGACACATTGCTTTCTATTTTCTTCTAGTTCAGAGTACACTGTTGGTTTGTTATCAACATAAGGATCCTATGTCCCATTGACAGTCACCCACAGATACCTACAGCCATCAGGTACTCAGATCACTCATCTGCTGGACACAAATCTCAGGTGTGAAGCTCTTAATTGAGAGCTGCTAAAGAAGGCTTGCTTTGGTCCAAGGGGACTTCTGATGTAATTACACCAGTGAGAGGTTCTTATATGTGAACAAATATGTAAAAAAACAAAATAATTATTTAAGGCCTATCATACAGCAAGCTTAATTTTTGTCACCTTTTGTCTTTAAGGGAATACAGTCAATTTCAGTTAATCTTAACGTGGTGTAAACTGCAGACATTATTATATTTCCAACTGTAAAAACTGCTGGCTCCTGAAACGTTTCATTGTTAGTTTGTCCTCCATTTTAACAAACAAATCCCTCCAGTCATAATAATTAGATTCACCAGTGATTTCAGAACATTTTGGCCATACACATCATCAACATGTTTGGCAGCAAATGAGCAATACGCACAAGGAGAAGCAATTAATACCTATTGTTAAATATGGAGGTGGGTCATTGATGTTCAGAAAAGTAACAATACATTTTAGCAGAAAATCTGGTTGTCTCTGCTAATAGGTAGATCGTCCTGCTGGACAATGACTCCAAACAGACAAAATGGTTAAGTGAAAACGACATCCATGTTCTGCAATGGCCATTTTAATTTCCAGAATTCATTTCCATCAAAACCTGTGGTCTGAACTGAAGGGGGGTTTGTCCATAAGCACAAACCCACAGATATCAATGATTCTGAATAGTTCTGCAAAAATCCCTTGAAATGTGTTCCCTAACCTTCTCACAAATTCTAGGAAGAGACTTATGGCGGTCATCTTTGCCAAGGGTGTTCGGACAACCAGCGGTGTCAATAATTGTGAAACCATTGGTTGATTTCATTGAATCATAAATAGAGTATACACAGGCACACATACTGTATACTGGGACACATTGCTTTCTATTTTCTTCTAGTTCAGAGTACACATAAGGATCCTATGTCCCATTGACAGTCACCCACAGATACCTACAGTCATCAGGTACTCAGATCACTCCTCTGCTGGATCTCAGGCGTGAAGCTCTTAATTGAGAGCTGCTAAAGAAGGCTTGCTTTGGTCCAAGGAGACTTCTGCTGTAATTACACCAGTGAGAGGTTCTTATATGTGAAAAAATATGTTCAAAAACAAAATAATTATTTAAGGCCAATCATACAAGTATTTTTCTGCAATTCATCTTTAATGCAACTTTGAGATACAATTAAATATTGCTTGAAAGTACATTCAACTGTAACGATAGTTACTGTTGGGAGTTAATAACTTTATGACGTCACCATTAAGCTAACTGAATATGTGACAAAGTACAGTACATTACCAAACAAGAATAGAATCCACAAATTCAAACATGAATCAATGTACTTCAACTCCATTTAAAAATGAATTAAATAAATAATACATTTAACAAACTTGAAATGCAATGTTCCATAAAATATATTAACCAAGAATTAGTTGACAAAACACATTATTATAATTATTATAATTATTATATATTATTAATTATATTAAATCAGATTATATTTCCACAAACTGTGGAAATTGTGAAACAGCAGATTTCCTATTATATAGAATTACTTAATTATTTCAAAAGATTATTTCTTTTGAAAAGTTTTTTTGAGAATTCCTTAACCTCTTCTGTGTTCAGGACATAAATGATTGGGTTCATCATGGGAGGAAGGGCCATTGCAAGTGATGTATTGATTACCCTGGCATTTGGATGAAGGGTACCAGCTTCCACAGCAAGGTATGTGCCTATTATTGGAAGATAATATATAGCCACCAGCATTAGGTGTGCAGAACAAGTCTTAATGGCTTTAAACCGCCCTTCCTGTGAAGAGATTTTAAAGAGAGCACCTGCAATAAACACATATGACAGTACAGTCAAAACTAATGGTAAATAAAGGAACAATGTTATGCAAGCATATGCCATTATATAATTTGGCAGATAGTCATTGCATGCCAAACGGAAAATGGGTCCATGATCACAGAAGTAGCTTTTTACCACTATGGATTTACAAAAGGACAACCTGGTAATTAAAGTAGCTAATAAAATAATGAAAAGTGCAGTAATTCCCCACGCCACTGCTAACATCACAGCAATGGCTGGCATTGTGACAATGGCATGGTATCTCAGTGGAAAGCATATTGCCACCAATCTATCATATGCCAGAATGGTAAGAATGAGAGCTTGCAAAAAGGAAAAGTAAAATACAAAAAACATGTTGGCCAAGCAAGCATCATAGGAGATGTACTGGGAATCAAAAAGAAACATTGCAATTAAATTTGGAATAAGAGCAGTGCTTTCACCGAAGTCAGCTACAGCCAAATTAAATACGCCCATATACTTTGGGGTGTGAAAACTGCGCTCTATATATATAACAAATATGACAAAGGAGTTCCCCAACACAGAGACCACAAAAACAAAGCATAGGAAAACATAGTAGTATTTGGCATGGGGTATGTTCTGAAAACCATTAATGAAAAAAAATGGGGGATGCACAACAGCTGTATTTAGAGAGAGGGTGGAATTCAAGGAGTTCAGGTTAGATGAATGATTCATTCTTTTTTGCTTTTCTTTTTGTCTTTACTTGTCCTGTAAGTAAAAAAATAAAAAAATTAACAGAATTATAATTATTTCTATTTAATGCAGCTGCTTAATTTTTAATTTCAGAAAACATTTAAGATCACAGACATACAGAACTACCTAGAATCCTGCAAGTCATTATTTATCATCACATTATTCATCAAGCAGTTTATATAAATCTCTTTATTTGCCATAGACAAAGGGAGGCTGACTTTTTAGGTCAAGTACTGAGTTTTGAACTGAGCCAATACAATTGTCAAAATGTGAGGTAATGTCTAACAATAGCAAAAAGATTCTCCTAACAACGTCTTCCAAATACTTTCCAGTTGCAGCATGACATGCTAATGGGCAAAGAAAACTGCCAAAGAAAGTATATCAATGTGTCCTCATGTACTTTCAAACTTCGGATTTTCTTAACGTTTCCCAAAAGTAAAAACCACAATGTTCATAAAGAGCACTACTGTACATGTATTTTTCTTGTTGAAATAGGTAATCTTCCAAATAATACCTTCTTGATAGGGGTAGAATGAGAAAAATTGCTTACCACAATCAACTAGGCAGAGATCAAATCAATAAAAAAATCCAGTTTGTTCAGCCGGGTTGTGTATTATAGTACAGGTGCATTAACTCTGCATTTATACTTCTTGCTCTGCAGTTGTTTGCATGTGACACAGAACCTGGGGAACTCATTGACGATAGCAACCGTCAATACAATGTCTGTTTATAGAGAAACCAAGGCTAGTCATCAGAATCTAGTTACATTTTCCTTAATTGCCTTCCTTAATTTAGTGAACAAGTACATTTCTGAATCGTAAAATGAAATTAATAATTTATTCAAAGGAACAATAGTAGTATTATTTATACTATTATATAAAGGCAAGGCAAATAACCTTTGACCTAACTCGGGGACAGGATCACAAAGTCACCCACCATAAGTTGGATAACCACTGAACCCCTCACAAATGGGTGGGGCCACTAGAGGAGAGGGAAAAAACTGAAAATGAGAAAAACTCCCTGGTGAAATGTCAACTGAAATAAAACCGCAAAATCGGTTGAACAGGGTATTTGTAAGTTAGCACGCAATGTCCGAAGTAACGGGCGAGTCGTGTGAAAACAAATAACTGAAAAACCAAAACTCCCTGGCATTTCACCAACAGAAAATTGACCTGAGAGATAACGGTCAGGGAAAAAAGAAATTCCTCAATGGAAGAGTTTCGTTAAGGCTATACCCAAGAGGCAAAATCCTCTGCTCGGTCCTCTAAACTGAAGAGGGCTTAAGAAATCAAAGTAGGGAATGTCCAGGGGAACCACCCAACCAAAGCAAAGCGGAACTACTAGTCACTATGCTTCTAATTAATTCTAAAAAGGTTACTGAATGCCTTTCCTGCCTAAAAGCAATTAAATCCTCGAACTACCACTTTACCGGCTCAGTGTACGTGTCAGAATAAAACACCAGAGCAGTGCCAGGAAGAGACCTAAGTTGTTTTGGTTTCATAAAGACATTACACACAAAATTAAGCAATGCCTTTATTTAATATACAGTAGTTTCGTGTTTCATTTGACGTCATCTAGGCAAGAATGCTGCCGGCTGGGAAATAATACCTGCAAGGTTCTGACTCTAGGGGCAGCCAAGTTGCATTTCAGCCTGTAACAGGTAGAGCAGTCATTTGTAGCAAGATTACCCATAATCCAGAGTGGTTACAGTGTGTTTTTGCACAACCACCATCAGGTGACAAATGTCGACACTCTACACCACAGCTGTTGTGAGCTGTGATGGAGGTGTGCGACACAAAAAGCAACCAGTGTGGATAACCACTTGAACTGTCCGCTATCTCTTTGAGTATATTATAGCCAGCATGTTAATGCAAACATGTACTCAGCCAATCATGTTGCAGCAACTTAATGGATAAAGGCATGCAGACATGGTCACCAGGGTCTGCTGTATTTCAGACCAAATATCAGAATGGGAAAAAAATGAAATCTAAGTGACTTTTACCGTGAAATTATTGTTGTTGGTAGACAGGGTGGTTTGAGTGTTTTGGAAACTGCTGGAATTTTCACACACATCAGTCTCTCGAGTTTGCTGGGAAAAAACATGTTGTTAATGAGAGAGCTCAGTGGAGAATTCCCAGACTGGTCAAAGCTGAAAGGAAGGTGACAGTAATGCAAATAACCACACATTACAACAGTGGTATGCAGAAGAGCATCTCTGAACAGAGAACGCTTAAAATCTCTTCAGTGGATAGGCTACAGTTGCAGAAGACCAATACATGTAAAAATAAGTAGAATAAATACCTAATAAAGTGCTTTACATTACATTAGGCAGACACTCTTATCCAGAGTGATGTGCAGTTGATTACACTAAGTAGGAGACAATCCTCCCCTGGAGTAATGCAGGGTTAAGGGCCCAATGGCTGTGCGCATCTTATTGTGGCTACCGAGGATCGAACCACCGACCTTGCAGGTCCCAGTCAGCCACCGTAACCACTATGCTACAGGCCGCCTACAGTTTTGAGTTTTAGAACCTCAAAAGAGGAGAATGTAAGCCTCTCTAATGACACCAAAGAGATCTCTCTGCTACAGATATCACCATTTTGAGTTCCACCAAATCCTGTTTTCGAGAAAAACGGCTGCAAAGCTTCGCTGAAGGTAGTTGTGATGGTAGTTGAAACTGGGAGACTACAAACACTGGGATAATGAAACTCTGGGGCTGTAACTTGTCATCTTATGTATGTAAAACTATATTTTTACTCTGAACATTTACTCTTGACATGAAGACAAACAGACCCTGAAAGCAAATACATTAACATGTAGACCACAGACACAGCTGATATAGTTTGTGCCTGGTGAATGGTGACGAGCTGGCTAGCCTCCAAATGACGTAAAACTCTGTGGCTACCTCACCATGTTTTAAGAATTGTAAACGACATAATTTGAATTGAATTTCACATTAAGACATACAAATCATGAAAGCCAAGACATTAATTATAATGATTGTGTAAAAGCATTTAATGACACAATGTTGCAGTACACTATAAACCCACGATGAACGAGAAGTCTTTGTTTGCCAGAAGGGGAGATCCTATGAGCTCTGGCCTTACTGAATCAAGTAAAGGAAGTGAGTCATTCAAAATAGTCCTTCTTTTGACTGAAGGAATCTAACGTGAAAAATAATTACATTGTACTCCACACCACCTACATTACATTACATTACATGAAAGGCATTTGGCAGACGCTCTTATCCAGAGCGACGTACAACAAAGTGCATACCCATAACCAGGGATAAGTGCACTGAAAGACCCTAGAGGGAAGTACAATTTCAACTGCTACCTGGACAACAAAGATAAGGACCAGGGCCTATTTTAATTTTTTTTATTCTTTTTTTTTAAACAAACAAATAAACAAACAGACAACAAAGCAAAAGTGACCAAACTTAACTAGCCAAACACTGCTTACCTAGCCAACTAAAAATACCGATACACAAAAAAGTAAATCACAGAAAGACAACAACTAAGTGTGACAAGGCGAGTTAGACTCGCTGTTGTCCCTAATGGTGCAGTAATTGGGGTGGGGGAGTGGCACCGGCAGGACCTCATCTTTTGAACCAATCTCTTGGCTCCCTACCTTTTAAATGTTTTTCCTTTCGCTTCCTGTGATCTTTCTGATTGATTTCCTGTTTCCTGTCTCGTCCTCTCCTCATGTCTGCCTGCCTTACCATGAGAGGTAAGAGAACATCTATTCTGTTTTCCCCTGATAATATTGCGTGGGTTAGGAACACCGCAGATTAACACAATGCTTTGGTTGCAGCTTGCTGTCTGTTGGGTAATTCGTCGCGATTTAGCTGTGTCCCCTGATTTCGGTCGGTGGGCTATATTTTTATAGTTGTAATTACTTGACATTTATCGACAGTAATGTTATTTTCTTCTAATTCATTTATTAAGATGCTTCTGTTTGCGGAGTCTTTTCCGAAACACGGAAGTAACAACTCGCGCAACTTAGAATTCCATGGATTGTTTGGTAATGTACCGTTTTGCTGCATGTATATTCTGATTGGATTTTAATTATAAAATACCAGATTAACAGTGACTTTCTTCACTTTGTCGCTGTTTTGTTTGAAGTTCGTTTGGTTGCGCTTATCAGGCAGGCGGAACCCACCTGCTGTTGAGTACGTTCGCTAGTGTCCCGTGTTGCACGGCTATAGACTAGTTGTTGGCCGGACGACCTAAGGTGCGCAGCGGCTGGTGCGCGTGGTGTGTAGCCTATATTACACCTCCGTGCCTGGAGTCTTCTTGGTGTGGCTTCTTAGAGGCGCACTTGTACTTTTCTATTTTCTTTATTTTCATGTATTGAAGCAACTGGTATAGGTAGGCTGTAGTTAGGTTATTTCTTGGACTTTTAGGACTTGTCTCTTGTTGTATGGTGGGCTCGGTGCTGATTGGTGGCGGGGTTAGTCAATAGGGGTACCCTCCTCACGTGTTAGTGTGTAAGTGTTAATGGCACCTGAATCACATATAGT
Source organism: Conger conger (assembly GCF_963514075.1). Lineage (NCBI taxonomy): Eukaryota > Metazoa > Chordata > Actinopteri > Anguilliformes > Congridae > Conger > Conger conger. The sequence continues at coordinate 10,237,162 of NC_083772.1, forward strand.
ATCACCTTGTTTGTAGTAAGGCTTGCTGTGAGAGAGCACTGGGTTGTAACTACACATTGGAAGCCCTGAAGGTGAGTATGCCCCATCCCATCAGCGTCGTCACCCACCATCCTTAAGCTTTACATCAGTCTATTTTATTCCTATTTATTCTGGTAAAATTGACATTCAAAATAAATATATTTTTATACGAATATGAGCATTTGTCTTAACCTCATTATTGCCTTCCAGCATCAGAATTGATTTAATAAAGTAATTGCATTTAACTTAGACCACGTCTCTGTCTTGTTATTATCAAACCGTAAAGGGGGCCTCTGTTATATTGTGTGACTGGGCGTACTTTAGGTTGAACCTTACATTTATGCACCCGGTTACATAAGGTTCACAGGGAGGTAGGGAGGGACGGGGAGAGGTGCTGCTCGAAGAGGTGCGTCTTCAGTTTGCGCTTGAAGGTGGGGAGAGATTTTACAGTTCTGACCTCAACGAGGAGTTCATTCCACCACCGTGGAGCCAGAACAGACAGTAGTCGTGAGCGTGAGGTGGAAGTTCAGAGAGGGGGAGGTGCCAAGTGGCCTGTGGAGGCTGAACGAAGAGGTCTGGCAGGGGTGTAGGGTCTAATGATTTTTTTGTAGGTATGCTGGGGAAGACCCCTTAACTGCTTGGAAGGCTAGCACAGGCAGCCAGTGCCATGACAGGCAGCCAGTGGAGGGAAGTAAGCAGGGGGGTGACATGTGAGTATTTGGGAAGGTTGAAGACCAGACGAGTTGCTGCATTCTGGATAAGTTGGAGGGGTCTGATGGCGGACACTGGGAGGCCAGCCAAGAGGGAATTGCAGTAGTCCAGGCGGGACAGAACCATCGCCTGGACCAGGAGCTGGGTCGAGTAGGGGGTGAGAAAGGGGCGGATTCTCCGTATGTTGAATAGGAAGAACCTGCATGACCGGGTCACCGCCACAATGTTCTCGGAGAGGGACAGTCTGCTGTCCATCACCACGCCAAGGTTCCTTGCACTGGGTGATGGCGTAAGTATGGTATCCCCGAGGGAAATGGAGAGATCCAGATGGGGAGAGGTATTAGCAGGGATGAATATCATTTTAGTCTTACCTGGGTTGAGCTATAGATGGTGGTTGCTCTGGATGTCACTCAGGCAAGCAGAGATACGGGCTGAAACCTGTGTGTCAGATGGTGGGAATGAGAGAGTTGGGTATCGTCTGCATAGCAGTGGTAGGATAGCCCATGTGCAGTGATCACAGGGCCTAGGGAATGAGTGTAAAGAGAAAAAAGAAGCAGGCCTAGGACTGAGCCCTGGGGAACTCCTGTGGCAAGGGGCCGAGGTGTCGATACCGTACCAGCCCAGGCAACCTGGAAGGAGCGACCAGAGAGGTAGGACTGAATCCAGTCCAGGGCTGTGCCACAGATGCCCGTTGCTGACAGGACGGACAGGAGGATGGAGTGACCCACAGTGTCGAAGGCACCAGAGAGATCTAGAACAATGAGGACAGAAGAGAGGGAGGCTGCTCGTGCGGCATGGAGTGATTCACTGATGGAGAGGAGCGTGGTCTCTGTCGAGTGGCCAGATCTGAAGCCAGACTGATGGGGGTCTAGCAGGTTGTTGTTAGAAAAGAAAGAAGGAAGTTGACTAGAAGTGGCTCGTTCTATGGGTTTAGATAGAAAACGAAGAAGAGATACTGGGCAGTAGTTCTGGATGATGGAGGGATCCAGAGTAGGCTTTTTTAGCAGCGGGGTGATGTAGGCCCTCTTGGAGGATGCTGGAAAACAGCCAGAGACAGGGAGGAGTTAACAAGGGAGGTGACAAATGGGAGAATGTCAGGTGTCATAGTCTGTTTCATGTTTAGTTATTTTCTTAGTTATTTTATTGTCATGTGACATATTTTGGTAGTCTAGTCTCGCCACGTTTTTATGTTTTACCGTAAATCCTCAAATTGTGTCCGGGGTCTTTTATTTTCTTAGGCTGCACAAAGCACAGGCCTTTATTTGGGGCAGGCTTGTATTTGAGGCAGGCCTTTATTTCTTATTAGGCTTCTGTTGTAGAATTTTATTCTTAGAAATAAAGTAAAAGGCTATACTTAAAGTGGGCCAACACTGTTAAACACTTCCTGTAACCGTTCAGAAATCAATTAGTGTAGGCTAATCAGGAAACACCGTTTGGTAAGTCATAGTGTCAGTCTTAACAGACTTAGTTTATTGCAAATATTCTCAAACACAATAAATCACATGCAAGTCCAGAATCCATAAAATAACAACTTGCCAGACACGCCTTCATGAACAATAACAAATTAGCGTAGATAACAGCAAGTTAAGGATCTTTTTTTCCTGAAGTGCGTTTTATTGTGAGACATGCGTTTTGTTTGGAGCAGCATACCGCTATCAAAAGATTTTCCCTTTGGTTTGGGATTTAATTTACGATTGGACTGTTTGATTCTATTGCTAAATGTTGGGACTGATGGGCACTGAAATCTGGGGGGTATTTGATGGTTCAGTGTTAAGTTTTATGTAGTTGAAAGAGTGTCGGGATTTCCACCCGTCTGTTTATTGCGAGCCAAGGCAGCCGCTTTCATTCATTCATTGAACGTGCGCTGTGCTGTAAATACATGGAAACCTTATTGCGTAGCCAAGTAGCCTAAATTGAGTTAATTTTAAATTTTGCCTGATTTACTTTTCATTAAATTCGTAGGCTGGAATGCCTCGCGGCAACAATTGTGTTTAAATGTATACTGCTTGAACTTTTGGCAAGCTACTTAGAAGGGGGCGGCAAGCAACTGGTAGCTTGAGAGCAACGTGTTGGAGACCCATGGTGTAGGACAACGACTTTTCATTGGCAACAGTATTAAACCAACCAACAATATAAAATATTAAGAAGAGCTCTTTTATTTCATTGAGTTAAATCGAAACAATGTCTTCTAGTGCTCATGGACTGATAGCCCTACTGGTAGGCAATATTACCCCGGCTTGTATTTGGGGGCCGGCCTTTATTTGTCCGAATCGGCCACGCCCCCAGCTATTATCTGAGGCCCGGCTTCAAATAGAATCCCGGACACAATTTGAGGATTTACTGTATTTCTTGTTTTGTTTCATTGTCAGGTCATGATTTATTTTTTAGTCTTGTCATGTCACATTATATAGTTTATTCCTGTCACAGTTTGTTTCTTGTTTTGTCATGGTTTAAGTTTGATTCATGTTATGTTTTCCTGTTCATTGTTTAGCGCACACTTTTTCGTGTCTTTCCGCAAACCTTGCGTTCATACTTTCTCTCTCTGCTTTGCTGTCGCTCATGCTTCCCTAATGGTTTCATTTTCCCATGTGTACTTACTAATCTACTCACGTGAGATCAGGATTGGGTAATACTAACATTCTAACCATGTGTTTATGTTTACCTTACGTTCTTGTGCATGTCATTTACTAATTTACTAATTTACTAACCTGTCTACATCTGCATGTAAGCTCAGTGTTCAAGTCATGTCTTTGCAAAATAGTTGCCTCCTGTTTGTCAGTGCACTTTTGAGCGGTTTTCCGAGCCATTGATTACCTTTTAAGATCCAAGCCTGTTGATTGATCATCGTTATTGACATCTGTTTTGTTGACCATTGCCTGCCTGTACCACAAACTCTTGCCTGTTGTCCTTGTACTTTTGCCCCGCGGAGCGGACTTCGGTCTTGACTCTTGCACCGTCTTCGAATCCGAGCCTGCCTACCATCCGTCTGCACTACTGCCCTGCTGACAGCCTTCCCGTTTACTGGATTTTTTGCTTGGTTTACCGATTTCGAGACTGCCTTCTCCCTCTGTACTGAACTTTGGTTTTTGGCTGGATTAACTGTATATGAACTTTGGTTGGACAATCCCTTAATAAAGCCCTGACGGGAGTCGTGCATTTTGGGTCCAACCCCCACGCACCCGTCTCAGTTTAAAGGCGTGAAATCTGCTCATTGTGGCTTCTGGCTACATTTCACTTATTCTTGTTATTTTTGATAAATATTGATTTTTGCTATTTAGCTGCTGTTTGATATTGACTGCCAACTAATAACAACCCCTTTTTTCTAATAGCCTGTGAATAAAGGCATTGCTTAATTTTGTGTGTAATGTCTTTATGAAACAAAACATCTTAGGTTTGAGTTAGGCTAAAGGTTATTCGGCTTGTAATGTACTTGTTCACTAAATTAAGGCAGGAAATTAAGGAACATGTAATTAGATTCTGATAACTAGCCTTGATTTCTCTATAAACAGACATTGTGTTGACAGTTGCTAGTGTCAATGAGTTCCCCAGGTTCATTACTGTGTCACATGTAGAAAACTGCAGAGCAAGAAGTATAAATGCAGAGCTAATGTGCCTGTACTATAATACGCAACCAGGTTGAACAAACTGGATTTTTTCCCCCTTGATCTCTGCCTAGTTGATTGTGGTGAGCAAATTTCACATTCTTCGCATTTTAAGAAGGTATTATTTGGAAGATTACCTATTTCCATAAGAACAATACATGTACAATAATGCTCTTCATGAATGTGGTGGTTTTTACTTCCAGGAAATGTCGGAAGTTTGAAGTGTGAAAGTAAATGAGGACACATTGATATTCTTTCTTTGGCATAGTTTTCTTTGGCCATTAGCACATCATTCTACCCCTGGAACGTATTTGCAAGATTGTAAGTAGAACCTTATTGCTATTTTTAGACATTACCTCACATTTTGACAATTGTATTTGTTCCATTCAAAGCTCAGTACTTGACCTAAAAAGTCAGCCTCCCTTTGTCTCCCTTTTATGAATAATGTGATGACTTGCAGGGTTCTAGATAGTTTTGTATGACTATGAAATCTTAAATGTTTTCTGAAATGTAAAAAAAAATCAGCTGCATTAAATATAAATAATTCCGTTCATGTATTTTTTTCCTTACAGGACAAGTAAAGACAAAAACAAAAGCAAAAAAGAATGAATCATTCATCTAACATGAACTCCCTGAATTCCACCCTCTCTCTAAATACAGCTATTGTGCATCCCCCATTTTTTTTCATAAATGGTTTGAATAACATACCCCATGCCAAGTACTACTATGTTTTCCTATGCTTTGTTTTTGTGGTCTCTGTGTTGGGGAACTCCTTTGTCATATTTGTTATATATATAGAGCGCAGTTTTCACACCCCAAAGTACATGGGCGTTTTTAATTTGGCTGTAGCTGACTTCGGTGAAAGCACTTCTCTAATTCCAAATTTAATTGCAATGTTTCTTTTTGATTCCCAGTACATCTCCTATGATGCTTGCTTGGCCAACATGTTTTTTGTATTTTACTTTTCCACTTTGCAAGCTCTCACTCTTACCATTCTGGCCTATGACAGATTGGTGGCAATATGTTTTCCACTGAGATACCATGCCATTGTCACAATGCCAGCCATCGCTGTGATGTTAGCAGTGGCGTGGGGAATTACTGCACTTTTCATTATTTCAGTAGTTAGTTTAATTACCAGGTTGTCCTTTTGTAAATCCATTGTGGTAAAAAGCTACTTCTGTGATCATGGACCCATTTTACGTTTGGCATGCAATGACTATCTGCCAAATTATATAACTGCATTTGCTTGCATAATATTGTTCCTTTATTTACCATTAGTTTTGACTGTACTGTCATATGTGTTTATTGCAGGTGCTCTCTTTAAAATCTCTTCACAGGAAGGGCGATTTAAAGCCATTAAGACTTGTTCTGCACACCTAATGCTGGTGGCTATATATTATCTTCCAATAATAGGCACATACATTGTGCCTACCCTTCATCCAAATGCCAGAATAATCAATACATCACTTGCAATGGCCCTTCCTCCCATGATGAACCCAATCATTTATGTCCTGAACACAGAAGAGGTTAAGGAATTCTCAAAAAAACTTTTCAAAAGAACAAAAAGACAACTGAAATAATCAAATGATTAAGTACAACTGGAAATCTGCTGTTTACTGTTTCGGATTTTCCACAGTTTGTGAAAAAGGATAGGCTGATTTAATATAATCTGTGTTTTGTCAACTAATTCTTGTTTATTAAATGCATTATTTCTTCAAAAATTCATTTTTAAACAGAAATGAATTACATTGATTCATTTTTTAATTTGTGGATTCTATTCTTGTTTGGTTTGAGTAATGTACTGTACTTTGTCACATATTCAGTTCATGGTGATCTCATAGTTTTTTAAACTCCCAACACTAACTATCGTTACAGTTCTACTCTTCCACAAATGAATATATTTTTGACATCTGAGGAAAGCAATAGTTAATCGCATCTTCGTTTAATATTGCAGTTTAAAATATAGAGAGTATCGCTGCAGTTGCACTGGGGTTCGATTCCCGGTCCTGCCAAAAACCAAGTTTGGCCGGCTCTCACGGGAGGGACTTGGCAGGGTTAGCTGATCGCCACACAAAGAGCACCTTTGGTGCCTCGGAATCACGGTCGTGAGCATGAGACGAGACGGCTTGAAGAAGGCGTGTTGCTCTCTTTCGGGCCACCAAGGGCCGGGGTGTGTGCGGTGTATCTAACACTAACTCTAATTGGATTAGATGGGGTACAATTGACTACCAAATTGGGAGAAAAAGTGGAAAAATCTGAAAAAAAAACAAACAAAAAAAACAAGAGTCGTATCGTAACAATAAAGGTAACAATCAAATACCAGTTCTTTAATAAAAGAAAAATAACTAAAATATAATCTGTGTTTAGTCTACTAATTATTGGTTAATATATTTGGTGGAACCTTACATTTCAAGTTTATTAAACGTATTATCAAAAAAATATTAAATGTGATGAATTACATTAATTCCTGTTTGAATTTGTGGATTCTATTCTTGTTTGTTTTGAGTAATGTACTGTACTTTGTCACATATTCAGTTAACTTAATGGGGATGTCATGAATTTATTAAATGCCAACACTAACTACCTTTACAGTTCTAGTCTTCCACAAATGGTACTTTTTATGCAATTTTCTTTTAAATCCAAGGCAAGCAATAGTGAATTGCATCTTTATTTAATATTCCAGTATGAAATAGGAAGAGGCGCTATTGCAACAGTAAAGATATCAGTCAAATACCAGTTGTTTGCCAGCATCATTTTGGACACACTTATAACACATGCTGTTTTAGTTAAGGATTTCTAAGAAAAATCTACTTTGTGGCCCAACTCTACTCTCTAATATAGCAGTTCCAAACCTTGGTCCTGGTGGCCTCCTCTGCTTGTTTTGAGAATGGTTGTTTACCCTTTTAACAAAATATGTGTTTCAGTTGATTGAACTTGCAACATCTGTGCATTGCGGATCTTACCATGAATATTCTTCAAGTGTCAGTGTGGAGAACTAGTACATCTATCTACAATTTTAAACGACGATAAAGGATACCCGATTTTATGATTCAAATACATTTTTTATTACTCACTGTTACGACCTAAGGCTCGATTTGGCCGTAACATAAAATGGACACAAACAACGAGGTGAAGGAATTACAAATATTTATTAAATACCTTCTTTTACTCTAGACTTAGTATTCAAAGGCAAATCCAAAATACAAGCCTTTTTAACAAGTGTCAAAGCCAACAACCAAATACAGGCCTTTTTAACAAGTGTCAAAGCCAACAACCAAATACAGAACACAATGCCAGAGAGCGGAAGGCGCATTCGCAGTACAGCCACAAGCTAACATGAGCTAGCTCCAGAATGGTGAAGAAGCTGTGCTTTTAAACCCCAGCTTCCAAGTGCGTCAAATCCAAAAATCAGCGCTGGCGCAGTTCTCCTTAGCTCCGCCCACCTTTCCATTCCTGCAAGCAGAGCACACGAGCAGAGAGAAAAACCCAGAGCGGATCGAGAACCTGGGTCGTAACACTCACTTATAGCTGAGGAGAACTGGTTATATGTGATGGCATTGATGATCATGTAAATATGTGCTGATATTCTTTTCACAACTAATTGAAGCTCTGCTCATGCACTTTTATTTATTTACATTTAATTTTAAAATGTAATTAGAAAATGCCAGTATTTGCGGTGTGAGAATAACTGCACTAACAGTACGGATAGGCTTTTGTACTGTATGCCAGGGGTTAAACCAAACACTGTAACAATTACACAGGTCAATTACGGCCCAGCTCCACAAGCAAAATAGTAGGAAGGCATTTTTGGTCCATTTGACCATCTCCGGCCACTCTGTGCCAACCACCTTGCCTTGTTTTTAGACAGTTTTAGACAGTTTTAACTGGTCTCTTGGGCAGTGAAAAGTTACGGTATGTTAGAATGATGTGACCTCTATAATTATGGTGTTTAACAAACAGTGATGAGACAGAGTTAAGGGCTAAAGTGGAGGGCCTGATTGAATGGTGTAAGGAAAATAACCTAATGCTAACAAGTGTAAGATAGTCAAAGACAATTGGTGGACTTGTGTATGGAATTTGTATGGAAATGGATATAATTCATTACGAGTGACCTGACCGGGCGGCCTGTGGTGTAGTGGTTAAGGTACATGACTGTGACCCGCAAGGTCGGCGGTTCAATTTCTGGTGTAGCCACAATAAGATCTGCACAGCCGTTGGGCCCTTGAGCAAGGCCCTTAACCCTGCTCAACTGATGCTTAACTGTACGTCGCTCTGGATAGGAGCGTCTGCCAAAATGCCAATAATGTAATATTAATGTGAATGCCCTCAAATTAAATTTGTGAGGCACATACAGTGGGTTCCAGAATTATTGGCACCCTTAACAATAATGAAGAAAAAAGGCTGCATGTAATAAACAACACAGGTAATTATCTATGTATATGTTATGTTCATAGTATATAGTTTTCAACATATGGGAAAACTATATAATTTTATCTCAGTACATCTCCTCTCATGCAAATTGTCAATAATGTCAATTATTTAATTTAGTATATCTCAGTCTAAAGGAAGTATATTGTGTCATTCCATCTCTTCCTCTCTCTGCCAAGGGTGTTCGGACAAAGTATTAAACCAGAGGTGTCAATAATTGTGAAACCATTGGTTGATTTAATCGAATCATTAATAGAGTATATGCAGACACACATACTGTATACTGGGACACATTGCTTTCTATTTTCTTCTAGTTCAGTGTACACTGTTGGATTGTTGTCAACATAAGGATCCCATGTCCCATATACAGTCACCCACAGATACCTACAGCCATCAGGTACTCAGATCATTCATCTGCTGGACACAAATCTCAGGTGTGAAGCTCTTAATTGAGAGCTGCTAAAGAAGGCTTGCTTTGGTCCAAGGGGACTTCTGATGTAATTACACCAGTGAGAGGTTCTTATATGTGAAAAAATATGTTCAAAAACAAAATAATTATTTAAGGCCTATCATACAAGTATTTTTCTGCAATTCATCTTTAATGCAACTTTGGGGGTGCAGATGTCTTATGCACAGTTGAAATTCTACTTCCCTCTAGGGTCTTTCAGCACACTTATCCCTGGTTATGGGTATGCACTTTGCACTTTGTTGTATGTCTCTCTGGATAAGAGCATCTGCCAAATGCCATTAATGTAATGTAATGTAATGTATTATGCATGACACATATGCACCACGCATTTGTCAGCCACCCCTGGCCACTCCCTAGATCCGCCCCTGTGTCTGGATTTGCCACACTACTGAAATCAGGATTGGACTTTGACAGCATGGCCTGGATTTAAAAAACTTAATTAAAAAATGGGAATATGCAAATGAAAAGTACAAAAACTGGCCAAACTGTGTTTGCGAAGATGGAAAAAAACCACTTGCATTTAACCGAATGGTATTTCTAATAAAAAGCATTTTTCCGTCCAAGTGGTTTCAGCAAGCTTAATTCTTGTCACCTTTGGTCTTTGAGGTAATACAGTCAATTTCAGTTAATCTTAACGTGGTGTAAACTGCAGACATTATTATATTTCCAACTGTAAAAACTGCTGGCTCCTGAAACATTTCATTGTTAGTTTGTCCTCCATTTCAACCAACAAATCCCTCCAGTCATAATAATTAGATTCACCAGTGATTTCAGAACTCAGGATGGTCCCAGGGCATTAGTGTCCGACTGAGCTATTAATTGAATCATTTTTTATAATGGCTTGCTGCAATGTTCCTGAAGGATAAAACAGCCTTTACTGATGCAATGTTGCAGTACACTATAAATCCAAAATGCAAACACGTTAGCTGCTGAACGAGAAGTCTTAGTTCGACAGAAGGGGGGATCCTATGAGCTTTGGCCTTACTGAATCAAGTGAATGCAGTGAGTCATCCAAAAGAGTCCTTCTTTTGACTGAAAGAATTGAAAGTAAAAAATTATTAAATTGCACTCCCACCACATAGCTTTCTTATACCTGCACTAAGGAAGAGATTGTACTGCATTGTTTTTAAAGTGAAAGAAATGGGGTAATCAAAATTCAACCAAACTCATATCACGTCCACAGTTAATTGATCAATGAACAATTGCACCTTGACTGTTAAATATGGGCTCAGTATTGCTTAAGAGGGGAAACAATCCTTCTCAAAACCAGCAGAGGAGTCCCCCAGGACCAAGGTTGGGTACTGCTGGGTACAGAGTTGAATCGGGCCACAGAAATGGGATTTTCTCCATTTTTCTTTGAAATGCTTAACTAATAAGACAAGTATGTTACAAGTGTGTCCAAAATCATGCTGGCAAACAACTGGTATTTCACTGTTATCTTTATTAATATCCCCATTAAGCTAACCGAAAAACCACACAAGAATTTAAACATTCATCACATTTATAATAATTTAAATAAATAATACATTTAATAAACTTGAAACATAATGTTTCCCAAACTATATTAACCAGTAATTAGTAGACTAAACACAGATTATATTTTAGTTTTTTTCTTTTATTAAAACAACTGGGATTAGCTTTATCGTTATGATACGACTCTTGGTATTTTAAAATGGAATATTAAATGAAGATACAATTAAATATTGCTTGCCTTAGATGTCAAAAATATTTGCAGAGAAAGTACATTCATTTGTGGGAGATTAGAACTGTAATGGGAACTCCATTTAAAAATGAATTAACAAAATAATACATTTAATAAACTTGAAATGCAATGTTCCACAAAATACATTAACCACGGATTAGTTGACAAAACACAGATTATATTAAACCAGATTATATTTTCACAAACTGGAAATTGGGAAACAGTAAACAGCAGATTTCCTATTATATTGAATCATTTCATTATTTCATTATTTCAGTTGTGTTCTTTTTCTTTTGAAAAGTGTTTTTGAGAATTCCTTAACCTCTTCTGTGTTCAGAACATAAATTATTGGGTTCATCATGGGAGGAAGGGCCATTGAAAGTGATGTATTGATTATTCTGGCATTTGGATGAAGGGTATGAGTAATCGCAGCAATGTAGGTGCCTATTATTGGAAGATAATATATAGCCACCAGCATTAGGTGTGCAGAACAAGTCTTAATGGCTTTCAATCGCCCTTCCTGTGAAGTGATTTTAAAGAGAGCACCTGCAATAAACACATATGACAGTACAGTCAAAACTAATGGTAAATAAAGGAACAATATTGCGCAAACATATGCAATGATATCATTTGGAAGATTGTCATTGCATGCCAAACGGAAAATGGGTCCATGATCACAGAAGTAGCTTTTTACCACAATGGATTTACAAAAGGACAACCTGGTAACTAAACTTACTGTTAAAATAATAACAAGTGCAGGCATTGCCCACACAACTGCTAACATCACAGCAATGGCTGGCATTGTGACAATGGCATGGTATCTCAGTGGAAAGCATATTGCCACAAATCTATCATAGGCCAGAATGGTAAGAGTGAGAGCTTGCAAAACAAAAAAGTAAAATACAAAAAACATGTTGGCCAAGCAAGCATCATAAGAGATGTACTGGGAATCAAAAAGAAACATTGCAACTAAATTTGGAATTAGAGAAGTGCTTTCACCCAAGTCAGCTACAGCCAAATTAAACACGCCCATATACTTTGGGGTGTGAAAACTGCGCTCTGTATATATAACAAACATGACAAAGGAGTTCCCCAACAAAGTTACCACAAAAACAAAGCATAGGAAAACATAGTAGTACTTGGCATGGGGTATGTTATAGAAACCATTAATGAAAAAAAAGGGGGGACGCACAACAGCTGTATTTAGAGAGAGGGTGGAGTTCAGAGGGTTCATGTCAGACATATGATATTCCTTTTCTTTTGTTCTCTTTGTCCTGGAAGTGAAAAAAACATAAACGGAATAAAACTTACATTAAAGTAATTGAGTTTATTTTATTTTTGTATTCTGAGAACATTCATGGCTACATGAACAGAACTACCTATAACCATACAATTAATTATTTACCATCACATTATTTATCAAGCAGTTTATATGAATCGCATTGTTTGCCATAGGCAACTGACATTTTGCTTGAAGCTTCTACTGACTTGATACTGACCATGTACTGTATATGAAATAGACCACAAACCTGAGGTAAAGTCACACTGAATGGTTTCAGATCTTTTGACAGAATGTAATAAGAGGCAAATATCAGCTCCATAGAACAGGCAAACCACAAGTGAGATCAAGGCGTAGGATTCTTTATAATAAGAGTTTTCTTGCAGGTAAGACAGCCAAAGGTCAATAGCCAGCAAACAGATACAGCAGGGACCACCTTTTGCAGCAGTAACTGCAACCAAATGCTTCTTAAAATTCCATTGCTGTGGAAGAATTTTAGCCCACTATATTCTTCGCAAAACAAGTCCTGTACAAACTTTGCATACATAGGTGTAGTGTGGGGTTAGCTTTACCCTCTGTAGCTGGATAACAAGTAAACAAGAAAAAATACAACCACATATTTCTTTGTGGATAGTTCTGGTGGCACTTTCACATACAAGTGTCAAACTTTCTCTTGCCTCAGGTGAAAATGAGATGTTTCCCACAGATTTTTCATATTCATGGTTACAGGGCTTGTAAGACAAGGCTTGTAAGACAATAAGAAGGCAAAACATAAAGTGTCAAAAATTTTCTATTACAATAATTTTGTGTGAATTCAAATTGCTTGGGTCAATTTGACCCCAAACATAAAAGAGGTCATAAAATCTCATAATATGAGGGTTACAAATATTCTGGTACAGAGCAGAATTTGTGGTTCCTTCAATAATGGCAATTTGTCCAGGTCCTGAGCCAGAAAAGCATCCCCACACGACACTCACATTACCATGATTTCTGTGAAATGCTGTATTTGCTTCACACAAGACATAATGCTACCTGTGTTATCCAAACAGTTTTACTTTTGACTCATCTGTCCAGAGAACATTATTACAAAAACCTTGGGAGGTCATCCAGGTGCTTTTTTTGCATTATGTTCCTCTTGGTTAGCAGTGGTTTCTGCCTTGAAACTCTCCCAAGAACCCCATCTTTGCCCAGAGTCTTTCTACTGTATCAGCATAATGAGGTGAAATACAGGTGAATCTGGTCCAATCCCGGTCCGATCTGATCTTTTCACATTTTGGTAGCCAATTATACAATATCTATTCAAATTTCCCATGTTAGCTGAGGACACCGCTACAGTCCCTCAGCGGCCCAGGAGATCTAGCGCTCTGGAGAACAGCACGCCTTCTACAAGCTGCATCGCTTCAAAGCCCCGCGACTGTGACTCCGAGGCCAGTCCAATCAGGGGCGATGGTAGGTGCCGATCCCACAGACCCTGCCGAGTGCCTCCCCCCTCGGCCCCCGTGTGTGCCAGCCAAACTCGGCTTTGGCAGGACCGGTTCTGCAACTGCAACTGCAACGGCATCGATCTGATACCTGCATCAACGTCCGATGCTTTAGCCGCGCACCCCCGTGGCACAGTAATCTGCATGTAATTTTGATATTTAAAAAGGTAATCCTAGAAATCAGATCATCTTAATAAGGAAATATTGCAACAAAAATTACTTACCGCAAGCACCTAAGCAGAGGATGAGGAAAAAGGTTTTCTTTCGCTTGTTCAGCCAGATTGCATATTTACAGTACAGGGACAATAACTCTATTTATACATCTCGCTCTGCGGTTTCCTTTACGTCTGCAATGGGAATTAACCTGGGGAACTCATTAACCAGAGTAACTTTGTCAATAATTTCTTGATTTTTTATTGAGAAAACAAACTAGTATAGTTATAAGTATAGCGCCCCAAACAAAAACAAGTACAATGAAATAAATGTATGTAAATGGTAACTGGAGAATGTAACTGCATTCATTTCTGTGAACATTTACTTCTTTAACAAAATATGTGCTTCAAGTTCATTTAAATTACAGCATCTGTGCATTGCAGATCTTTGCCATGAAAATTCTTCAAGTGTCAGTGTTGAGAACATTTATCTCCAACTTTAAATTACAACAAAGGATACCCGATTTTATGATTCAAAAATTATTTTTATTACCCACTCATAGCTGAGGAGAACTGGTTATATGTGATGGGATGGCATTGACGATCATGTAAATATGTGCTTATATTCTTGAATTAAATAATTGAAGCTCTGCTAATGCACTTTTATTTATTTACATTTATTTTTTAAATGTAATTCCAAAATGCTAGTACTTGCGGTGTGAGAATAACTGCACTGACAGTATGGATAGGCATTTGTACTGTATGTCAGGGGTTAAACCAAACACTGTAACAATTACACAGCTCAATTATGGCACAGCTCCACAAGCAAAATAGTAGGAAGGCCTGTAGCCTTCATTTGGTAAAATATACCACCACATCGGTGTTATGGCCTGGGCAGGTATGACTGCCAAAGAAAAAAGTTAAGAGGACTAGTTCCCAAGAGAAGCATTCACTAAAGATGGCTGCAATACAGGCCTGGCAGAGCATCACCAGAGAAGACACATGGCATGCAAAGGAATAAACAGGACTACTTTGTGTCCCAAACATAGGGCGGCCTGTAGCATAGTGGTTAAGTTAAATGACTGGGACCCACAAGGTCGGTGGCTCTAATCCCGGTGTAGCCACAATAAGATCTACACAGCCGTTGGGCCCTTGAGCCCTTAACCCTGCATAGCTCCAGGGTAGGATTGTCTCCTGCTTAGTCTAATCAACTGTATGTTGCTCTGGATAAGAGTGTCAGCCAAATGCCAATAATGAAATGTAATGTAATTAAGGCATTTTTGGTCTATTTGACCATCTGCGGCCACTCTGTGCCAACCACCTTGCCTCAGTTTTTAGAGACAGTTTTAACTGGCTACATTACTACATTACTAAAATCAAAAAAGAATAGGGTCCAAGAATTAAAACATGAATCAATGTAATTCATAACATTTAATCATTCATTTAATAAACTTGAAATTTAATGTTCCACAAAATATATGAATCAATAATTAGTAGGCTAAACAAATTATATTTTAGTTTTTTTCTTTTATTAAAACAACTGGTATTTCACTGTTAGCTTTATTGTCGTGATAACGACTCTTGGTATTTTAAACTGCAATATTAAATGGAGATGCAATTAAATATTGCTTGCCTTAGCAAGTATTTGCAGAGAAAGTACATTCAACTGTAACAATAATAACTTTATGACGTCACCATTAAGCTAATATGTGACAAAGTACAGTACACTGCCAAACAAGAATAGAATCCACAAATTCAAACATGAATCAAACTCCATTTAAAAATGAATTAAAGAAATAATACATTTAACAAACTTGAAATGGAATGTTTCACAAAATACATTAACCAAAATTAGTTGGCAAAACACAGATATTAAATCAGATTATATTTCCACAAACTGTGGAAATTGTGAAACAGTAAAGAGCAGATTTCTTATTATATAGAATCTTTTAATTATTTGATTACTTCAAAAGATTATTTCTTTTGAAAAGTTTTTTTGAGAATTCCTTAACCTCTTCTGTGTTCAGGACATAAATGATTGGGTTCATCATGGGAGGAAGGGCCATTGCAAGTGATGTATTGATTATCCTGGAATTTGGATGAAGGGTACGAGCTTCCACAGCAATGTAGGTGCCTATTATTGGAAGATAATATATAGCCACCAGCATTAGGTGTGCAGAACAAGTCTTAATGGCTTTAAATCGCCCTTCCTGTGAAGAGATTTTAAAGAGAGCACCTGCAATAAACACATATGACAGTACAGTCAAAACTAATGGTAGATAAAGGAACAATATTATGCAAGCATATGCCATTATATAATTTGGCAGATAGTCATTGCATGCCAAACGGAAAATGGGTCCATGATCACAGAAGTAGCTTTTTACCACTATGGATTTACAAAAGGACAACCTGGTAATTAAACTAACTACTGAAATAATGAAAAGTGCAGTAATTCCCCACGCCACTGCTAACATCACAGCGATGGCTGGCATTGTGACAATGGCATGGTATCTCAGTGGAAAGCATATTGCCACCAATCTGTCATAGGCCAGAATGGTAAGAGTGAGAGCTTGCAAAAAGGAAAAGTAAAATACAAAAAACATGTTGGCCAAGCAAGCATCATAGGAGATGTACTGGGAATCAAAAAGAAACATTGCCATTAAATTTGGAATAAGAGCAGTGCTTTCACCGAAGTCAGCTACAGCCAAATTAAACACGCCCATATACTTTGGGGTGTGAAAACTGCGCTCTGTATATATAACAAATATGACAAAGGAGTTCCCCAACACAGAGACCACAAAAACAAAGCATAGGAAAACATAGTAGTATTTGGCATGGGGTATGTTGTGAAAACCATTAATGAAAAAAAATGGGGGATGCACAACAGCTGTACTTAGAGAGAGAGTGGAATTCAAGGAGTTCATGTTAGATGAATGATTCATTCTTTTTTGCTTTTCTTTTTGTCTTTACTTGTCCTGTAAGTAAAAAAAATAAAAAATTAACAGAATTATTATTTCCATTTAATGCAGCTGCTTAATTTTTAATTTCAGAAAACATTTAAGATATACACACAGACATACAGAACTACCTAGAATCCTGCAAGTCATTATTTATCATCACATTATTCATCAAGCAGTTTATATAAATCTCTTTATTTGCCATAGACAAAGGGAGGCTGACTTTTTAGGTCAAGTATTGAGTTTTGAACTGAGCCAATACAATTGTCAAAATGTGAGGTAATGTCTAACAATAGCAAAAAGATTCTCCTAACAACATCTTCCAAATACTTTCCAGTTGCAGCATGACATGCTAATGGGCAAAAAAAACTGCCAAAGAAAGTATATCAATGTGTCCTCATGTACTCCAACGTTTCCCAAAAGTAAAAACCACAATGTTCATAAAGAGCACTACTGTACATGTATTTTTCTTGTTGAAATAGGTAATCTTCCAAATAATACCTTCTTGATAGGGGTAGAATGTGAAAAATTGCTCACCACAATCAACTAGGCAGAGATCAAATAAATAAAAAAATCCAGTTTGTTCAGCCGGGTTGTGTATTATAGTACAGGTGCATTAACTCTGCATTTATACTTCTTGCTCTGCAGGTTTCTGCATGTGACACAGAACCTGGGGAACTCATTGACGATAGCAACTGTCAATACAATGTCTGTTTATAGAGAAACCAAGGCTAGTTATCAGAATCTAGTTACATTTTCCTTAATTGCCTTCCTTAATTTAGTGAACAAGTACATTTCTGAATCGTAAAATGAAATTAATGATTTATTCAAAGGAACGGTAAGGTAGTATTATTTATACTATTATTATTATTATTAAATACAAGGCAAATAACCTTTGACCTAACTCGGGGACAGGATCACAAAGTCACCCACCATAAGTTGGATAACCACTGATATAACAAGGGAACCCCTCACAAATGGGTGGGGCCACTAGAGGAGAGGGAAAAAACTGAAAACTGAAAAACTCCCTGGTGAAATGTCAACTGAAACAAAACCGCAAAATCTGGTGAACAGGGTATTTGTAAGCTAGCACGCAATGTCCGAAGTAACGGGCGAGTCGTGTGAAAACAAATAACTGAAGAAGGGAACCAAAACTCCCCGGTATTTCACCAAAAGAAAATTGACCCGAGAGATAATGGTCAGGGAAAAAATAAATTCCTCAATGGAAGAGTTTCGTTAAGGCTATACCCAAGAGGCAAAATCCTCCACTCGCTCATCTAAACTGAAGAGGGCTAAAGAAATCAAAATAGGGAAAGTCCAGGGGAACCACCCAACCAAAGCAAAGCGGAACTACTAGTCACTATGCTTCTAATTAATTCTAAAAAGGTTACTGAATGCCTTTCCTGCCTAAAAGCAATGAAATCCTCAAACTACCACCTTACCGGCTCAGTGTATGTGTCAGAATAAAACACCAAAGCCCAGAGCAGTGCCAGGAAGAGACCTAAGTTGTTTTGGTTTCATAAAGACATGACACACAAAATTAAGCAATGCCTTTATTCAATATACAGTAGTTTTGTGTTTCATTTGACATTTTGCATCTAGGCAAGAATGCTGCCGGCTGGGAAATAATACCTGCGAGGTTCTGACTCTAGGGGCAGCCAAGTTGCATTTCAGCCAGTAACAGGTGGAGCAGTCATTTGTAGCAAGATTACCCATAATCCATTGTGGTTACAGTTTGTTTTTGCACAACCACCATCAGGTGACAAATGTCGACACTCTACTCCACAGCTGTTGTGAGCTGTGATGGAGGTGTGTGACACAAAAAGCAAACAGTGTGGATAACCACTTGAACTGTCCGATTTCTGCACTGATGTAATGAAAGAAATATACCAGTAACATTATGTGTTAACTGTGCTATCTCTTTGAATATATCATAGACTCACTGAGCACTGTATTTCAGACCAATATAAGAATGGGGAAGAAATGTAGCCAGGATGGTTTGAGTGTGTCAGAAACTCCTGAGATGTTCATGCACATCAGTCTCTAGAGTTTGCAGAGAATGGTGCAAAAAGACAAGAAAACAGTAACAGTTATGCAGGCAAAAACGCATTGTTAATGAAAGAGTGCAGTGGAGAATTCCCAGACTGGTCAAAGCTGACAAAGCTGGATGGTGACAGTAAGGCAAATAACCACACATTACAACATTGGTATGCAGAAGAGCATCTCTGGACAAATAATGCTTCAAATCTCTTATGTGAATAGGCTACAACAGCAGAAGACCAATAAGTGTCAAAATTAAGTCTAATAAATACCTAATAAAATGCTTTTGAGTTTTTCAGTGCCACAAAATCATATTGTCGAGAAAAAACGGCTTCAAAGCTTTACTGTGTGACGGTAGTTGAAACTGGGAGCCTACCAACATGAGCATCATGAAACTCTGGGGCTGGAACCTGTCATCTTATGTACGTAAAACGATATTTTTACTCTGAACATTTACTCTTGACATTAAGACAAACAGATCCTGAAAGCAAATACATTAACATGTAGACCACGGACGCAGCTGATATAGTTTGTGACTGGTGAACGGTGACAAGCTGGCTAGCTTCCAAATGATAGAAAACTCTGGCTACCTCACCATGACTTCAACATTTAAAACTATACATTTTGAATTGAATTTCACATTGAGACATACAAATCCTGAAAGCCAAGACATTAATCATAATAAGTTTGCAAAAGTATTTAATGACGCAATGTCACAGTACACTATAAACCAAAATGCAAACACGTTAGCTGCTGACAGTTCACAAGCCTACTCAATGAGCTCTGAACGAGGAGTCTTTGTTCGACAGAAGGAGTCCTTCACCAAGTGAGTCATTCAAGAGTCCTTCTTTTGATTGAAGGAATCGAATGTGAAAAATAATTAAATTGCACTCCCACCACCTAGCTTTCTTATACCTGCACGAAGGAAGAGATTGAACTGCACTGTTTTTAAAGGGAAATAAATGGGCCAATCAAAATTAAACCAAACTCATATCACATCCACAGTAAATGTATCAAACCTGCTCTGCTGTTGTGTTAAAGCCTGGTGTTAAGAAATGATTGAAATGTTGTTGGACACTCATTTGCCAGGCCTTCCGTTACCGCTAGCTTTGACAATTACACCTTGACTGTTAAATATTGGCCCAGCATGGCTTGCAAGGGTAAACAATCCTTCTCAAAACCAACAGAGGAGTCCCCCTGGACCAAGGTTTGGAACTGCTGTGTCAGAGAGTAGAGTTGGGCCACAGAAATGGGATTTTTGTTCTCACTGCTTTTTCTTAGAAATGATGAATTAATAAGACATGTGTTACAAGTGTGTCCAAATCATGCTGGCAAACAACTATTTGACTGGCAGTGTTGGCAGTTAATAATTTTATTACGTTCCCATGAAGCTAACTGGATAAGTGACAAAGTACAGTGCATTACTCAAACCAAACAAAAATATAATCCAAGAATAATCCAATTCATTACATTTAATAATTTTTTTTCAAATAAACAATACATTTAATAAACTTGAAGTCCAATGTTCCACAAAATACATGAAGCAAGAATTAGTTGACTAAACAAAGATTATATTAAATCAGATTATATTTTCACAAACGGTGGAAATTGTGAAACAGTAAACAGCAGATTTTCTGTTATATTGAATTATTTCATTAATTGATTATTTCATTTGTATTTCTTTTCTTTTGAAAAGTTTTTTTGAGAATTCCTTAACCTCTTCTGTGTTCAGGACATAAATGATTGGGTTCATCATAGCAGGAATGGCCATTGCAAGTGAAGTATTGATTATCCTGGCATTTGGATGAAGGGTACGAGCTTCCACAGCAATGTAGGTACCTATTCTTGGAAGATAATAAATAGCCACCAGCATTAGGTGTGCAGAACAAGTCTTAATGGCTTTAAATCGCCCTTCTTGTGAAGTGATTTTAATGAGTGCACCAGCAATAAATGCATATGACAGTACAGTCAAAATTAATGGTAAATAAACGAACAGTATTATGCAAGAATATGCCATGATATAATTTGGCAGGGTGTCATTGCATGCCAAACGGAAAATGGGTCCATGATCACAGAAGTAGCTTTTTACCACAATGGATTTACAAAAGGACAACCTGATAATTAAACAAATTAATAAAATCATGAAAAGTGCAGTAATTCCCCATACCACTGCTAACATCACAGCCATGGCTGGCATTGTGACAATGGCATGGTATCTCAGTGGAAAGCATATTGCCACCAATCTATCATATGCCAGAATGGAAAGAGTGAGAGCTTGCAAAATGGAAAAGTAAAATACAAAAAACATGTTGGCCAAGCAAGCATCATAGGAGATGTACTGGGAATCAAAAAGAAACATTGCCATTAAATTTGGAATTAGAGACGTGCTTTCACCCAAGTCAGCTACAGCCAAATTAAAAACGCCCATGTACTTTGGGGTGTGAAAACTGCGCTCTGTATATATAGCAAATATGACAAAGGAGTTCCCCAACACAGAGACCACAAAAACAAAACATAAGAAAACATAGTAGTATTTGGCATGTGGTATGTTATGAAAACCATTAATGTAAAAAAATGGGGGATGCACAACAGCTGTATTTAGAGAGAGGGTGGAATTCAAGGAGTCCATGTTAGATGAATGATTCATTTCTTTTTGTCTTTACTTGTCCTGTATGTAAAAAAATAAATAATTAACAGAATTATTTATATTTAATGTGGCTGATTTATTGTTAATTTCAGAAAACATTTACATAGACATACAGAACTACCTAGAATCCTGCAAGTCATTATTTATCATCACATTATTCATCAAGCAGTTTATAAAAATATCCTTATTTGCCGTCGACAAAGGGAGGCTGAGTTTTAAGGTCAAGTACTGAGCTTCAAACTGAACAAAAGATTTTTTCAAAGTGTGATAATATCTAACAATAGCAATAAGGTTCTATTAACAATATCTCACAAATACTTTCCAGTTGTAGCATGACATGCATATGGGCAAAGAAATCTGCCAAAGAAAGTATATAAATTTGTCCTCATGTACTTTCAAACTTCTTAACATTGCCCAAAAGTAAGAACCACCACATTCATAAAGAGCACTACTGTACATGTATTTTCTTCTGGAAATAGGTAAGCGTCCCAATAATACCTTCTTAATACGGGTAGAATGTGAAATAAATTGCTCACCACAATCAACTCCGCAGAGATCAAGGGAAAAAAACAAAACAGTTTGTTCAGCCTGGTTGTATATTATAGTACAGGCACATTAACTCTGCATTTATACTTTCTGCTCTGCAGTTTTCACCATGTGACACAGTAAAGTCCTGGAGAACTCATTGACTATAGCAACTGTCAATACAATGTCTGTTTATAGAGAAATCAAGGCTAGTTATCAGAATCAAATTACATTTTCCTTAATTTCCTTCCTTAATTTAGTGAACATATCAGAATCGTAAAGGAAACAAATAATTTGTTAAAAGAAATAATAGAAGTATTATTAATACTTTTATTAAATACATGGCACATAACCTTTAGCCAAACTCAAACCTAAGCTGTTTTGGTTTCATAAAGACATTACACACAAAATTAAGCAATGCCTTTATTCAGTATATACAGTAGTTTCGTGTTTCATTTGAGGTTTTGCCTCTCGGTAAGAATGCCGCCGGCTGGGAAATAATACCTGCGAGGTTCCGACTCTAGGGGGCAGCCAAGTTGTATTTCAGGCTTTAACAGCTGGAGCAGTCATTTTTAGCAAGACTACCCATTATCCATGGTGGTTTACAGTTTGTTTTTGCACAAACACCATCGGGTGACAAATGTGAGCATTCTAATCCACAGCTGTTGTGAGTTGTGATGGAGGTGTGCAACACAAAAAGCAAACAGTGTGCATAACCACTTGAACAGTCCGATTTCTGCACCGATACAACGACAGATTTATACCAGTAACATTACTTGTTAACTGTGCTATCTCTTTGAGTATATTATAGACTCAGTGAGCACTTTATTAGACAGCCAGCATGTTAATACAAACATGTACTCAGCCAATCATGTCGCAGCAATTTAATGGATAAAAGCATGCAGACATGGTCACCAGGGTCTGCTGTATTTCAGACCAAATATCAGAATGGGAAAAAAATTAAATCTAAGTGACTTTGACCGTGAAATGATTGTTGTTGGTAGACTGGGTGGTTTGAGTGTTTCGGAAACTGCTGATCTCCTGGAATTTTCACACACATCAGTCTCTCGAGTTTGCGGGGAAAAAAGTGTTGTTAATGAGAGAGCTCAGTGGAGAATTCCCAGACTGGTCAAAGCTGAAAGGAAGGTGACAGTAATGCAAATAACCACACATTACAACAGTGGTATGCAGAAGAGCATCTCTGAACAGAGAACGCTTAAAATCTCTTCAGTGGATATGCTACAGCTGCAGAAGACCAATACATGTAAAAATAAATCTAATAAATACCTAATAAAGTGCTTAACATTACATTAAATTTGGCAGACACTCTTATCCAGAGTGACGTGCAGTTGATTACATTAAGTAGGAGACAATCCTCCCCTGGAGCAATGCAGGGTTAAGGGCCCAATGGCTGTGCGCATCTTGTTGTGGCTACCGAGGATCGAACCACCGACCTTGCAGGTCCCAGTCAGTCGCCTTAACCACTATGCTACAGGCCACCTACAGTTTCGAGTTTTAGAACCTCAAAAGAGGAGAATGTAAGCTCTCTAATGACACCAAAGTGATCTCTGCTACAGATATCATTATTTTGAGTTCCACCAAATCCTGTTTTCGAGAAAAACGGCTGCAAAGCTTCGCTGTGTGATGGTAGTTGAAACTGGGAGACTACAAACACTGGGATAATGAAACTCTGGCTGTGACTTGTCATCTTATGTATGTAAAACTATATTTTTACTCTGAAAATTTACTCTTGACATTAACACAAACAGACCCTGAAAGCAAATACATTAACATGTACCCACGACCACGACTGCAGCTGATATAGTTTGTGCCTGGTGAATGGTGACAAGCTGGCTAGCCTCCAAATGGCATAAACTCTGTGGCTACCTCACTTTGTTTTAAGCATTTTAAACAACATATTTTGAATTTAATTTCACATTGAGACATACAAATCATGAAAGCCAAGACATTAATTATAATGATTGTGTCAAAGCATTTAATGACACAATGTTGCAGTACACTATAAACCCACTATGAACGAGAAGTCTTTGTTCGTCAGAAGGGGAGATCCTATGAGCTTTGGCCTCACTGAATCAAGTAAAGGAAGTGAGTCATTCAAAAGAGTCCTTCTTTTGACTGAAGGAATCAAACGTGAAAAATAATTACATTGTACTCCACACCACCTAGCTTTCTTATACCTATACTAAGGAAGAGATTGAACTGCACTGTTTTTAAAGGGAAATAAAAATGAAACCAAATTTATATCACATCCACAGTTAATTTATCAAACCAGCCTCTTTTAACAACTGCTCTGCTGTTTTGTTAAAGCCTGGTGTTAAGGAATTATTAAATTATGCTGGACACTAATTTGCCAGGCCTCCAGTTACCACCTTGACTGTTAAATATGGGCCCAGCATGGCTTATGAGGGTAAGCAATCCTTCTCAAAACCAGCAGAGGAGTCCTCCAGTACCAAGTTGTTTTTAGAAATGCTTAACTAATATGTGTTATAAGTGTGTCCAAAATCCTGCTGGCAAACAACTGTTATTTGACTGTTATCTTCATTGTTGCAATAGTGACTCTTGCTATTTTACACTGGTATACTGAATAAAAATGTGATCCAATATTGCTTGCCTTTGATTTAAAAAACATTTGCAACAAAACAATCCGTTTTAATCACAAGAATAGACAAGGTTGAGAAGCGAGTGGAATATCTCTAATCTGCTAAGAAAGAATGGCAGGATAATCCACCAGCTGACAAGAAAGACGTTGAGCTGATATGGGAAAAAATAGAGGATATGGAGAATCGCTTGCGATTATAAGACGTTTTATTGATATTATGTGGTCGGTAGCTGAAGCCCAGTCCCCAGTAGCTGCTATTTCTTTAGATGCCGAAAAGGCGTTTGATATGGGTGAATGGGGTTATGTAATTAAGATTTTGAGAATTTATGTGTTTGGGGACACCTAAATAAATCAGATTAAGTTATTGTCGTGAACAAGTAAATTTCAATTCAATTCAAGGCTCCCCCCTACGTCACCGACCTTCTTCACCACGACACTCCCTCCAGCTACCTCCATTCAACTGATGCCAACCTGTTAGTAGGCGGTCAATATCAAACAGCAGCTAAATATAAAAAATAAATATTTATTTTAAAAAAACCACAAGAATAAAAGTGAAATGTAGCCAAAAGCCGCAATGATGCTATCAACCTGGGTTGCGTTTACCGAAGCCTTCTTAATACTATGTGATTTGTAATTATACCTTAACATTTAATCATGTTTCCCGAAACATTCTTAGCTAAGTATACCTTCTATACGTTATAGTTTCGTAAGGTTGGTCCGGACCACTCTTAGCTATACCTTAT
The DNA here is from genome assembly GCF_963514075.1 of Conger conger. Lineage (NCBI taxonomy): Eukaryota > Metazoa > Chordata > Actinopteri > Anguilliformes > Congridae > Conger > Conger conger. Next base: position 10,262,536 of record NC_083772.1, read on the forward strand.
CGATGTTGTCAGCTCAGTCCGCTAGTGGCCACCACTGTTACGACCGGAAGCCTCTGAAATCTACGTTACATCTACATCTGTTAATAAGCAATATGTACACTAATAATTATACAGTTGCCTAATAGTTCTAGTTTGCTAATAATATTACTGAAATACCACATTAATGGGACTGTTTTCAAGCAAAGACAAAAGGGTACATTACAAAGGATGCATGGTGCACTTTATTACACTTTACATGTTTCCTAATTGCCATTTCAATTTTATAAATTAACTGATGATTTCCCGCTCTCTCCGTGAGCTATTTTTAACAATAGTTCTTGCTTTGTTTTGTTGGACACCGTAGTCCGAAAACTGGAAAACTGGAAAGCTTCTTTCGTACTTTTTTCTTTCCCCCATTATTTTCGTGTTGGTGCGCTTTGCTTGTTGGTGTGCTTTTATTGAAAACGTCAGCTAATCAGAGAAAATAATGAATTACACCAGTAATGTGATGGTGCTTCTGGCAAATCAACCCTGATTGCAAAGTCATTTAAGGCACCATGATAAAGATATTAAAAAACAAGACATGCCAATGACCATATTTTTTGTCAAAATTTGACAAACATTATATATATGTTTGGATAATTTCTACTAATTCTATTAATAAGTTTCCACCAGCCATGATGAATGCAATATTTTTAAGTATTCCCACAATGTTTTATTCATAAAGAACACTAATTTCTCTCATAACACAGTCAAGCAGTCGCTGCATGGAGTGAATAATCGATCTTAGAAAGGTTGATGGGCCTAGTAACATCGCACATAGAAGCTATCCCTTAAGCAACCTCCAAAAGGGATAGTTTTGGGAACACGCCTAGAAAAGTAAACAACTTTAGTAAGGTATAGCGAAGGTATTTGTTTAGTGACATATGGAGACAATGACTGTTTTGTTTTAATCATAGTATTGATTTTGCTTCATATTAGATTTTTTCAAGGGAAATTTAGTTGTTAATTTCCTCTCTCATCTTCTTCAGGTTGATTGCAGCCTCCGTAGTCAGTTTCCTGCACCAGCAAACAATTGCTAATGTTGATACGCTGCTCACCACACTGTTATAGGAAACATAGAAATACAATAAAATAAAAGGATTTCATCTTTCTTAGGAAACAGAATCTAGGCAGAGCTTTCTTGAAATTAAAACTTCAATCAAATTTCTATTTCTGTCAGGTTCCAGAACACTAGACCCAGTAGTGAGACCACAGAAGTGAGTTCAAAGTATACAGGTGAAGGTTGAAAGCCAGCAAACAGAATCAGCAGAGAATGGGCAGATTGTTAACAAGAATCGAGGCAGAGACACCAGCAAACAGCGATAACAGGGACAATCCAAAACGAAGTCGAAGTCATGGGCCAAGGGTTGATAATAATAACCCTGAATTTGTTTGGGGCGGCACGGATGGTGCAGTGGGTAGCACTGCCGCCTCACAGCAAGGAGGTCCTGGGTTCGAATCCCCGTCGGCCGGGGCCTCTCTGTGCGGAGTTTGCATGTTCTCCCCGTGTCTGCGTGGGTTTCCTCCGGGTACTCCGGTTTCCTCCCACAGTCCAAAGACATGCAGGTTAGGCTGATTGGAGAGTCTAAATTGCCCGTAGGTATGAGTGTGTGAGTGAATGGTGTGTGTGCCCTGCGATGGACTGGCGACCTGTCCAGGGTGTATTCCTGCCTTTCGCCCAATGTATGCTGGGATAGGCTCCAGCCCCCCTGCGACCCTGTTCAGGATAAGCAGGTTAAGATAATGGATGGATGGATGGATGGATGAATTTGTTTGACCAGCTTCATGAATTACCTCTGATGTAGGTAGTTTCAATTGTCAGATATTATCATAAACAAACAGTCTTACATAGTATCAGTGTGGGGGTGTTAAACTCATAATCCCACAGGTCTGTATGGCAACAAGCCATTACATTCTTTTTTTTGTCCACTGTCCACAAATAGAACTGGGCCTTCTTTTCCCCAATGTAAGAGAACCTGGTTATAAATGTACATCCACATTCATCTGATCTTCATTTGAAGGCTGTGACACCATGTGAGTAAGTAAGAAAGCTTTATGAATTTAAGAAATGTTGGAACTTTAAGACAAGGGTAAATGTAAATGTCCAGAATATAGTAATACTGCTGTATGCATATTGCATTTCTATATACTCTATATAGTGTGTATATATATATATATATATATATATATATATATATACATACACATATAAAAGTGTTTTTTGTATACAAATTTGGTCTTAGATGTTTAGACCTATTTCTCAGTGTCAGTAGAAATGAGCACATTTTAGATTTCCAAGCATTAATTGTAATATTTTGTATTTCATTAAATAAAGGAACTGTCTGGGATTACCTGGAGAGTTAGTGAAAATAAGATCCGCACAGCCGTTCGGCCCTTGAGCAAGGCCCTTAACCCTGCATTGCTCCAGGGGAGGATTGTCTCCTGCTTAGTCTAATCAAATCTATGTTGCTCTGGATAAGAGTGTCTGCCAAATGCCATTAATGTAATGTAATAAACCCCTAAAAAAAAGTTCAGAAATTTGTGATTGGTCGATCATATCTCTTGTTGTCACTGTTTTATTAGCATTGTGTCTCATATCATTGGAAAGCCTTGGAATGTGCCAAATTTCCCTGTATTCTCCTGTTGGTATTGACTCTATTGCTTTGAGTTGTTTGGATGGATGGATGTGTTTTGAACGGCACTGTTTGTGAGACTGGATGTTAACCCATGTCACAGGTGCCAGGCTGTTGTAGCTGCATATGGTTCTTCCACCAGCTACTGATGCTCCTGACTGTCCAGTGAATAAAGCATAAAATTACTAATATGGCTTGTTTGTTCCTTGTTACTGAGAGAGAGTTCAGTCCAACCGCCCAAACAACTCAAAACAATAGAGTCAATACCAACAGGAGAATGCACTGTTTGACATTTTCTGTTTATGTACACCGACCTAGCTGCCACCCACGCTTTGCTCTATTGGATTTTTTTCTGCACTCTGTTTTCAGAAATTGAGGGCTTGCCACTTTAGGCAGTCCATCAGGCTGGCTGCTGCTACTGTCAGTGTGCTAAATGTCATCTATTGCCTGTCAGTGATGAAGTTGCTGAACATTATGGTCTCTTATGATTCTCATGTATGTTTAATAATAGAATGTTCAATTAGCTCAATGCATGTCTTTCCCATGTTAGAGGTACAGCAGGTAATTTGAGAAAAATTGCAGAAACAAACACCCTCAACCCACAACACTGATTTCCCACAGTCTATGATTATAACATGAAATATAAAGCGTTATTATACATCATGCACTGTTTTGGAAACCTGACAGTGACAAACGTGACAGAGCCTGTTCGCCGAACAGGTGACTCTCTGAAATGTGGACTTTAGTGTGCTACACAACACTATTTAAACTTTTTGTCTTTTTGAGGTTTTCACTTTAGCAAATCCATTTTATTATGGGAAAGCAATGCATTTGGCTCTGTAACGAGCTGGATATATGACTAAGATATGATAGTCAACCACCAACAATGCAACTTGCAGTTGGAGACAAATAAAAAACACGCATGATTGAACATGTAAAGAGATAGAAGGGGACCGTGTAGCTGCCCAAATTGTTCCGGCGATCACTGAAACTAGACTGAAACTGTATATTATCGGTTATTATCCAACCAAAGAATACATATCTAGTTATAAAACGATACCAGTTCATTCTCGGTAACAACAAGCAAATTAGCTATTAGTTAGCCTGCCAAATTTACAAATATCCACCTGAGACTCAACGCGTGTGCAACAATGCTCGCAACACTCACTACTATGTTTGTGTTACTTCAGGTGCATATTTGTAAATTTGTCAAGCTAACTATGACTAATTTGCTTGTTGCTACCGATAGCAAACTGGTATTGTTTTAGAACTATATATGTAGTCTTTGCTTGGATTATAGGCAATAGTATACAGAGTTTCAATAATCGCTTGTCTGGAGTGCAATTTGGGCAGCTATCCGCGAACAACCAGAATAAGCCCCCACGCCAGTGGCTGTGACAATTAGAACCAATTTTGAACAAATAAGCTTGTATTATTGTACAGCTGTACGAGTGATGGCCTGTCAACTGTATATTTTGAAACCAGAATTTAAATACTATAATGCAGAGGGTGAGTCTTTTTCAATGATAGGAAGGGATTTACAATGGTCTTGAAACAATGTTTTAACAAAAATCTTCCTTATTGTACCTTTAAGTCTTTGGACAATTTATTGTTGAAATGTAGAATTTTGAGGTCTAATTCAAATGTAATAAAATGTGCAGTTATGAAATTAGGAAAAGCATTTATATTTCTGAATTGCCCACAAAATTAGCGGTCTTGTGTTGAGACTTGAGTTATTTTTGTGAAAAAAGCCTTAATGTTTTATGCAAATAATTTTACGGTATCTATAACACAGAAATGGCAAAACACTACATGAGTGAGATGCTGAGGTTCAAAGTTTGCTATTTTGAATGGAAGTGCCAAGCAATGCAAATATAATATACTGTATATCCATGTACTATATATTTGTATCAGCATATACATATGTATAAAATATAAATGTTCAAATGTAATGATCTGGGGCTAGAGAATTCCTAGGTACTTACAGTAATTTTCTCTTTTCAGATGCTTTGAGCTCCTAAGGAACCATCAAACATGTCACCAGGAAATGCCACAACCAGAGTAATAACAGAATTTATCATTGGTGGATTTGACAAGGTTAGGAATCCGGTGGCCATTGGGATAGCGATACTGGTGGTTTATACCATGGTCATGGTTGCCAACATCACAAACATATGCTTCATTGCATTAGATAAGCGTCTGCACAAGCCAATGTACCTGCTAATCTGCAACCTGGCTGTCGTGGACATGTTTTATAGCAGTAGCTGCAGCCCCACCATGATTGGGGTGCTGATAGCTGGCACTAAAACCATCGCCTACGTTCCATGCTTCATTCAGATGTTTGTGTACCACCTGGGCGGGGTCATGGAAATGTTTGCGATCTGTGGGATGGCTCTCGACCGCTTAGTAGCTATATCCAGCCCTTTGAGATATCACAGTATTCTGACAAACATGCGTACACTGCTGATGGCGTTTTCCCTCTGGATGCTGGCCTGCGTGATTGTGGCCATTTTATGTGGGACTGCCATACCTCTCCCTTACTGCAGGTCGACAATACAGTACGCCTTCTGCGACTACGCAGGCTTAGTCAGAGCCACTTGCATTGATCCCAGTTACTATTTCTTCATGATTACCATCATAACGTTCCTTTTGTTGTTTTCTACATTCGCCTTTATTTTATTTTCCTATATAAGGATCATGATTGCCATATTTAAAATGTCTTCCAAAACTGACAGGAAAAAAATGTACAGCACGTGCTTCAGTCATTTGATTGTGGTTACTTGCTTTTATCTTCCAATATTTGTACAAGTAGTTCTAACCAGACTAGGAGTAGTACTTACTAAAGAGGAGCGCCATGGGTTATTGATAGGGGGGATTCTAGGTCCCTCTCTTATCAATCCCATTGTGTACTGTTTTCGTACTGAGGAAATAAAAAACAAAATCATTAGAATATTTACAAAAATAAAACCGAGTGATTAAACAGCATGGCAGACATTTGGAGTCTTTACTGTTAAATACACATTACTGTAAGTAAAAGTTTGGAAGACTATTACTGTTAGTATTACAACTAATTAAGGCTCAATGATTTCTGTAACCTCTCACCAATCTCCTGGGTAAAACTAATGTCCCTTTTCTGTTTGCACTTAGATTTTTGATGTTTGTTTGATTTGTTTTTATACGTTGAGAAAGGTACACCTCTGCTGTGCTGAAGATCTAAAAAAGGATCAACACTTATTTTCTTAACTGTATTCACCCTCATAAAAGAATCACATTGAAAAACACTGTTCAAAACCCACATGTGAACGCCCAACATGTGAGGAGTACACATATGAACTATAAAAACATGTGAGCGGGAAAAGGTAACCTATGCTATTTCAAGTCACATGTTTTGTGTTTTTGGTCGTTAAAATTGAGGCCCATATTTTTCTGGAATCAACATTGCATGGAGCATTGGCGGAGTCACTGGTGAGGTGTGGTGCCCTGGGTGGGGCTTTTGCATGTTGGCATTTTTGGAAAGGTGAAGTGAAGGGCACGCACATCATGTATGCATTTCCTTCAGTCAGAATTTCAATAAAACATTGCCTATTTATCATGGGCCAGTTTTGATTCTCCATTAAACCTATTGCTGAATAGTTTAAACACATTATTCTATAACTAAGATACAACAGTATCTTGTTTTAGTAAACAAAATAAAATGACGTGACATGTGTCCCAGACTGAAATGTGCCGTTGCTAGGCGATAATCAGCATGATTTGCTTAATCTGTGAATGGTTATAATGTCATCTATGTTTCATGTAGTTTTTCCAATGCTGTCTTCATGCTACAATTGACCTCATCCAGATAAATACACGTCTATTTACTATTGTTAAAGACCTTCTGTTTAAGAATAGTAATTTGGTAGAGCCTTAACAATTACGCATATGTTAACCTGTGACTGGATCACAATAGATCCAGGAAAAATCCAATTATGAGAAAACCTGAAGGAAATGTCAGTGGGTTCTGGTCCATAGAGGCAATGTATTTGTTGCTGAGAAGATGCCTTCCCAATTTTGAATAAGTGTGTGTCTGTTTGCATGTGTATTGGTATATGCGGGTTCCTCCAAACTGTTATCTGTATGCAGGGATAGGTGAAAATACATCAAAATGTATTTTGACACAAAATATCCCAAATATAAATGTATCAATATTTCCTTGCTTATTTCAGTGGTTATCCAACTTATCGTTGGTGACTTTGATCCCTTCCCGGTCGCTCTTGGTCGCCCGCCCCTGCTCCCTCAGTCATGGCTTGGGCATGTATAGCTGCTTCTGAAACAGGCTCACGTGGATTTAGTTATTATGTACTCTAACGGAGGATGGAAGCTGTAGGATGGCCAGCACCTCGTCCTGCAGCAAGGCAATGCCCCAAACCCCAAACATGCTGCCTACACAGCCAGAGCCTTCATCAATGGGAAAAAGTGGAAAGTTTTGGACTGGCCAAGTCAGTCACCTGATTTAAATTCAATCGAGCATACAATGAACTTGCTGAGGGAGAGACCCTGTGAAATCCAGTGAAGGCCTGAAAAGGCGTTTTGAAAGAAGATGCCATTATGATTGTCGATGTTAGTCGGTCATAGAACTGATGCAGTTTTGCATTTAAGGGCTATGCTACCACATTCAACTTTTGTTCCTTTGATTTACTTTTCAGTTCATCCTTACTTTTTCAATTGTAGAAATGGGGGGGGGGAAATATGTGTTTTACCAATTACAGAAAAACCTACACTCACTGAGCACTTTATTAGGTATTATTTAGACTTCTTTTCTTCTTCTGCTGCTGTAGCCTATTCACTTAAAGGTTTGACACATTGTGTGTTCAGATATGCTCTTCTGCATGCCACTGTTGTAATGTGTGGTTATTTGTGTTCCTGTCAGCTTTGACCAGTCTGGCCCTTCTCCACTGACCTCTCATTAAGAAAGCGATTTTGCCCACGGAACTGAGCCATTTTTGCAGAATAATGTTGCTTCAAACCAGTTTAAACAAATTGTTTAGCATCAACAATCATGGAATGAGCCTTCAAACATGCACTCATGCTAAACATCTGTGTTGATACAGGGACACTGTTGTGTGTCACAGCTGAAAGACACGGGGCACTCATTAGGTGATTGAAGCCTCCCTTGTCTGCAGTTCAGGTGTTAGATTCCTAATTGAGTGTACCTAATGATGTTGACAGTTTCACATAGGGCTCTGAGGAGAGGGATGGAGTAACTACACCATTGAGAATACCTGTCAGCTCAGGCCGGCAAACATACAGCATATGATAGTTTGAATGCATTTCCTGTGGTGCCTTGTAATTTCTATGAAACACTTTTTAAAAGGTAGAATGCAAGTTACCTGTGAGTCAGCAGCGTCCAGTTGTGCTACAAGGGTTAACCAGATTTGTGAGACATACAGAGAACATCAGCAGGGCCATTGTTGTTACCGCCATCTTGTGACTCTATTTGATTTGTTGTTTTTCCTGTAAACCCTCGGTATATAGAGGGAAACGTGGAATAGTTCGAGGAGACTCGCTAATACGATCTCCTGCGCACCATTTGCGTATAGCGATTCATATTACAACTTGTAATTCTTGTAACACGTTGTCGTTCTATTTCTGCAATTCACATTGTTGAATAAATTGTATTAAATTCAACCTGCATCCTCTTGACTCGCACCACTATACACTTAGCACTTTAGAGTCCTAACAGACATAGACAACCTAGGATACCTGCACCCCATAGTCACTTGTCTATACACCAGTGCCGTCACAAGATGCATACTAAGTGTATCATTGTAGGCTATACAGGCCACAGACTACTATATATCTTGGGTTCGGGTTTCACAATATATCTTGATTAAAAACACGGTAATGACACAGCCGCAAATGTTGATTACAGCAAACACATTGACACCTTGAAAAAAGTCTAAATATTATCCAGCATTAGCGAAAGTAGGCCTACTGTCTTCTCATTATTAATGTTTTTATTTAGCATAGCCACAAGGGGAAGAGCCCCGCCTTTGCATATCTACCCCACAGCAGTCAGCTACCATAGGAAGGTAGAGACCACTCAACTCGATGATATTTTTGTAAAAGTCAGAGGAAAATATGTAGAATAACACAAACTGTAAACAAACATTATTTTATAAATCCATCCAGCCGGAAATCACCTTCCCTAATAGAGTGGACTTTCCATCAGCAACCACATCCTGACATATGCAGAGTTGTGGTCCTTTAGTTTTGGGTTCAGAACCAATGGCGGCATTGCTGACCACCTTCCATTACAGTCAGCCTATACTAAAGAATGTGTATATCTGTAATGGCCCATGTCCAATGAGCAACAACAATGCTGTCCTTTTATTAGCACCAATGCTTACTGTTTTAAGACCAGAAAAGGAAGCCAGTAACCCTGCATTTGTTTTATCAGCTTCATGAATTTCCTCTGGAGGTAGTTTCCATTGTCAGATATTATTATAAACAGTCTTGCATAGTATCAGTGTGGGGGTGTTAAACTCATAATCCCACAGGTCTGTATGGCAACAAGTCATTACATTTTTTTGTCCATTGTTCAAGAATAGAACTGGGCCTTTTCCCCAATGTAAGAACCTGGTTATAAATGTACATTCACATTGATCTGATCTTCATTTGAAGGCTGTGACACCATGTGAGTAAGTAAGAAAGCTTTCTGATTTTAAGAAATGTTGGAATTTTAAGACAAGGGTAAATGTAAATGAGTGAAATTTCCAGAATATATGAATACTGCTTCAGTTGAGGCAACAGCATGAATGACATTTTTTTTCATGTGAGGGGCAGAGAAAGCATTCTCATTTTCTCAGACTGAAGAAACTGACATGACATTCAGTATGTATAACTGCCTTTGAAGAAAAGTTTTTATGTTATTGTGCATAATGCTTTGCCTTTGTAATCTGAATTATAATGTTTTGTATTTTATATGCATATTGCATTTCTATATACTGTATATTGGGTGTGTATACAGTGCTGCTTAAAACCCCTTGAGCAGTTTTTCTGTTTTGCCATGATTTTCTTATATCATCAGCAGTTTTTTATATATGAAATGTCAGGTTTGTATCGAGGGTATTGTGTGAGTAGCCATAAAACTACATGAAACATGGAACTAGTGTATGTGCAAAAGTAAGTGAACCCCCAGCTGCATTGGTAAAGTCAAATAGGTAACAGATTCAGGTGAAACACATTTGGATGCTAAATTAATCAATTAAACAGACCAACCGAATGAGACATCCTTAGGAAAGGGGTTGGGGAACACTGATTAAAAGAGTGAGGAAACCAAGCAAACCACTGTAGTGCCAAGGTGTACCCACACAGATCAACAATGCCAAGAGGAAAGGAGCTATCCGAGGACATCAGGAAGAGGGTAACTTCGAATTATCCAGGGAAACATGAATTCTCATGCCTATCCATAAATTCTTGATCAGACTCTCCAGCCATCTGTCAGGGAGTTGAAGCTGAGCCAAAAATGGGTTATGCCACAAGACAACAACCCAAAGCATTCCCGTAAAACTACCAAGGAATGGTTTAAAAGAAAGATAATTCATACTCTGCATTTGCCTAGTCAATGTCCAGACCCCAATCTAATAGAAATGTTGTGGCTAGACATGAAGCGGGCGGTACATGCCAGATGTCCCTCCAACCTCTCTCAACTGGCTGAGCTCTGCGTGGAGGAGTGGGCAAAAGGCAGATGCAGGAGTCAGTGGTTACAGAAGACGTCTGGTTGAAGTAATGGCTGCAAAAGGAGGGGCTGCAAGCTACTAACATACTTTTCATACTGCCATATGAGTTCACATACTTTTGTACATGTCAGTTTTTGAGACCACTTTTGTTGAATAAATAATAATAATATATATACAGTGCATCCGGAAAGTATTCACAGCGCTTCACTTTTCCCACATTTTGTTATGTTAGAGCCTTATTCCAAAATGGAATAAATTCATTTTTTTCCTCAAAATTCTTCACACAACACCCCATAATGACAACATGAAAGAAGTTTTTTTGAAACTTTTGCAAATTTATTAAAAATAAAAAACTAAGAAATCACATGTACATAAGCATTCACAGCCTTTACCATGAAGCTCAAAATTGTGCTCAGGTGCATCCTGTTTCCACTGATCAACCTTGAGATGTTTCTACAGCTTAATTGGAGTCCACCTGTGGTAAATTCAGTTGATTGGACATGATTTGGAAAGGCACACACCTGTCTATATAAGGTCCCACAGTTGACAGTGCATGTCGGAGCACAAACCAAGCATGAAGTCAAATTAATTGTCTGTAGACGTCTGAGACAGGATTGTTTCGAGGCACAAATCTGGGGAAGGGTACAGAAAAACTTCTGCTACTTTGAAGGTCTCAATGAGCACAGTGGCCTCCATCATCCGTAAATGGAAGAAGTTCGGAACCACCAGGACTCTTCCTAGAGCTGGCCGCCCGTCTAAACTGAGCAATCGGGGGAGAAGGGCCTTAGTCAGGGAGGTGACAAAGAACCCGATGGCCACTCTGTCAGAGCTCCAGCGTTCCTCTGTGGAGAGAGGAGAACCTTCCAGAAGGACAACCATCTCTGCAGCAATCCACCAATCAGGCCTGTATGGTAGAGTGGCCAGACGGAAGCCACTCCTTCGTAAAAGGCACATGGCAGCCCGCCTGGAGTTTGCAAAAAGGCACCTGAAGGACTCTCAGACCACGAGAAACAAAATTCTCTTGTCTGATGAGACAAAGATTTAACTCTTTGGCGTGAAAGCCAGGTGTCAGGTTTGGAGGAAACCAGGCACCGCTCATCACCTGGCCAATACCATCCCTACAGTGAAGCGTGGTGGTGGCAGCATCATGCTGTGGGGATGTTCTTCAGCGGCAGGAACTGGGAGACTAGTCAGGATTGAGGGAAAGATGAATGCAGTAATGTACAGAGATATCCTGGATGAAAACCTGCTCCAGAGCACTCTTGACCTCAGACTGGGGCGACGGTTCATCTTTCAGCAGGACAACGACCCGAAACACACAGCCAAGATATCAAAGGAGTGGCTTCAGGACAACTCTGTGAATGTCCTTGAGTGGCCCAGCCAGAGCCCAGACTTGAATCCGATTGAACATCTCTGGAGAGATCTGAAAATGGCTGTGCACCGACACTCCCCATCCAACCTGATGGAGCTTGAGAGGTGCTGCAAAGATGAATGGGCGAAACTGCCCAAAGATAGGTGTGCCAAGCTTGTGGCATCATATTCAAAAAGACTTGAGGCTGTAATTGCTGCCAAAGGTGCATCAACAAAGTATTGAGCAAAGGCTGTGAATACATACATTTATGTACATGAAATTTGCAAAAATAAAAAAAAAAAAAAATTCATGTTGTCATTATATATATATATATATATATAATTACTTTGTTTTTTTGTTTGGCCATTATTTGGAAAGTCTCAAACTTCCAAGCAGCACTGTACATATAAAAGTCTTAGGCACCCTACATTTTTTGGCCACAAATTTGGTCTTAGATGTTTAGACATCTATATTTCTCTGCAAATTTACTCAGAAATTGGCAAATTTTAGATTTCCAAGCATTAATTGTATTTCATTAAATAAAGTAAAGTATCACTTTAAGACCAGTTTTCTGATAAAAATGTGATCGTGGCTGTCTGGGATTAACTGGAAGAGTTAAAAGAAAGTAAGACAAACTGCCAAAGTCTGCAGAAGAACTGCAACAAGTTATTTTATGTATAAACCCCCCCAAAAAAGTTAGGAAATTTGGGTTTGGTCGATCATATCTCTTGTTGTCACTGTTTTATTAGCATTGTGTCTTCTATCATTGGAAAGCTTGTTCCTTTTAAGATGATGTCCCATTTGTAAGGATCATGCATTTCTGGGATGAGCAGCACAGCTGATTATATGGGGTCTCAAGTGAAATGTGCCAATAGTTGCTGAACATTATGGTGTCTTGTGATTCTCATGTCTACTTAATGATAGAATGTTCAATTAGCCCACTGCATGTCTCCCCCATGTTAGAGGTACAATAGGTAATTTTGGACATTCGGTCAAGAGAGGAATTGAAGCAACAAACACCCTCAACCCACAACACTGACTTCCCACAGTCTATGAATAAAACATGAAATCTAAAGCTTTATTATACAGTTCATGCACTGTTTTGGAAACCTGACAGTGACAAACACGACAGAACCTGCCGTCTTCGTAGTGTTCTAGCAACAAAATGTTTGCCGAACAGGTGACTTTATGAAATGTGGACTTTAGTGTGCTACGCAACACTATTTATACTTTGTCTTTTTGAGGTTTTCACTTTAGCTAATCAATTATATTATGGGCAAGCAATGTATTAGGCTATGTAACTAGGATATGATAGTCTCACACAAACAATGCAACTTACAATTTGAGACAAATAAAAGTTTAGCTAAACAAGCATGATTGAACACGTAAAGAGGAAGGAACATGTAGCTGCCCAAATTGCACCCCCGGCAATCACTGAAACTCTATACTGAAACTGTATACAATTGGTTATTATCCAAGCGAAGAATACATATCTAGTTATAAAACGATACCAGCTTGTTATCGGTAGCAACAAGCAAATTCGAACTAGGCTCACTACTATGTTTGTATTGCTTCAGGTGTATATTTGTTAATTCGTCAAGCTAACTATGACTAATTTGCTTTAGGAGTTGTGGCTTTTGCCTGTTCAAATTTAATGATCTGCGGTGAGAAAATTCCTAAAAAACTTGTTTTTCTCTTTTCAGCTGCTTTGAACTCCAAAGGAGCCATCAAACATGTCACCAGGAAATGCCACAACCAAAGTAACAGAATTTATCATTGGTGGATTTGACAAGGTTAGGAATCCGGTGGCCATTGGGATAGTGATGCTGGTGGTTTATACCATGGTCATGGTTGCCAACATTGCAAACATATGCTTCATTGCACTGGATAAGCGTCTGCACAAGCCAATGTACCTGCTAATCTGCAACCTGGCTGTCGTGGACATGCTTCATAGCAGTAGCTGCAGCCCCACCATGATTGGGCTACTGATAGCTGGTGCTAAAACCATCGCCTATGCTCCATGCTTCATTCAGATGTTTGTGTTCCACCTGGCCGGAGTCATGGAAATGTTTGCGATCTCTGGGATGGCTTTCGACCGCCTAGTGGCTATATCCAGCCCTTTGAGGTATCACAGTATTCTGACAAACATGCGTACACTGCTGATGGCGTTTTCCCTCTGGATGCTGGCCTGCGTGTTTGTGGCCATTTTACCTGGAACTGTCATACCTCTCCCTTACTGCAGGTCGACAATACAGTACGCCTTCTGCGACTACGCAGGCTTAGTCAGAGCCACTTGCGTCGATCCCAGTTACTATTTCTTCCTGATTACCATCATAACGTTCCTTTTGTTGTTTTCTACATTTGCCTTTATTTTATTTTCCTATACAAGGATCATGATTGCCATCTTTAAAATGTCTTCCAAGACTGACAGGAAAAAAATGTACAGCACGTGCTTCAGTCATTTGATTGTTGTTACTTGCTTTTATTTTCCACTATTTGTACAAGTAGTTCTAACCAGACTAGGAGTAGTACTTACTAAGGAGGAGCGCCATGGGTTATTGATAGGAGCGATTCTAGGTCCCTCTCTTATCAATCCCATTGTGTACTGTTTTCGTACTGAGGAAATAAAAAACAAAATCATTAGAATATTTACAAAAATTAAACCGAGTGATTAAACAGCATGGCAGACATTTTGTGGCTGTTCTCCTAATGTCCCTTTTCTGTTTGCACTTAGATTTTTGATGTTTGTTTGATTTGTTTTTATACGTTGAGAAAGGTACACTAAAAGGATCGCCACTTATTTTCTTAACTGTATTCCCCCTCATAAAATAATCACATTGAAAAACACTGTTCAAAAACCACACGTGAACACCCAACATGTGAGGAGTACACCTATGAACTATAAAAACATGTGAGCGGGAAAAGGTAACCTATGCTATTTCAAGTCACATGTTTTGTGTTTTTGGTAGTTAACATTGAGGCCCATATTTTTCTGGAATCAACTTTGCATGGAGCATTGGCAGAGTCATTGGTGAGGTGTGGTGCCCTGGGTGGGGCTTTTGCATGTTGGCATTTTTGTAAAGGTGAAGTGAAGGGCATGCACATCATGTATGCATTTCCTTCAGTCAGAATTTCAATAAAACATTGCCTATTTATTATGGGCCAGTTTTGATTCTCCATTAAACCTATTGCTGAATAGTTTAAACACATTATTCTAGATAGATACAACAGCATCTTGTTTTAGTAAACAAAATAAAATGATGTGACGTGTCCCAGACTGAAATGTGCCGTTGCTATGCGATAATCAGCATGATTTGCTTAATCTGTGAATGGTTATAATGTCATCTATGTTTCATGTTGTTTTTCCAATGCTGTCTTCATGCTACAATTGACCTCATCCAGATAAATACACGTCTATTTACTATTGTTAAAGACCTTCTGTTTAAGAATAGTAATTTGGTAGAGCCTTAACAATTACGCATATGTTAACCTGTGACTGGATCACAATAGATCCAGGAAAAATCCAATTATGAGAAAACCTGAAGGAAATGTCTGTGGGTTCTGGTCCATAGAATGTAAAATATCTTGGCAATGTATTTGTTGCTGATAAGATGCCTTCCCAATTTTGAATAAGTGTGTGTCTGTTTGCATGTGTATTGGTATATGCGGGTTCCTCCAAACTGTTATCTGTATGCAGGGATGGGTGAAAATACATCAAAATGTATTTTGACACAAAATATCCCAAATATACATGTATCAATATAAATGTCAAAATCCTGCAACAAAGAAATGTATCAAAATAAAATACAGTATTTTGTATTTTGAAAATACATAGGAGGTAGTGTATGTCATTGTCATGGTTTTCACTGCCTACTTCCGGAAATTCCAGTATTTACCTCTCTAGACCTCGAGAGGGCGTGCTGGCCACGTTCAGCTGGAGAAATTACCTCCCGCATGTGGAATGCGGGTGTAATCATGGCCGATTGCAGTCAGCTGCGTGGAGAGCTATTTAAGTCTCTTCCTGGCACTGCTCTGAGGTTTGGTGTTTTATTTTGACACGTGCACTGAGCTGGTATAGAGGTATAGAGGTATAGAGGTATAGAGGTATAGAGGTATAGAGGTATAGAGGTATAGAGGTATAGAGGTATAGAGGTAGAAAGATAGAGAATTTGTTAGAGGACTGAATTGCTTTTAGTCTGGAATAGCATTACATTTTCTCCTTAGAAATTAATTAGAAGTATAGGGACCCAGTAGTTCAGTTTCTCTTGGGTTGGTTGCTACCTGCGGACCTTCCCTATTTTGGTTGCTTTGGCCCTCTTCTTTTTAGAAGAGCAAGGAGCAGAGTTCGCTGCTAAGGTTTAGCCCTTTCGAGACTGCCTGTCAAATCTCGTTTTGTCTTTCCTGGCCCTTATATTTCAGATCAAATTTTCGGTTGTCGAATCGCCGGGGAGTTTGGTTCCCTTTTTCAGTTATTTCTTTCACACAACTCGCCCGCTTCTTCGGGCATTCCTTGCTAGTTTGCACTTATCCTGTTTGACCGATTTCAGTTTTGTTTCAGTTGGCATTTCGCCAGGGAGTCTCTCTCCCGTTTTCTGTTTTTATATTCCTCTCCTAGTGGCCCCACACATTCGTGAGGGGTTCCTTGCTTATTTCAGTGGTTATCCAACTTATCGTTGGTGACTTTGATCCCTTCCCGGTCGCTCTTGGTCGCCCGCCCCTGCTCCCTCAGTCATGGCTTGGGCATGTATAGCTGCTTCTGAAACAGGCTCACGTGGATTTAGTTAATATGTACTCTAACGGAGGATGGAAGCTGTAGGATGGCCAGCACCTCGTCCTGCAGCAAGGCAATGCCCCAAACCCCAAACACGCTGCCTACACAGCCAGAGCATTCATCAATGGGAAAAAGTGGAAAGTTTTGGACTGGCCAAGTCAGTCACCTGATTTAAATTCAATCGAGCATACAATGAACTTGCTGAGGGAGAGACCCTGTGAAATCCAGTGAAGGCCTGAAAAGGCGTTTTGAAAGAAGATTCCATTATGATTGTTGATGTCAGTCGGTCATAGAACTGATGCAGTTTTGCATTTAAGGGCTATGCTACCACATTCAACTTTTGTTCCTTTGATTTACTTTTCAGTTCATCCTTACTTTTTCAATTGTAGAAATGGGGGGGAAATATGTGTTTTACCAATTACAGAAAAACCTACACTCACTGAGCACTTTATTAGGTATTATTTAGACTTTTTTTCTTCTTCTGCTGCTGTAGCCTATTCACTTAAAGGTTTGACACATTGTGTGTTCAGATATGCTCTTCTGCATGCCACTGTTATAATGTGTGGTTATTTGTGTTCCTGTCAGCGTTGACCAGTCTGGCCCTTCTCCGCTGACCTCTCATTAACAAAGTGATTTTGCCCACGGAACTGAGCCATTTTTGCAGAATAATGTTGCTTCAAACCAGTTTAAACAAATTGTTTAGCATCAACAATCATGGAATGAGCCTTCAAACATGCACTCATGCTAAACAAAAGTCAAAATAAAAATTTCAGTTTCTGGAAATGTTTTCAGTGTTTCTGTTTTTGCCATACTTTTACCCCAGTGTAATTGTGAGAATGATTTTTGGTTTTTTTTGTTCTCACATTTTCATAAAAATTTTTTTTGAAAGAGGTAATGCATTAGGACCCCTTTTAGACAAACTTGGTATATAATAATCACTGCACACTACTGTACTTCTTGCTCTGCAGTTTTCTACATGTGTCACAATGATGAACCTGGGGAACTCATTGACTACAGTAACTGTCAATACAATGTAAAGGCTAGTTATCAGAATCAAATTCTTTTTTCTCTAATTTAGTGAACAAGTACATGTCGTAGAGGAAACAAATAATTTGTTAAAAAAATTAAGGTTAAGGTAGATGACTGGGACCTGCAAGGTTGGTAGTTTGATCCCCGGTGCTGCCACAATAAGATCTGCACAGCTGTTGGGCCCTTGAGTAAGGCCCTTAACCCTGCATTGCTCCAGGGGAGAATTGTCACCTGCTTAGTCTAATCAACTGTACGTCGCTCTGGATGAGAGCATCTGCCAAATGCCATTAAAGTAATGTAAACATGGCGAATAACGCTTAGCCTAACTCAAACCTACGCTATTTTGGTTTCATAAAGACATTAGACACAAAATTAAGCAATGCCTTTATTCACAGACTATTAGAAAAAAGGCTTTGTTATTAGGCGGTCAATATCAAACGGCTAAATAGCAAAAATAAATATTTATCAAAAATAACACAAGAATAAAAGTGAAATGTAGCCAAAAGTAGATTTCAAGCCATTTTTTTTTTTATAAAGGAGTTTTAAGGATTTCACTGTGATGATTAAGGCAGAGTAAGGGGTTTTGAAGGCTATTTAAAGTTTTAATGCCAATTTTGGACTCCATTATTATAACTGAATTATTGCAATGGCTCCATGATGCTAACAACCTGAATTTTCAATTAACCATTTTCTGAACCTCTCAGCCTTACAAATGGGAGAAGAATATCGACTGCTGAAATAACATTTGTTTAGTGACATATGAAGCCAAGTGACGGTTTGACAATGAAAGCAAACAATTGCTAATGTTAATACGCTGCTCGCTTCACTGTTGTAGGAAACAGGAATACAATAAAATCAAAGGATTTCATCTTTCTCAGGAAATATAATGTCAAGAAAGCTCTGCCTAGATTCTAACTTCAATCAAATTTCAATTTCTGCCAGATACCAGAACACTAGACCCAGTAGTGAGACCACAGAAGTGAGTTCAAAGTCTTTATCTGGTTGGCAGAGTATACATGCGAAGGTAAATAGCCAGCAAACAGAATCAGCAGAGAATAGACAGTTTGTTAACGAGAGTCGAGGCAGAGTGTCAGTATAATAATCGGGCTGTCCAAACAAAAACGGAATCCAGAAGCAAGAGCCAATAATCCAAAATGGGTTGAGAAACTATGGGTTGAAACAAAACAGAAGGATAAATCAAGAGGTGGATCGTAACAGAAATCAATCAGAAAATACCACTGGAGAGTATGGTCGGGACACATAACATCTGCCAACGATAGACAGAAACAAGGGGGCTTAAATACACTTAGCCCTCTGGGGTTGGCGGTGTCGCCGGCGACACCGACAAGATCAGATCAACTTCCCTTTCTTTACTATTTGGATGATTTGACTTTGTGACTTTTTTTTTTTTTACCATACAGATGCAACAAACATATTGACAGAAACCTTAGAATCTTGACTACGCAATGCACCTTTATGAGATGAATAAGACCACTGCGATTTTTTAAATCTTTACTCATTAATAT
This sequence comes from Conger conger, assembly GCF_963514075.1. Lineage (NCBI taxonomy): Eukaryota > Metazoa > Chordata > Actinopteri > Anguilliformes > Congridae > Conger > Conger conger. The sequence continues at coordinate 10,281,588 of NC_083772.1, forward strand.
GTGAGTTTCGCCTTGTGCGTAAGTGCATAACCATAACCAGGGATAAGTGTGCTGAAAGACCCTAGAGCACAGGTGTCAAACTCCAGTCCTGGAGGGCCATAGTGGCTGCTGGTTTTTGGGGTGTTCTGGGTTCATTCAAGTCATTGATTGGTTAAAGTATCCACACGCCTTGTTCTCAAGGCCTTAATTGGCCGTAATTGGCAGCTGATTGAAAGGAAACCACGAAAACCCGCAGACACTGCGGCCCCCTGGGGATTCAGTTTGACACCCCTGCCCCTAAGGACCAGGGCCTATTTGAATTTTTTTTAAATTAAATTAATTTTATTTTTTAACAAACAAATAAACAACAAAACAACAAAGCAAAAGTGACCAAACTTAACTATCCAAACACTGCTTACCTAGCCAACTAAAAATACTGATACACAAAGTAACCGATACACTACTCCACAACTGTGATGGAGGTGAGTGATACAAGAAGGTGTAAAACAATTGTATCAGCCATTTAATCTTCTCAACTCACAAGTTGATTAAAAAAAAAATTCTGCTGTAATGAATATCCTGACAGGGTTTAGTGCACACCTCTGATGTTCAGAAGCCGTGTTAGATGGCATAAACCCATTGTGACAACATTATGAAGTCAGCGTTCCAGTGAAGCATGTGTGAAGCATGTGTTATATGTTTGGGCCAGTTCTGGAGTGTATATCTTTACTGGCATTTTGGCCTTTGGCATTAAGACATTCAGATTATGAAAGCCAAGATATTGTTCTACAAAATTAACATGATCACTCATGTGTCAAACACAATTCTCCAGCTCTTAATTGAGAGCTGCTAATGATTGGTTTGGTACAAGGGGACATCCTTCTCTAGTAATTACAATATGCAATACACATGGCTGCAAATACACTCAAATGAAAGGTGACAGTCCACACTTTAACCTCATAATCATGCTTTGAGTACAGAGCCAAAAGGACTGAAATTGTACCGCTGTCCAAATACTTATGAACTGCACTGTATATGAGGATTAGCCCACAATAACATGGTATGTACTGCAGAAATTATTATATTTCCAAACTGCTGGCTCCTTTTGAAACATTTCATTGTTAGTTTGTCCTCCATTTCAACAAACAATTGAACAGCAATTAATAATTAGAATTCACCAGTGATTTCAAACTCAGCTTGCTCCCAGGGCATTAGTGTCCTACTGAGCTATTAATTTAATAATGAGCTTTTAATTGAGTAATGGCTTGCCATAATGCTCTCGGGATAGAGCAGAGCAGTAGGGAATATGTAGATAAATGTTAAAAACACACGTTTGTTTCAAACGGGACTCCTCATCCTATGCTTATGATTGAATATATGGACGCAAACATTATGGCAGCAGGTGATTCGGTTTGCATTTGTTGTGTTTCATGGTCTTTTGAGTCCTCACCAATGCTGGAGATACACATAAAAATAAACCAAAAACTTTTCTCTTTGCTTTTTGGTCCTGAGAGTTCCTGCCATGAATGACATCCCATGTATAAATCACAAAATTGATACATGGGACAGTGAAACAGTGAACTAGTGGCAGATATCTAGTTTGGATTATTGCCATTGAGAAAGTGGCAATATAATTGATCAGGCAATTTTGGCATTTTGATCATAGGAATGCCCTCTCTATCCCTCTATCCCAGCTCTCCCCTCCAGAAACGGGAAAGGAAGCATCCTTGGGGCAATTCAAAGTCATTAAAAAAGGGTGTTGGGTCTTAAAACCACTGGAATTAGAACATAAATATATTTTGTTCAATCCTCACTGTCCTAAAACAGTCCTAGTACAGTTATGCAGTATAGTGAACAGAAGTCCAGTACCTTGTCCCCTGTGCCCAGGGTGCGAAACATTTTGACTGGTGGATGCCCAAATATTTACCGGACGCAGCTCTATAAACATCATGGCAAAAAAATAATGCATTCCAGAAAAACCTGCATGCTTAATAGCTCTGATAAAACTAAATTTATCATATGCTCTTGCCCTCAAAATCTGTCTGCAAGTATAGCACATATGTCTTTGTCCTAAACATTACGGAAGGCACTATACAGTATAATCAGTCTGTCCCAATCACTGTGCAGTATATAATAATCTATATCAGAATTATCTAATGTATAATTCTTCATTATATATTGTATGTATATTATGTGTTTTGCATATAAGCTCTCGCGGCTATGAGAATAATTTCAGCGTTTTATGGAGCAGGTTTCTCTGGAAAAAAAGTTCGCCTACAGTACACATCCTGGAATGACTACGGACATAAGGTCAAGTGACGTAACATCTGTGTTGATACAGGGACACTGTTGTGTGTCACAGCTGAAAGACACGGGGCACTCATTAGGCGATTGAAGCCTCCCTTGTCTGCAGTTCAGGTGTTAGATTCCTAATTGAGTGCACCTAATCATGTTGACAGTTTCACATAGGGCTCTGAGGAGAGGGATGGAGTAACTACACCATTGAGAATACCTGTCAGCTCAGGCCGGCAAACATACAGCATATGACAGTTTGAATGCATTTCCTGTGGTGCCTTGTAATTTCTATGAAACACTATTTAAAAGGTAGAATGCAAGTTACCTGTGAGTCAGCGGCGTCCAGTTGTGCTACAAGGGTTAACCAGATTTGTTAGACATACAGAGAACATCAGCAGGGCCATTGTTGTTACCGCCATCTTGTGACTCTATTTGATTTGTTGTTTTTCCTGTAAACCCTGAGTATATAGAGGGAAACGTGGAATAGTTCGAGGAGACTCGCTAATACGATCTCCTGCGCACCATTTGCGTATAGCGATTCATATTACAACTTGTAATTCTTGTAACACATTGTCATTCTATTTCTGCAATTCACATTGTTGAATAAATTGTATTAAATTGAACCTGCATCCTCTTGACTCGCACCACTATACACTTAGCGCTTTAGTCCTAACAGACATGGACAACCTAGGATACCTGCACCCCATAGTCACTTGTCTATACACCAGTGCCGTCACAAGATGCATACTAAGTGTATCATTGTAGGCTATACAGGCCACAGGCACGTCCATGTCTATACAAATAGATAGCGATCATATAGAGCCACACTATTGGCGGACATTTGCAGTTCCTTTTGTTGAACTGTTAGAACAGAGGTGCAGTTGAACTTATCTTTTGGAGTCAGATAAACGAGAACAAAATAAAATTAACCCTGTTCCAGTAGCATTGGTCAGACTACACGCGTTTCCTTCACCTCTCGGATACTTCCGCTTTTCGGTGTATTTGGGGAGTTTCTTACAGGTTCAAGTTTTGGTACCAATATCTATGAATTCTTTGGGACTACTATATATCTTGGGTTCGGGTTTCACAATATATCTTGATTAAAAACACGGTAATGACACAGCCGCAAATGTTGATTACAGCAAACACATTGACACCTTGAAAAAAGTCTAAATATTATCCAGCATTAGTGAAAGTAGGCCTACTGTCTTCTCATTATTAATGTTTTTATTTAGCATAGCCACAAGGGGAAGAGCCTCCCCTTTGCATATCTACCCCACAACAGTCAGCTACCATAGGAAGGTCGAGACCACTCAACTCAATGATATTTTTGTAAAAGTCAGAGGAAAATATGTAGAATAACACAAACTGTAAACAAACATTATTTTATAAATCCATCCAGCCGGAAATCACCTTCCCTAATAGAGTGGACTTTCCATCAGCAACCACATCCTGACATATGCAGAGTTGTGGTCCTTTAGTTTTGGGTTCAGAACCAATGGCGGCATTGCTGACCACCTTCCATTACAGTCAGCCTATACTAAAGAATGTGTATATCTGTAATGGCCCATGTCCAATGAGCAACAACAATGCTGTCCTTTTATTAGCACCAATGCTTACTGTTTTAAGACCAGAAAAGGAAGCCAGTAACCCTGCATTTGTTTTACCAGCTTCATGAATTTCCTCTGGAGGTAGTTTCCATTGTCAGATATTATTATAAACAGTCTTGCATAGTATCAGTGTGGGGGTGTTAAACTCATAATCCCACAGGTCTGTATGGCAACAAGTCATTACATTTTTTTGTCCATTGTTCAAGAATAGAACTGGGCCTTCTTTTCCCCAATGTAAGAACCTGGTTATAAATGTACATCCACATTGATCTGATCTTCATTTGAAGGCTGTGACACCATGTGAGTAAGTAAGAAAGCTTTCTGATTTTAAGAAATGTTGGAATTTTAAGACAAGGGTAAATGTAAATGAGTGAAATTTCCAGAATATATGAATACTGCTTCAGTTGAGGCAACAGCATGAATGACATTTTTTTTCATGTGAGGGGCAGAGAAAGCATTCTCATTTTCTCAGACTGAAGAAACTGACATGACATTCAGTATGTATAACTGCCTTTGAAGAAAAGTTTTGATGTTATTGTGCATAATGCTTTGCCTTTGTAATCTGAATTATAATGTTTTGTATTTTATATGCATATTGCATTTCTATATACTGTATATTGGGTGTGTATACAGTGCTGCTTAAAACCCCTTGAGCAGTTTTTCTGTTTTGCCATGATTTTCTTATATCATCAGCAGTTTTTTATATATGAAATGTCAGGTTTGTATCGAGGGTATTGTGTGAGTAGCCATAAAACTACATGAAACATGGAACTAGTGTATGTGCAAAAGTAAGTGAACCCCCAGCTGCATTGGTAAAGTCAAATAGGTAACAGATTCAGGTGAAACACATTTGGATGCTAAATTAATCAATTGAACAGACCAACCAAATGAGACATCCTTAGGAAAGGGGTTGGGGAACACTGATTAAAAGAGTGAGGAAACCAAGCAAACCACTGTAGTGCCAAGGTGTACCCACACAGATCAACAATGCCAAGAGGAAAGGAGCTATCCGAGGACATCAGGAAGAGGGTAACTTCGTATTATCCAGGGAAACATGAATTCTCATGCCTATCCATAAATTCTTGATCAGACTCTCCAGCCATCTGTCAGGGAGTTGAAGCTGGGCCAAAAATGGGTTATGCCACAAGACAACAACCCAAAGCATTCCCGTAAAACTACCAAGGAATGGTTTAAAAGAAAGATAATTCATACTCTGCATTTGCCTAGTCAATGTCCGGACCCCAATCTATTAGAAATGTTGCAATCACTGAAACTCTATACTGAAACTGTATACAATTGGTTATTATCCAAGCGAAGAATACATATCTAGTTATAAAACGATACCAGCTTGTTATCGGTAGCAACAAGCAAATTAGCTATTCGTTAGTTTGCCGAATTTACAAATATCCACCTGAGGCACAATGCTTGTGGAACTACGCTCACTACTATGTTTGTATTGCTTCAGGTGTATATTTGTTAATTCGTCAAGCTAACTATGACTAATTTGCTTTAGGAGTTGTGGCTTTTGACCCTTGCCTGTTCAAATTTAATGATCTGGGGCTAGAAAATTCCTAAAAAACTTTTCTCTTTTCAGCTGCTTTGAACTCCAAAGGAGCCATCAAACATGTCACCAGGAAATGCCACAACCAAAGTAACAGAATTCATCATTGGTGGATTTGACAAGGTTAGGAATCCGGTGGCCATTGGGATAGTGATGCTGGTGGTTTATACCATGGTCATGGTTGCCAACATTGCAAACATATGCTTCATTGCTCTGGATAAGCGTCTGCACAAGCCAATGTACCTGCTAATCTGCAACCTGGCTATCGTGGACATGCTTTATAGCAGTAGCTGCAGCCCCACCATGATTGGGCTGCTGATAGCGGGCGCTAAAACCATCGCCTATGCTCCATGCTTCATTCAGATGTTTGTGTTCCACCTGGCCGGAGTCATGGAAATGTTTGCGATCGCTGGGATGGCTTTCGACCGCCTAGTGGCTATATCCAGCCCTTTGAGGTATCACAGTATTCTGACAAACATGCGTACACTGCTGATGGCGTTTTCCCTCTGGATGTTGGCCTGCGTGTTTGTGGCCATTTTACCTGGAACTGTCATACCTCTACCTTACTGCAGGTCGACAATACAGTACGCCTTCTGCGACTACGCAGGCTTAGTCAGAGCCACTTGTGTTGATCCCAGTTACTATTTCTTCATGATTACCATCATAACGTTCCTTTTGTTGTTTTCTACATTCGCCTTTATTTTATTTTCCTATACAAGGATCATGATTGCCATCTTTAAAATGTCTTCCAAGACTGACAGGAAAAAAATGTACAGCACGTGCTTCAGTCATTTGATTGTTGTTACTTGCTTTTATTTTCCGATATTTGTACGCATAATTCTAACCAGACTAGGAGTAGTACTTACTAAGGAGGAGCGCCATGGGTTATTGATAGGAGCGATTCTAGGTCCCTCTCTTATCAATCCCATTGTGTACTGTTTTCGTACTGAGGAAATAAAAAACAAAATCTTTAGAATATTTACAAAAATTAAACCGGGTGATTAAACAGCATGGCAGACATTTGGTGGCTGTTCTGCGTTTTACTGTTCAATACACATTACTGTAAGTAAAAGCTTGGAAGACTATTACTATTAGTATTACAACTAATTAAGGCTCCATGTTTTCTGTAGTAAAACTAATGTCCCTTTTCTGTTTGCACTTGTTTGTTTGATTTGTTTTTATATGTAGAGAAAGGTACACTTCTGCTGTGTTGAAGATCTAAAAAAGGATCGCCACTTATTTTCTTAACTGTATTCACCCTCATAAAGGAATCACATTGAAAAACACTGTTCAAAAACCACATGTGAATGCCCAACATCTGAGGAGTACACATATGAACTATAAAAATAATCCCACTTATAATACGTTGAGCGGGAAAAGGTAACCTATGATATTTCAAGTCACATGTTTTGTGTTTGAGGCCCATATTTTTCTGAAATCAACTTTGCATGGAGCATTGGTGGAGTCACTGGTGAGGTGTGGTGCCCTGGGTGGGGCTTTTGCATGTTGACATGTTTGTAAAGGTGAAGTGAAGGGCATGCACATCATGTACACATTTCCTTCAGTCAGAATTGCAATAAAATGTTGTACTGTACGCCTCCTTTTATCTTTTTACTAATTGTGTCTATTTACTATTGTTTAAGACCTTCTGTTTAAGAATAGAAATTTGGTAGAGCCTTAACAATTACGTATTTGTTGACCTGCTGTTATGTCCCAGGCCTAGGGTAACCTGGGCATAGCATGTGGTGTGGCCCCAACTCTACTGTTCCCAAGTAAGACCATTAAACCGATTTATAATTAAACAAGCAGCCATTTATTTTCAGGATTTTCCCAGTTGAGCAACCCCAACACAACAAACAAAAATGTACTTATTGAGCCCTACAACTTCCCTATAAACATAAAATAAAAGTCAAACAAAAAAAACAGGCCTCTGACCTAACTCCTAACACCAAAACAGGAGAAAACTGTAAACAAAAGAAAAAAGGGTTCTCAACTTACATTGGGCTGCAATTGCCAACATTACAACCTTGCATACTGAGCTTACAAAGTTCAGCTGCAAAAACACTTTTTACAGAAACACACAGGTCTTGTGTGGGAACAGAGGTAAGGGCCGGAAGTGGCTGAAGTTAGTTTTCCATTAAGAAGCACTCCTAATCTCAACTCATTACCCAAAACACCTGTGTCAACTCGTTACATCGTTATGTAGCTGTATAAAAGACACCTGTCCACACAATCAATCAGATTCAAACGTTTCCACCATGGCCAAGACAAAGGAGCTGTCTAACAACATCAGAGACAAAATTGTAGACCTGCACAAGGCTGGGATGGGCTACAAGAAAATAAGCAAGCAGCTTGGTGAGAAGTTAACAACTGTTGGAGGAATTATTAGAAAATGGAAGAAACACAAAGTCACCGCCAATCTCCCTCAGTCTGGGGCTCCACGCAAGATCTCGCCTCGTGGGATATCAATGATCATGAGAAAGGTCAGTGATCAGCCCAGTACTACACAGGAGGAGCTTGTTAGGGGGCGACGTGGCTCAGGCAGTAAGAGCAGTCATCTGGCAGTCGGAGGGTTGCTGGTTTGATCCCCTGCCCGGGCTGTGTCGAAGTGTCCTTGAGCAAGACTCCTAACCCCCAAATGCTCCTGACGAGCTGGCAGCCAATGTGTATGAATGGGTGAATGGAGAAGCATCAATTGTACAGTGCTTTGGATAAAGGCGCTATATAAATGCCTGCCATTTACCATTTTGTTAATGACCTGAAGGCACAGTCACAAAGAGAACCATCAGTAACACACTACACCGTGAAGGATTAAAATCCTGCTGCGCACACAAGGTTCCTCTGCTGAAGAAGGCACATGTACAGGCCCGTCTGAAGTTTGCCAAAGAACACCTGGATGATCCAGAGGAGGCTTGGGAGAAGGTGATGTGGTCAGATGAGACCAAAATATAGCTATTTGGCATCAACTCGACGTGCCATGTTTGGAGGAAGAGAAATGCTGAGTACAACCCCAAGAACACCATCCCCACTGTGAAGCATGGAGGTGGAAACTTTGGGGGTGTTTCTCAGCTAAGGGGACAGGACGACTTCACCGTATCGAGGGGAGGATGAATGGGGCCATATACCAGGAAATTTTGGGCGACAACCTCCTTCCCTCTGTGAGAGCACTGAAAATGGGTCGTGGATGGGTCTTCCAACATGACAATCACCCAAAACATACAGCCAAGGCAACAAAGGAGTGGCTTAAGAAGAAGCATATTAAGGTCCTGGACTGGCCTTGCCAGTCTCCAGACCTAAATCCCATCGAAAATCTGTGGAGGGAGCTGAAGCTTCGAGTTGCCAAGCGACAGCCTCGGAGCCTTAAGGATTTGGAGAGGATCTGCAAAGAGGAGTGGACCAAAATCCCTCCCAAGATCTGTGCAAACCTGGTGAAAAACTACAACAAACGTCTGACCTCTGTGCTTGCCAACAAAGGTTTCTCCACCGAGTATTAAGTCCTATTCTATGGATCAAATACTTATTTCATGTGAAAATATGATATCAAATTTATAATATGTATATGATGTTATTGTTGATTATTTTGTGATATTCTGTCACTACAAAATCAGCAAGGGATCAAATAATTATTGCTCCCACTGTATGCGGGTGCCCCAAAACGAAAAAAAAAAAAAAAGAAGTTAACTGTATGCAGGGATGGTTGAAAATACATCAAAATGTATTTTGATACAAAATACCCCAAATATAAATGTATCAAAGTAAAATACAGTATTTTGTATTTTGAAAATACATAGGAGGTAGTGATGTTGATTATGTACTGTAACGTTTGTTTCAGTTGGCATTTCGCCGGGGAGTCTCTCTCCCGTTTTTTGTTTTCTGTTTCCTCTCCTAGTGGCCCCACACATTCGTGAGGGGTTCCTTGCTTATTTCAGTGGTTATCCAACTTATCGTTGGTAACTTTGTGATCCCTTCCCAGTCGCTCTTGGTCGCCCGCCCCTGCTCCCTCAGTCATGGCTTGGGCATGTATAGCTGCTTCTGAAACAGGCTCACGTGTATTTAGTTATGTACTCTAACGGAGGATGGAAGCTGTAGGATGGCCAGCACCTCGTCCTGCAGCAAGGCAATGCCCCAAACCCCAAACATGCTGCCTACACAGCCAGAGCCTTCATCAATGGGGAAAAAGTGGAAAGCTTTGCACTGGCCAAGTCAGTCACCTGATTTAAATCCAGTCGAGCATACAATGAACTTGCTGAAGGGGAGACTGAAGACAGAAACTCAGTGAAATTTCCAGTGAAGGCCTGAAAAGGCATTTTGAAAGAAGATACCAAATGATTGTTGATGTCAGTCGGTCATAGAAATGATGTAGTTTTGCATTTAAGGGCTATGCTACCAAAAATTCAACTTTTTGTTCCTTTGATTTACTTTTCAGTTCATCACATTGTGTCTTCAGAGATGCTCGTCTGCATACCACTGTTGTAATGTGTGGTTATTGGTTATTTGTGTTCCTGTCACCTTGAATTAATGAATGAATGAATCCATCCATCCATCCATTGTCACCTGCTTATCTGGAGTCGGGTCGCCATACGTGCCCCATACTCCCGCAGTACCCCCCACAGGGTTCCCCAGGGGACACGGTCAAAAGCCTTCTCCAAGTCCACAAAGCCCATGTGGATTGGATGGGCAAACTCCCATGACCCTGCCAGCAACCTCGCCAAGGTAAAGAAGCTGGTCCACTGTTCCACGACCAGGACGGAAGCCACATTGCTCCTCCTGAATCCGAGGTTCGACCGTCGGTCGGAGCCTGCTTTCCAGCACCCTAGAGTAAGCTTTCCCGGGGAGGCTGAGGAGTGTGATACCCCGATAATTGGAGTTAAACACAATGGCACGACGTAAGGAGCTCTCTGAGCCGCACTGTAGCCTTACATGATGCCAGTTGGTCACTTGATGAAAATATGGAATGGTTTAATGAGTGAAGAAATAAAAAAAATATGTGAACGCTGTAATCAAAGCAAAGGGTGGCCACACTAGATATTGACTTTTTTCTCCAAAAGAGATTATTTTTGTTTTCACAATATATTGTGAACTGTTTACTTATTTTCATCTACATAAACCAATATTACATGAAATAATTACTTGAATAGTACTTGGTTTCTGATTTATCTTCATTAGGCTAAGTGTATAATCATCACTGCACACTACTGTATATTACATTATTAGTGAACTATATAAATATATTTCACAATTTACCCTGAAACCACTGAACACCATGCATTTTGTTCTATTTTCATTTAGTGATAATTTATAAGTATCAAACCATTTTTTAAACATTATCAATTCCCTTTCTATTGTTTTCAATAACTCTTTCATGTCATCTCCTGAACAAAATATGTCTATATCATGAGCAAAAATAACACATTTATATGTATTGGATACTCTACAAATATAATTTAAATAAAGTATAAATAACTTAGGTCCCAATACCAAACCTTGTGGAACACCACAGGTTACTTTTCTAGAACATGTTTCAGTATTATCACATATTGAAGCCTAACATTTAAATAACTTATTTAAATTTAACATTTAAATTTAAATAACCAGTGCTGTGTGACCTCGTATACCATAGCATTTCTGCAGAAGTAAGGAATGATCAATTGTGTCAAATGCTTGACGCAAATCAATAAATACACTTACAGTATGCTGTTCCTTTTCTACTGATGTTGCTATGTTTTCTACAAGATGCATCACCGCTAAATATATTGATCAAATTTTTCTAAACCCATATTGATGATCACTCAAACTGATATTTCTCAATAAAGTTATCAAGTCTATTAACAAATCATTTTTCAAGTATTTTTGAAAATTGAGGTAGCAAGGACAGGATAGGTTTATTACAAACGATTACTAATTATCGTGTCAACTTTTTAATCCTCCACACCTGATTTCCATTCTCATGCTGCTCTCGATCTAATTGTCTGAACCTGTCTACACCTGCATTTAAGCTTAGTTTCCATGTCATGTCTTTGCAAAATTGTTGCCTCCTGTTCATCAGTGTGCTTTTGAGTGGTTTGTCAAGCTATTGTCTACCCATTAAGATCCAAGCCTATTTATCGACCAAATTAATTGACTTCTGTTTTGTTGACCACTGCCTGCCTGTGCCACAAACTCTTGCCTGCTGTCTTTGTGCTTTTGCCCCGCGGAGCGGACTTCGGTCTTGACTCTTGCATCGCCTTCGACCCCAATCCTGCCTACCGTCCATCTGCACTACTGCCCCGCTGACAGTTTTCCTGGTTATTGGACTTTTTGCATGGTGTACCGATTTCGAAACTGCCTTCTCCCTCGGTACTATACTTTGTTTTTGGCTGGATGACACGTGTATGAACCTTGCTTGGACATTCCCTTAATAAAGCCCTGATGAGACTTTATCACATCTGTTGTCTGAGTCATGCATTTTGGGTCCAACCCCATCTTAACCTTATTGCTATTGTTAGACATTACCTTTCATTTTGACAATTTTATTTGCTCAGTTCAAAGCTCAGTTGCGTATGTCCATGTAATCTTAATGTTTTTCAGGAATGAAAAATAAATGAACTGCATTAAATAGAAATAATACAGGTGAGCCGCGCAACAGGCTAAGATGCAGCGGACTTGCGGTTGCAGTTCGCTGCAGTTGCACACCGAGGGACCGGGGTTCGATTCCCCTTCCGGCCAAAAGCCAAGTTTGGCCGGCTCTAGTGGAGCGGCATAATTGGCTTGCTGCTCCAGAGGGAGGGACTTGGCAAGATTAGCTGATCGCCGCACAAAAAAGCAGGCACACCGCTCTCCTTCGGGCCGCTGAGGGACGGAGTATGGGTGGAGTTGAAATTATTTTTTTTACTATATATGCCCATTGAAAATGAACGCATTTTAGTCCAATGCAAATACATTAAAGAACCATATATGTGTACTACTGAGCAAACTTCAGAGGCATGTTATCAATAACCTTTATTGGAATGTAAATGTACATCCAAGCTTAGCTGCAGGAATCTGTGAGGGCAACGGATGTAAGATAACAAAACTGGAAAATTGGTGTACCCAGGGCAGGCTTAGTAACAATTACCCTTGTATGGTCGTCTATATACAGTATACATTAGTGCTGTCAAAATGAATGATTAATCCAAGTGATTAATCAAAAAAAAACCTTCCTGGTATGTACTATGCTCAATTCTATAGCTAATGGCAACAATGTCAAATTTAACTAGAAGATGTAACAAACACTTTGGACTCAATCCTGTATGTACAACAACAGGGTAATCTACATCAGGATCTACATCAGTTAAGCACAGAACATGCAACAAAGAGTTACCAATAGGCTTTGTTCAGCTGCAAAAGCAGCTGGTTCTCAAAGTTCTTTGAGCCAATGCATGCTCTTCTTGGCCTGAAGATCAGCCCTGCAACACGAAACAGTCTTTCACAGGCTGCTGAGGCAGGGAGTGCCGTATTAAGCTTAAGAGATAGCTGGCACACAGCTGGGAAGGACTTCAGTACCTCTACTGTGTCTCCTGGGCACCCCAGGGGCCTCATTTATAAACGTTGCGTAGGCACAAAAGAATGCGTCCGCCACTTTCTAAGCAAACTTTGGCATTTATAAAAAACGAACTTGACCGGAAAATGTGCGGTCCTCCACGGAAACTCTGACCCATGCGTACGCACATTAACTGGAGAAATGAGAAACTGTGCCTTTAATGCTCGTGACGTAAGACCAGGAAAACGGGAAGTGAAACAGGATTTAAAAAGGTATAAAGATTTGCCGGGAGTTGTGGCTGGGTATGGCTGCTGTAAGGACGTGCTTCGTCCCTGTTATACTTATTAAAGTGTTGTGTTGTTGAATTTCGCTATACGGGTTCTCTCCCTTCCTAAGTGCAACACAACATTTGGCGACGAGAGAAGTCGAAAATTACACAGATACCACTGTGTAAAATAAATCGAAATTGATTGTTGTTGATTGTACTCTTTTCTGCATGTTTACACTAGGACTCGGAACTATACTGTCCTCTCAGGTCCTCTTTGCACTTGTTCTTGTGTTTAATTTGCACTTTGTTGTACGTCGCTCTGGATAAGAGCGTCTGCTAAATGCCATGCAATGTAATGTAATGTAATGTAATGTAATGAAATATTACCTCTCACGTATCATATACGAAGAGTTAATTTGCAAAAATGGATAAAAGCCTCTCACAAGGAATAAACAAACAGCTGTTTGATTGATGCTCCCTGGAGTGCCCAAAAAATATGATTTAGGATGATAAATATAAACGGAGATGTTGTAAAATAATCCCTCAAATATGTAGACGAATTGTTAAACAATACTTCATGTTATTAAATGTATTCTCATAAATAATATGGTGAAGAGTCGGACAAATTGCGCTGCACTGATGCCGTTTACAATGCGTCAGTCGGGCAGATACGAGCATAGTTTCATATATTGTTATCATATTCATATATTATGCTTTTTTCCAATGGTGCTAGACAAATAACGTGTATTATTATTATTATTATTATTATTATTATCATCGTCATCATCACATTCGTTGTGCAGAACTGTTCGTCATTTACAATCAATCAGGATGATTCCCACACCTGTAGCTTTTCAGAGGCAATCAAATGGTTGAAATCCCTTTTCTTGGCCTTCGTTTCAGCATTTGCCATTGTCGTCTTCGTGAAATGCATATTCATTAGGGGTGTTTCACTGCCTATTTATAGGCAACTGTGGGCGGGACATGAAGCTGGCAAAGTTGCGCCACATTTAGAGTTGATTGTGATTTATAAAGGAAAACTGGCGTGGGACGTGCGTATGCACTGTTTTATAAATCAGAATATTTTTTTGCGTACGCACATCCTAGGTTTCATGCTTACGCAACCTTTTGACGTGAATCCTAAGCACAGTTTTATAAATGAGGCCCCAGGTACGCATCCAACTGCTGGGTCATTTCAAGAGGGCCGGTCTTCTTCAAGGAGGAAAATAAGTCCTCTTCCTCAGATGATTGGGAGCCCTCACTGACGTGATTCTCGGCCTGACAGTCCAGGTGGCTTCTGATATAGTCAAGTGGAATAAAAAACAAAAATCAGGACAATTTAGACCATATGACAGTGTTGTAATTGGGTATTGGATATTGTTGTGTGTGTGTGTGTTTGTGTCATTAAATGTAATTTCAAACTCATTTCACTGTCTCCATAGAAATTACACGTATTAAGGGGAAGTTGAGAAGTGAGACACTTACCAAGTTTGAGGATATTTTTGTCACTTGTCCAGCAGGTGTTAAATTTGGGAACTAGAATGGCTGCGGCTATCAGCTCTGGGTCTGCAAGCATCTCTCCGAAGCGTTTTTCAAGGCCTGAAAGAAGTGCAGCAATCAAAGGCTCACAGAACTTGGAGGCGATGTGAAGGTGCTGGAGCTTGGTCCTTAGTAGAGTTATGGTGGGGACCAACCATCCCATCTGCACACTGGTTTCTCCCTGAAGAACATCAAGTGCCTTTGCAACTGGGCTCATTGTCTTCGCATATTCTGCAAGAAATGCAGGTTCCACTGGAGTAAACCTGTACAAAGAAGAAAAGAAAAACACAACATGGAACATTGAGCCTACTTGATGTAGTACCTTCAACTGGAGGAACTGATCATTCAAAAGGAAAAATATTGTCATCTGAAACTTTTAGAAATGTAGTTGTGTTGCTACAAATCACATCCATAGTAAATATGGGGACTGCATATTGGCATAGTGCATACATGTGTTCTACAGTATTCAAAGTATAAAACTGTGACTTAATCTATTGTTAATCACTTCATTAACTGAAAGGCAGAAAAACAAGCACTTACTTAGGTGTATCTAGTTCACTGCAGACAGCTGCAAGGGCTCCTTCGCCTTGTTCTCTTGTTATTCTCACTATTCTTTCTACGGCTGAGAAGAGTGAATTCCACCTTGTAGCAACAGGCCTTACGAGCTGGAGTTTGCAGTGGTCTTCAATTACATCAGATGGTTGATCTTGAACTTTTGTTCCACAGGCTAGAGCATTTGGCAAATGTGGACCTTGACACGTGCTTGTACAATGGGTTGACCTCTGCTTTTGAAGCATCAACTGTGGACACTAAATTGAAGAGGTGGCAGGCGCAGATGGTGCTTGGGTAGCTGGTATTCCAAGCAGTCATCTTCGTCCAACAGGGCTCCGGCATCAACAATTCAACACCCTCAACGCTTTCCTCTTCTTTATCGTAATCATCATTTTGGCCACCATCATCCTCTTCTCTATCACCCTCTCCTACAGGTTCAGGATTGTTGTTCTCGTCAGTCTGCCCATAAACTCTGAAGGCTCTCAGGAAGTTTGATCCGTTGTCAGTTGTAGTGCGAACGATCTTCTCTCTGATATTGAATTCTGTATGAATATCATTTAGGGCACCAGCCAGGGCAGAAAAGGTATGTGACCCTTTAAGTTGCTTGCATGCCAGGACAGCACAGGATCTCTGCATGGTCTGGGGGTTAAACCAGTGCACAGTGACACCAATGAAACCGCAACGGTGTGCTGTCCAGCAGTCTGTTGTTGTTGCAATGAACTCAATTTCAGGGGCAGTTTTCTTTTCATTTCAACAGAGGCCTTTGTGACTTTGTTTATAACAGTATTGCGTGTCATGACATTTGTATTTGGCTGAATATGTTGCACAAGATCAATGAAGCCCTGTTGCTGAACAATGTGTGGTGGGTGCAAGCCTTGGACAATGAAATTGAGGACTACTTTATCCACACTTGCCTGGGACACTCTTCGAGTCTCCCACGGTTTGGTTTGTTTGGAGGGTGGGGCCAAAGAACCTTCAGTGGATGATTTATTTTGAGGGCTGCTGAAGTAAGTTGATTGTACCTCTCTAGACGAGTGGGGTGTTTCTTCTGTGGAGAAAATGAATGCACATGCACAGATTGAGATTCATATTATTTCTCTCAAACCACAAGCTCAGACTATCTAGGACTTCCGCTGTATTACCTCTTTACAAGGACCCATAGGGCCTGCCCCACACAGGGGCGCGCACTCTCATACACAGACAGGATAATGCCTATCCTTAGTACATGCTTTATCAACCAGCTGTAGACTATAGCTTTGCACAATTCACTTACAAATATTGCATATAGCAATAATATAAGCTCAGATAACATTTGGCTAAAGTCGAATTTCAAATCTCACACAGAGCCCACCAAACGAACTTGCAACGTTGAATCATAGCCTACTGCTAGCAAGCAAACCATGGCATGTCTTGGCATGTACCTAGCCATAGCCAACATTGCAAATTTACCATTAGCACGTTACTAGGTTACTACAATATCAATAATCGACTGATAATAACAAACTTTCAGCTTACCTCAATATGCTTTTTCAAATTAGATGGCGAGTTTTTGAAAGCCATTAGCTCGTGGTACTTGGGTGCGCAGAGCTTGCAGCGCATTCGAAAGGAGTTGTTCTTGCATCCAACCATTTCGAAAAATTCTTCCAGGTACAGCCAGGGATGTACAAGGGTTGGCTGGTCTTCCCGGCTACCAACCTCCTCGCTGGTGCTTGATTGGGACATTTCGCTCAAGTTCTCTTGAGTCTCTGCCACGGACATCTTCGTACTAGGCTACATACATAAAGTCTGCTATGTCCTACTTAAGTAAGGTAACAAAGTATTTGTACTTCGTTACTTGACACCTCTGCTCTAAATACAGCTGCAGAGTGCATATGCATAACCAGGGATATGTGTGCTGAAAGAGCATAGAGGGACGTTTTACATATAAGAAAATGCTCAATAGCCTGCATTTTTATCTGTTTGGCATTTTACTACGTGCCACCTTGTCCCTCTGTGGCCAGCCCAAGTAGAATTTCCTTTTGGCACCCCTGTCCAAGTGTACAATGCATTCCCAAATGTCAGTCCGTGTGGTCCGTTAGCTACCTCTTGTAAATCAGTTTCCACTGTTTATCCGAGGGTCAGCTGAACCAATGTAGTTTGTGATCCTGTTTGTAAGCTTTGTTATATATGACTGGTCACAGGTCAGGTTATTAAAGCTGTAAACTTGTGAATGACAGTTCTAGAGACGGGGAATTACAAAGCAATTTTCCTCTGTACTCGCACCGTGGCTATGGAAAAACACTTGGCCTTTTGAGCTTTGGAGTCTATTTACTTAGGTTTTTGTGTTTGTTTGTGTACACGGAGTGTGTTGCCAGGTTTAGGGTAATCACAAGCCTTGATGGCATAACTCTCACTGGCGTGATTACTTCAGTCCCCTTGGACCAAACCAAGCCTTCTTTAGCGGCTCTCAATTAAAAGCTTCACACCTGAGATTTGTGTCCAGCAGATGAGTGATTTGAGTACCTGACACTGAACATAACATATACAGAGATTATTATCTGTGTTGTTTATTATATGCAGCCTTTTTTCTTCATTTTTGTTAAGGGTGCCTATAATTCTGGAACCCACTGTATGTGCCTCACAAAGCTAATTTGAGGGCATTCACATTAATATCAGGTCATTCGTAATGAATTATATCCATTTGTATACAAAGTCCACACATTTTAGGGGAGCAAAATGAATTGTACAAATTAGAAATCAAATTTCCGTAATCTGAAGAAGTCATCATATTGCATTCTTTGCAGTCAGTGACTGCCTGAAGTCGGTACCCCAAAGACATAAGCAGATTCTGGATATCTTCCCTTGTGATGCTTGTGATGTTTCTTTCTGGGGCCTTTTGCCTGCAGTCTAGTCTTCAGCAAGCGAAAGGCATGCTGTTGGATTCAGGATGGCCAATTGTCTTGGACTATCTTACACTTGTTAGCATTAGGTTATTTTCCTTACACCATTCACTCAGGCCCTCCACTTTAGCCCTTAGCCCTGTCTCATCACTGTTTGTTAAACACCATAATTACAGAGCTCATATTCTAACAAGCTATAATTTTCACTGCCCAAGAGACCAGTTAATACTCTCTCTAAAAACTGTAGAATGAACAATGAACTCGGCAGAGATCAAGGGGAAAAAATCCAGTTTGTTCAGCCTGGTTGCGTATTATAGTAAGGGCACATTAACTCTGCATTTATACTTTTTGCTCTGCAGTTTTCTACATGTGACACAGTAATGAACCTGGGGAACTCATTGACGATAGCAAGTGTCAATACAATGTCTGTTTATAGAGAAATCAAGGCTAGTTATCAGAATCTAATTACATTTTACTTAATTTCCTTCCTTAATTTAGTGAATTTAGAATTGTAGAGTTAACAAATAATTTGCTAAAAGAAACAACAGTTGTGTTAATACTTTTATGAAATACAAGCCGAATAACCTTTCGCCTAACTCAAGACTAAGTTGTTTTGGTTTCATAAAGACATTACATACCAAATTAAGCAATGCCTTTCAATAAACAGTAGTTTTGTGTGTCATTTGACGTTTTGACTCTCGGCAAGAATGCCGCCGGCTGGGAAATAATAGTTGTGAGGTTCCGACTCTAGGGGGCAGCCAAGTTGAATTTCAGCCTGTAACAGGTGGAGCAGTCATTTGTAGCAAGATTACACATAATCCATAGTGGTTACGGTTTGTTTTTGCACAACCACTGCTAGAACACATTCTACGCATGGCCTCAGTCAGGCCTTTAGCCTTGCTCTCTAAAACCCTGAATCTAAGTCCTCTGACTTCAGACTCCTCAGTGTCCATATACGGTTGTACATTTATCTTGTACCATATACTTCTCCTCTTACGGGAGCTTTTACTCCTACCCCATTGGCGTGTGCGAGGGGTTAACAATGCATTCCTGCCTAACCCATCTTCTGTCAATCTCTCTTCAGGCAGGCCTAGGGCCGTGTCCTCGACACCACCATCAGGTGACAAATGTCAACACTCTAATCCACAGCTGTTGTGAGCTTTGATGGAGGTGCGCAACACAAAAAGCAAACAGTATGGATAACCACTTGAACTGTCCGCTTTCTGAACTGAGGCAATGACAGAAATATACCAGTTACATTACTTGTATACTGTGCTATCTCTTTGAGTATATTATACACTCACTGAACACTTTATTAGACAGCCAGCATGTTAATGCAAACATGTAATCAGCCAATCATGTCGCAGCAAATTGATGGATAAAAGCATGCAGACATGGTCAAGAGGTTCAGCTGTATTTCAGACCAAATATCAGAATGGGAAAGAAATGTAATCTAAGTGACAGTGAAATGATTGTTGTTGGTAGACAGGGTGGTTTGAATGTTTCAAAAACTGCTGATCTCCTGGGATTTTCAGAGTTTCTGGTCTCTAGAGTTTGTGGGCAAAAACGTGTTGTTAATGAGAAAGTTCAGTAGAGAATTCCCAGACTGGTCAAAGCTGAAAGGAAGGTGATCTCTCTGCTACAGATATCAAGGGAGTTCTGTCCATTCCATTTTGAGTTCCACCAAATCCTGTTTTTGAGAAATGGCTTCAAAGTTTCGCTGTGTGATGGTAGTTGAAACTGGGAGACTACAAACACTGGGATAATGAAACTCTGGCTGTAACTTGTCATCTTATGTATGTTAAACTATATTTTTACTCAGAACATTTACTCTTGACATTAACACATACAGACCCTGAAAGCAAATACATAAACATGTAGACCACGGACACAGCTGATATGGTTTGTGCCTGGTGAATGGTGACAAGCTGGCTAGCCTCCAAATGACGTAAAACTCTGTGGCTACCTCCCCATGTTTTAAACATTTTAAACTACATATTTTTAAATGAATTTCACATTGAGCCATACAAATCATGAAAGCCAAGACATGAATTATTATAATTGTGCAAAAGCATTTTAATTAATGACGCAATGTTGCAGTACACTATAAACCCACTATGAACGAGAAGTCTTTGTTCGCCAGAAGGGGGGATCCTATGAGCTCTGGCCTTACTGAATCAAGTGAACAAGTGAGCCATTCAAAGGAGTCCTTCTTTTGACTGAAGGAATCGAAAGTGTAAACTAATTGCATTATACTCCACAACACCTATCTTTCTCATACCTGCACTAAGGAAGAGATTGAACTGCACAGTTTTTAAAGGGAAAGAAATGGGGAAATAAAAATTAAGCCAAATTCTTCCACAGTTAATTGATGAAACCACCGTCTTTTAACAACTGCTCTGCTGTTGTATTAAAGCCTGGTGTTAAGAAATTATTGAAATGTTGTTGGACACTAATTTGGACACTAAGGCCTCCAGTTACTGCTAGCTTTGACAATTGAACTTGAACTTGTGACAATTGTGATTGTTAAATATGGGCCCAGCATGGCTTAAAGATAGCCTTGCTGAAAGCAAATGAGGTTTGTGTAAAAAAAAAAATGTTATAAGTTCACAAAAATGAATGCAGTTACATTCTCCAGTTACCATTTACATACATTTATTTCATTGTACTTGTTTTTGTTTGGGGCGCTATACTTATAACTATACTAGTTTGTTTTCTCAATAAAAAATCAAGAAATTATTGACAAAGTTACTCTGGTTAATGAGTTCCCCAGGTTAATTCCCATTGCAGACGTAAAGGAAACCGCAGAGCGAGATGTATAAATAGAGTTATTGTCCCTGTACTGTAAATATGCAATCTGGCTGAACAAGCGAAAGAAAACCTTTTTCCTCATCCTCTGCTTAGGTGCTTGCGGTAAGTAATTTTTGTTGCAATAAAGATGATCTGATTTCTAGGATTACCTTTTTAAATATCAAAATTACAGGCAGATTACTGTGCCACGGTGGTGCACGGCTAAAGCATCGGACCTTGATGCAGGTATCAGATCAATGCCGTTGCAGTTGCAGTTGCAGAACCGTTTTTTTTTTGCATCCCGGTCCTGCCGAAGCCGAGTTTGGCTGGCACACACGGGGGCCGAGGGGGGAGGCACTCGGCAGGGTCTGTAGGATCGGCACCTACCATCGCCCCTGATTGGACTGGCCTCGGAGTCACAGTCGCGGGGCTTTGAAGCGATGCAGCTTGTAGAAGGCGTGCTGTTCTCCAGAGCGCTAGATCTCCTGGGCCGCTGAGGGACTGTAGCGGTGTCCTCAGCTAACATGGGAAATTGGAATAGATATTGTATAATTGGCTACCAAATTGTGAAAAAATCTGATTAAAAAAAGGACCAGATTCACCTGTACATTATGCTGATACAGTAGAAAGGGACTGGGCAAAGATGGGGTTCTTGGGAGAGTAGCAAGGCAGAAACCACTGCTAACCAAGAGAAACATAATGCACATGCATGCTTTTTTTGTGAAATCTCACATTTACAAAAAAGCACCTGGATGACCTCCCAAGGCTTTTGTGATAATGCTCTCTGGACAGATGAGTCAAAAGTTTTTAGATAACACGGTAGCATTATGACTTGTGTGAAGCAAATACAGAATTTCACAGAAATAACATCAGGGTAAATCATGGTAATGTGATAGTGTGGGGACGCTTTTCTGGCTCAGGACCTGGACAAATTGCCATTATTGAAGATTTTATGACCTCGTTTATGTTTGGGGTCAAATTGACCCCAGCAGTTTGAATTCACACTTACCAGCCTTGTAAACATAAATATGAAAAATGTGTGGGAAACATTTCATTTTAGCCTGAGGTAAGTGGAAGTTGGCACTTTCCTTGTACAGGAAAGTGCCACCAGAATCATCCGCAAATAAATATGTGGTTGTATTTTTTCGTAGGTGTTATACAGCTACAGAGGATAAAGCTAACCCCAACCAATACCTTTGTATGCAAGGTTTGGACAGGACTTTGAAAAAATAGCATTGTTTCCACCAAATTCGAAACGTTGAAAAATCATACTGTAACAAGATTTAAAAAAAGGTTAACTGGTTTTTAAGAGATGTCAAAAACTGAATGGGGTCAAATAAACCCCAAACATAATATTAAGGTTGTACGTATATGTGGTTATCTGTCTGTGAGGTGAAGCTGAAGTGTAATTGGGTTATGCAGTAAGCCAATGATCCAAAACACAAAGGCAAGTTGACATCTGAATTGCTGAAAAGAAACACAATTATTGTTTTGAAGTGGCCTGACTTGAACCCAATGGAGATGCTGCACCTGAAATGGGCAATTCATGCTCAAAAACCTACCAATTTGTCTGAATTAAATCAGTTCTGCGAAGAATATAGCATGCTAAAATTCTTCCACAGCAATGGAATTTTAAGGGGTAAATTATGTTTTCACAGGGGTCATTTATGTGGTTTTCATTAAATAAATAAAATACTGGTTTAAAAAATGTGTTTTCTGTTTAGTCAGGTTCTCTTTGCCTCTTATTACATTGTGTCACAAATATGCAAAAATAGAAACTGGTTGCTATTGTTAGACTTTACCTCAGGTTTGTGGTCTATTTCCTGTGCAGTACATGGTCAGAACCAAGTGAGTAGAAGCTTCAACCAAAATGTCAGTCTTCCTTTGCCTATGGCAAATAAGGAGATTCATATAAACTGCTTGACAAATAATGTGATGGTATCAATTGTATGTAGTTCTGTTCATGCAGCCATAAATGTTTTCAGAATTTAAAAATAAAGTAAAACTACATTAAATGTAATTGGGGTTTATTCTGTTCATGTTTTGTTTTTTTCTTTCACTTACAGGACAAAGAGAAGCAAAAGAAAAGCAAAATCATACATCTAACATGAACTCCCTGAATTCCACCCTCTCTATAAATACAACTTTTGTGCGTCCCCAATTCTTTTTCATCAATGGCTTTTATAACATACCCCATTCTAAATACTACTATATTTTCTTATGCTTTGTTTTTGTGGTCTCTGTGTTGGGGAACTCCTTTGTAATGTCTATTATTTACACAGAGCGCAGTTTTCACACCCCAAAGTATATGGCCATTTTTAATTTGGCTGTAGCTGACTTGGGTGAAAGCACTGCTCTTATTCCAAATTTAATTGCAGTGTTTCTTTTTGATTCAAAATACATCTCCTATGATGCTTGCTTGGCCAACATGTTTTTTGTATTTTACTTTTCTGTGTTGGAAGCTCTCACTCTTACCATTATGGCCTATGACAGATTTGTGGCAATATGCTTTCCACTGAGATACCATGCCATTGTCACAGTGCCAGCCATGGCTGTGATGTTAGCAGTGGTGTGGGCATACAGTTCTATTTTCATCATTTCAACAGTGATTTTGATTACCAGGTTGTCCTTTTGTAAATCCATTGTGGTCAAAAGCTTCTTCTGTGACCATGGACCCATATACAGACTGGCATGCAATGACAATCTCGTGAATTCTATCATGGCAAAAATTGATACGGTGTTATTTCTTTTTTTACCTTTGGTTTTGACTGTACTGTCATATGTGTTAATTGCTGGGGCACTGATTAAAATTGCTTCATGGGAAGGGCGATTTAAAGCCATTAAGACTTGTTCTGCCCACCTAATACTAGTAGCTATCTATTATGTTCCAATAATGGGAACCTACATTGCTGCACTAACTTTTACCCTTCACCCCAATGCCAGGATAATCAATACATCACTTTCACGTGCCATCCCCCCAATGATGAACCCAATCATCTATGTGCTGAACACAGAAGAGGTTAAGGAATTCTCAAAAAAACTTTTCAAACGAAAAAAAATCAATAATCACGAGTGAAATAATGATGGAATAAATTAAGGAATTAATAACGGGAACTCTCATAATTCTAATATTCAGTGTACTGTTAACTTTACAATTTTTTTTTTGAAATATTTTAAAATTCTTTGATCCATACAAAAAAGAAGATACAATACCAGCAGGTTAGCTGTGCAGCATACAGCATCGAACATATACAATATACCCAGATTTAAAGTAACTCAGCTTCATAGTATGTGAAACCCAGGGCTTGCACCTACTATTTTGCTAACCCCGTAATCTTGCTTCGTAGTACACCCCCTGACATCAGCAGCAGCTTAATGCCAGGCATCCATTTGTCTATGACCAGCCCCATGAATTCGAGTAATTGATGTTTCCATACAAATGATTTGATAAAAGCTACTCACCCAACGATTGCAGGTTTATCCTTGAGTGCTGTAATTATCCTGCATTGCTTCAGGCAACAATATTCAGATAATTTGGGGTTATGATTAAATATCATGTGTGTTTAGTTCAGGTTCTTATATTTTGTGTAATATTTTATTTCCAGTTTATTAAATTATCTCAACTTCATGTCTAGTGTGTGATGATGAATTATAAATGTTATTTAGAGGGTATTAGAGGGTATTTTCATCCACATAGGATGAACCCTTTTAGAAATGAAAGGACCTTTTGTAAATGGTCTCCCCCATTTTAAGGTACAACAAGTATTTGATGAATTGGCTTCACAGACGTGTTTTGTTTGGCAGGTTTATTCATTTGTGTCATTTGTGAAAGTAGAAGAGAGCTGTTGATGTCTAGTCTTAATTCAAGACTTTACAATTGCCTTTGGAGCTTGTTATTGGGGTGTGACAACATGAGGGAAAACAGCAGTGTTGATCCAGATTAAGCTGATCATCATAAGGCTCAGAAATGAAAATCAAACAATCAGGAATATGCCCAAGTCAACAATTTGCTTCTTTATTAAGAAGGAAGAACAACTGCTGAACTCAATTATGTCAAAAGACCCAGTCGAGGCCACTGTAGTGGATGACCACAGAATACTCTCTATGGTGAAGAAACCCCACCTTACAACAGATCAAATACACTCTCCTGGATGCAGATGCAGATGTGACTATTCCTGCAAGTCTACCATAAGTAGAAGGCTACACCTTCAGGACTACAGACGGTACACTACAAGCCAAATAAGTCTGAAGAACAGAAAGGTGAGATTACAGTCAAAAAGCACCTAAGAGTCCCACGAGTTCTGGAACAAAGTCTTGTGGGCAGATGCTGTGCAATTGCTGTGACTGCAGACAGAAGTAGAAACCTACAATCTCTGAGTTACAAATCCAATTCCATGAACACTAGTTACTCGGCTATCCTGAAATTAAAATGTACTTGTTCACTAAATGTAGGAAGATGGAATTGGATTCTGGTAAATAACATTGTTTGTTTTCTCTATAAGAAATATTTTATTTACAGAGTTACTGCAGTTAATTAATTCCCTAGGTTAATCACCATGGCATATGTAGAGAACTCCGGAGCAGGATGTATAAAAGGAGAGTTCATGTTCCTGCACTCTAAATGTGCAACCAGGTGTAACTGGTGTAAACCTTTTTCCTCTTTCTCTGCTAAGGTGATTGTGGTGAGTAATTTACTTTGAAGATTGTATTTTCTGTCAGATTACCATTTCCACAAATGGACTGATCTTTCTTTGAAAGTAAAAAAAACGGACCGCTTTTATTCTGGACATGTCTACCTTGATGGTGATTCACCTGCATTTTTTTTTTCCATATCTTATTGCAGTACAGAGTCATATACAGTTAAGTAGAGGATGTACAGTTGTGACAATTTGCCGCATCAGTAGGTAAATACTGTCACCCTATGTGGGGTAAATTGTGCCATTGGATTAAAGAACACAACCAGTCATTGGGCCTCATGCAAGAACTTTTTCGTATTCTTATCATTAATTTATCTTACTTGCTGGTACCCCTGTTATTGTCAGCAACGAACCTTTGCAACCGGCAACAATTCCCATGACAAACAGCTGCAGAATAATCCTCTTTACCCCCATTTCCCATTGATGATCTCTAGGATTAACAACAGTTATTCCAATGTTATTGTTATTTTAGCTGTCTGCCACAGGATATTGGAGTTGGATATAAATAATGAATGAGAAAGTGCAGACTTTCCGCTTTAGTTTGAGGGTAGTGACTCCTAAATCAGGTGACTGGTGTCGGAATTACAGCCATTTTTATACATAGTCCCTCCAATTTTAGGGGCTCAAAATTAATTGGACAAAATAAATCATAAAGTCTTCAAAATGTGAGAGTAAATTGACTGCATTCAATGCAATTCAGTTATTAAATGTATATGTTTTTTCTATTTTACTTGTAGGAAACAAAAGAAAAGCAACAAAGAGAAGTGCGTCCCACATTTTTTTTCATTAATGGTTTGAATAACATACCCCATGCCAAATACTACTATGTTTTTTTGTGCTTTGTTTTTGTGGTGTCTGTGTTGGGGAACTCCTTTGTCATGTTAAATATATGCACAGAGCGCAGTTTTCACACCCCAAAGTATATGGGCGCATTTAATTTGGCTGTAGCTGACTTGGGTGAAAGCACTGCTCTTATTCCAAATTTAGTTGCAATGTTTCTTTTTGATTCCCAGTATATCTCCTATGATGCTTGCTTGGCCAACATGTTTTTTGTGTTTTTTTAAATCTGTTTGCAGTCTCTCACTCTTGCTGTTCTGGCATATGATAGATTGGTGGCAATATGCTTGCCACTGAGATACCATTCCATTATCACAGTGCCAGCAATGGCTGTGATATTAACAGTGGTTTGGGCATTTGATTCTGTTATACTGATTATCACGGTGACATTGGTTACCAGGTTGTCCTTTTGTAAATCTATTGTGATAAAAAGCTACTTCTGTGACCATAGACCTACATGTATTTTGGCATGCAGTGATTCTACTGCCAATCGTAACATGGGGATTGTTATTACAGTATCATTATTTTGTGCACCTTTTATTTTTATAGTACTATCATATGTACTTATTTCTCATGCACTGTTTAAAATAGCTTCATGGGAAGGGCGATTTAAAGCCATTAAGACTTGTTCTGCCCACCTAATGCTGGTCACTCTTTATTATCTTCCAATACTGGGCACCTACATTACTGCACTAGCTTCTACAATTCAGCCAAATGTCAGGGTAATGAGTACATCACTGGCAAAGGCCATTATCCCCATGATGAACCCAATAATTTATGTGCTGAACACAGAAGAAGTTAAGGAGTTCTCAAAGAAACTTTTCAGAAAAAAAATAAAGAAAAGCCACAACCAGAAGAAACAATCAAAATAAAGGAATGAATGGATATTACAGGAACTCTTTTTTTTTTTTTATGTATCACAAACTGCAGAGGTGGAGGCAGAGGGTAAGAATTCCTTGACATAGAAGAGGTTAAGGGATCCTCCACAAAAAAAGTAAAATATTATCAAGTCTATTTTAGTATTTATACAGACAAGTGGCAATTTAATGTGCATTTGACTCTGTAATGAGGGGTTTACAAACTGTAACCCGAATATAATTTTCCTCTATGTAGTTGTCGATGGATTCTTCTCACTGTCACAGTCTGAACACGTCCTGCACTGACATTCTCAGTCACCTGGCGAATAGGTTCTCTCTTGTTTTTCTTCACATAACACACTCATGCACGAGCATAATATCATCAAATGTGCACTTTCGACCACAATTTCTGACCCTCTATTCTGATGTCTTTCCCATAGATCTAAATGCACTTTAGTCACTATTCCTATTGAAACACAAGCTAGTTTAGCAGTCTTTGTGCCATCCATGCCCCAATAATGAACCCTCTTTCAAAGTAACTTCGCTCTTTTCCTCTTGCCATCTTGATTCAAAATCAACTTCAACCGGGCAGTGCACCAGTATGGAAGCCTCTGCATCTGTTATGTTTCTCTGCTTATACAGGCTTTTCCTTTCATTTGTCACCTGTCTGTATATACTTTATGTATATAGTGGAACATTACATTTAAATTTTGTTCAATTAATTCATTAAAAAACTGAAATTATTATTTTTTTCCTTGTGATTGTGATTAATGTACTTTGTCTACATATTACGTTCGCTAAATAAATGACTTGTGATGTAACATGATTGGTATTACAGTACTGATCCCATCAAAAAGAGAAAGTTCTTTCTCTTCTACCTTAGAGACTTGAGAAACTCCCAGATGGGACGAAATCTCAAGAGGAACCCGGCTATACGGGGATGCCCATCCTCCACTGGCCTATAGGTTAAGATGGCAACTGTTCAGGTATTAAATTTGCAGGTAATATAGAAAGTCCACAATGTGCAATTCAGAGGGCAGGGGGATGAATCTGTACCTCCAGGATGTGTTGAAGCCTGGGCATGAGGAGCAGGGCTGCAGCAGTTCATGACCTCACGACCGAACAAAGAGGGATGTTAGGCACTAGAACATTTGTTAGGACAGAGTAAAATGTTCTCATGCACAGATCTAATAGCCTGACCTGCCAACCGTGCCCAAGTTTTCAGTACCACACCTCCCCAGTGACTAAGGTTGTGACAAATCTCACATAGTTAGAGGATACCACTGTTGTCATGTGTGGTTATTTACATTACGGTCACCTTCCTGTCAGCTTTGACCAGTCTGGCTCTTCTATCTCTCATTAACAAGGCATTTCTGTCTGCAGAATCTCACTGGATTTTTTTTTTGCACCACTCTCTGCAAATTCTAGAGACTAGTGTGTGTGAAAATCCCAGGAGATCAGCAGTTTCTGAGATACTCAAACCACCCTGTCTGCCACCAACAATCATTCCACAGTCAAAGTCACTTGTATAAAAAATTCACATTCTGATGTTTGACATGAACATTAACTGAAGCTCCTGACCCGTATGTACATGATTCTATGCATTGCACTGCTGCCACACAATTGGCTGATTAGATAATCGCCTGAATAAGTAGGTGTAATAAAATAGTGTTCCTAATAAAGTGCTCGGTGAGTGTATGTCCATCTGTTTGAATAAAAAAATAAGCTTTTCTGATCATTCATGTGTCTGGACAAAAGGACATGCAGATGTTTTGTATCTTAATTTCTTACTCATATTGAAATTAAAAGTGATTTTGGTTTTTGTATTTACAATGGAATACACTAATAATAAACATAATTAACACTAGTCCTCATTTACTATGTAGTGTACATGCAGTCATTTTTACATATACACAATTTATGAGATTTAGTCAACTAGCTAAGTCGATCGGTTTTCATGCTAACATCAATGGACGTTGCCTGAATGAGCGAAGTGCAAAGTTAGCACCTTTTATCGAATTAGAAAGTTTCCCCCTAGACTTAACTTTAGGTGCACTTACATACATTTTTTCTTTGGCTTCACAACAAGAAAGAGTAACAATGAGACCGACAAACAGCACAGCGATAACAATTATTCCATATCGTTTATCCATTGTGATCATGAGCCAGTTAGATATAGACTTACCTAGACTGTTGTCTGATGATCCATACAGTTGAGTTCAGGATATAAATAGCATTTGGTATGAATCGTTTTTTTAAAGTTTTTAGCCAATGGTGTTCTATAGCCTAACGCTGGCAGTTATTCAAATTACGCAAACTATTCGGTTCAATTTGTTTAAAAAAATAATAATAATATTTGGGGGAAAGTTTAAATGAATTGGCTTGTTTGTATTTTGAACCTCTTCATGCTTTATTTGGCCTCAAAATACATTTTTGTAATGAATAAAAAAACGGTGCTCCTTTTTTTTCGTAATTCATCAAAAACGGGACATTGTGGTTGTTACAGCAAGATGAAATTTGTCCAACCATATCAGAATGAAAATGGGTCATTTCCACCAAGAAGGAGAAGGCAACAAAAACTCTATCAAAGTTTCAAACTACCTATTTCCACTGTCAGAAACATTGTTGGAGAATGTAAGATAATGTAAGATAACAGTTGAAGTCAAGACAAGGTCTGGAAGACCAAGACCAAGACAGATTTGAGATAGAATGGACCAAGACCTGCCGAGAAATCAGCAGAACCCACACATCACTGCAAAAGAGCTGCAAAAAGAGTTGCAAACACAGGTCTAGCTGTTCACAGGACAACAATACAACATACTTTAAATAACAAAAACATGGCAGAGTTTCCAGAAAGAACGACCTCAACACAAAATTAAGTGTCAGAAGTATGAAAAAACAAACAAACAAAAAAGAACATTGAGAAGCCTGAAGCCTTTTGGAACAATGTGCTTTGTACTAACGAAACCAAAATTTAAATTTTAGGCCACCACCAAAAAAGGTATATTTGGAGAAAAGAGGGTTAATCTTTTACAGAGAACGATGCTTTTGTAGAGCATAATGGAGGTGGATCCATTATGCTTTGGGGTTGTGTGGTAGCTGGGGGCACAGGTAATATTGTGCAAGTGGAAGGAAGAATGGATTCCACTAAATATCTAGAAATGCAAGAGGCTAATGTTGAAAGGACAGTTCAGACATTGAGGTTGGGTATCCAGCAAAACGATGATCCAAAGCATACCTCAACCATGAAGTACCTCCAGGAAAGTACTAACTGAAAGAGTTCCCAGACTTTTGAAAATAAAAAGGAATCTTGCTTTAAAATTG
Source organism: Conger conger (assembly GCF_963514075.1). NCBI lineage: Eukaryota > Metazoa > Chordata > Actinopteri > Anguilliformes > Congridae > Conger > Conger conger. The sequence goes on from NC_083772.1 coordinate 10,312,274, forward strand.
AAAGAAATATTAATGTTCACATTAACGTTCAACATTCTACCATTTAAAGGTGAGGTTCACTTCTGTTCACTTCAATATTAATTGTAAAAGGCTTTTTGACCAGGACTGCCCATATTTTTGCATATATGAGAAATTGTCGGTGTATTTTTGTATAATTAATATCTCCAGCCTTGGTGATGACTCAAAAGACCATTATCACTGAAAAACAACAAATGTCTTAATCTTTGCATTCTTTGCGAACACTTCACTGAATCAAGGCAAACAATTAGAGATAGAACAGAGAGGCGGAGTTACAGAGCAGTATCGAAATAGAGGTAGAGTTAATTTGTTAGTTAACGTGATTCAATTACAATTACCTAAAACTAGTGACTGTTAGTTAATTCGACAGACGATTAGTGTGTTAATGCAATTTTGTACTGTACAAAATCTATGTTAGTAGCTATTAGTAGATTAGTGCTATATACAAACATAAAAGGAGGAAAGCAGGAAGTAAGCGAAAACGAGAATGGGAAGGAATCGTGGGAAACCGAAAAATTCCGAAGCAACCCAAATCGTGAATTACGAAGACAGGGACGGCTCAGAATATACAGACACAGACATCACAGGGGAAGACAAATGCAATGAACTATGAATAATAAAACAGAAGACCAGAACATGAATCAAGAAAAATAAGAGATATACAAGAAAAACAAATAAACTAACAGACAGAAATCAGGAACATTACAAGGCATTTTTGACCACAGAACTGCTGCTCCCTAGATGTTTCTTCTTGTTTCTTTGTGCATGCTAGCCCTTTTAAGCTAGCTATGTAGTCTGCAAAAGACTCTCCAATCTGTTGACGGCGATTTCGAAAAGTGTACCTTTCGGCTAACACGTTCTTCTTTAGTCTCTCATTACTTTTAACAAATTGTCGAGTGGCGTTTCGCTCACTTTGCTCAGTGCTACCAAATCTTTTAACACTGAAAAAGTCTTAGGGCCTACCACCGATAAAAACACTGCTCTCTTTTGGTCATCTTCAATGTTGTTAGCTAACAAAAATTGCGTAAGTCTTTCCTCGTAGTTTTCAAACGTTTCTGCCATTTTGTCCAAAATTAATCCTGCGTCACTGCTGTACAATGGCATGTTGCTGCTCTCAATTTCAGTTCTTGGCTTACTGGGTCAAGACGGAGGTTATCCGTTACAAGATCCGTTAAAAGATACTAATCCGAATCCTTGTCGCCAACCTTGTCATGTATCTACTCAAAATGAAGGTCTTTTACTTAGTTCTTTTTATTTGCTAACCCAAAAAGCACGGTTCATGCTCAACACTTGCAAAACAGACAAGGAGCATATTTTTAGGCATTCAACTTGAGAGCGCGCCAAATGCACAGGGTGGCGCTATTTAACCTGGCACGCTCAGCCAATCCTTATCCAAGGGCAAAGGTTATCCAATCATTAATTAATACATAAAATGTCTTATCCTTTCTCACTTCATTTTAATTAAACGCATCTTTTCTGTTGCCTATAGTATATAACACGGTTTCTCCTGTTACCTGTTCCTGTGTCCTGCTTGCCTGTTCCTGCTTACCTGTTCCTGTGTTCCTGCTTACCTGCTCCCGTGTTCCCGTCTTTGTATTCCAGCTTGTCTCCAGCCCCCAGCCTCCTCTCCTCCTCTCCTCCTCCAAGCTCCTTCCCCCGTTTCTGCCCGATTGGACTAACTTCCTGGTTTCAACTCTCGCTCACTCACTCTGGACCACATATTGCCTGCTCTGCATTTCCCTGTCTGCCCGGCTTCTGACTATTGCCTGCCCAATCACTACGAATTGCCTTGATATTGAACTAGTATGACTATGTTAATAAATCTACCTATTCTACCATTTGGGAGTCCGCATTGGTTTCTGATTTCCAGTCCGTGATATCTACAGTAAGCACCACAATTCATTGTACAATGACATATTTTTTGTTATTTTGTTTCTGTACTCTAGTACAGATTAAATAAATGAAATGAAAGGATAAGGTTGTTGAAGCTCAGACTGTCAGCTTTAATTTGAGGGTATTCTCAACAATATCAGATAAACCGTTGAGAAATGACTGAGACGGGTGCGTGGGGGTTGGACCCAAAATGCACGACTCAGAAACAAAGGTTAGATAAAGTCCCGTCAGGGCTTTATTCGGGACGAATCCCAGGAGCGTAGTCAAAACAAGCAATGTCCATACACGTAGATCCAGCCAAACAAATATTAAACAAACAAACAGCACGGTGCCGAGGGAAGAGGCAAACTCGTAGTCGGTAAACGTGCAGGGAGGTCCGGTAGCAGGAGAGCTGTCAGCGGGGCAGATGTACAGGCGGACGGCAGGCAGAGTCGTAGTCGAGGGCGATGCGGAAGTCGAAACCATAAAACAATCAGCGAGGCAAAAGTACAAAGACGGTAGGCGAGGACGTGGTCAAAAAACAAACAATGGTCAACGAAACAGAAATCAATAACGATGGTCGGTAAAACAGGCTTGGATCTTAACGTGAATCAATCAGAAAATAATGCTCAAGAGTTGCGTAGTAAAACTAGAGGCAGACAATTTCGCGAAGAACAGTTGCGCGACTGGGCTATAAATGCGGGTGTAGACAGGTGTAGACAATTAGTTAGAGCGTAGCAAGGAAATGGAAAACAGGTGCGATGAATGACAAGTTTAACAAGGAGATTAGTAATCGTTAGTAATAAACCTATCCTGCCCTAGCATTAGTAAATTAGTAAATGACATGCACGAGAAACGTAAGGTAACATGAACACATGATTAGTTTTGTTAGTTTCTACCCAATCCTGATCTAGCGTTAGTCGTTTTAGTAAATAGAGAAATGGAAACAATTAGGGAGTGAATGACAGAAGGAGCGAGAGAGAAAAGGCGGAACGCAAGGTTTGCGGAAAGACATGTAAAAGTGTATGCATAAACAACGACCAGTTAACATAACAATAAACATAAATCAAAACATAATACAAAACGAAACTAAGACGATAACCATTCAACATAACAAGGTAATATAATCGTAACGAAACATAACGAGAAAATAAATCGTAACAAGAAATAAACTAAACAACATAACGAACCTAGACTAACATAATACATGATAAGACACTACGTGACTAAGACAACATGAATAAACCTAAAACATGGCGAGACAGACCTGAAACGTGACAATGACAGCACCTTTTATACATGATCCCCCCCAATTTTAAAGTTCAACAAGTATTTCTTGAATTGGCTTCACATCCATGTTTTGTTTGGCAGGTTTATTCATTTATGTCATTTGTGAATGTAGAAGAGAGCTGTTGATGTCTAGTCTGGTGAAGAAACCCCACCTTACAACAGATCAAATACTGGATGCAGATGGAGATGTGACTACACCTGCAAGTCTACCATACGTAGAAGGCTACACCTTCAGGACTACAGACGGTACACTACAAGATGCAAACCACTAATAAGCCTGAAGAACAGAAAGGTGAGATTACAGCCAAAAAGCACCTAAAAGAGTCCCAGGAAATGCCCATGATCCAAAGCACACCACCTCATCAGTCAAACATGGTGGAGGGGGTGTTATGGCTTAGGCCTGTATGGCTGCCAGTGGAACGGGTTCACTTTTCGTCATTGATGATGTGACTGCAGACAGAAGTAGAAACCTACAATCTTTTAGTTACAAATCTAATTCCATGAACACTAGTTACTCGGCTATCCTCAAATTAAAATCTACTTGTTCACTAAATGTAGGAAGATGGAATTGGATTCTGGTAACTAACATTGTTTGTCAATAAAATATTTATTATAGAGAAAACAGAGTTACTGCAGTTAATTAATTCCCTAGGTTAATCACCATGGCACATGTAGAGAGAACTCCAGAGCAGGATGTATAAAAGGAGAGTTCATGTTCCTGCACTCTAAATGTGCAACCAGATGTAACTGGTGTAAACCTTTTTCCTCTTTTTCTGCTAAGGTGATTGTGGTGAGTAATGTACTTTGAAGATTGTATTTTCTGTCAATGACCATTTTCATAATTGGACTGATCTTTCTTATGAAAGTAAAATGGAAAAACGGATTGCTTTAACTTGGGACATGTTTACCTAGATGGTGATTCACGTAGATTCTAATATTTTTTTTTGCCAAAGAGAGCAGGGCATATTGTCACACTTTTCACTCCATTACATTCCTTCGGTACAATACATCACAGTGCAATAAATGTCATACCAAATGAAAGAATGAAGTTTCAGGCACATCCTTTGTATTCATTACATATCTTATTGCAGTACAGAGTTATATACAGTTAAGTAGAGGATGTACACTTTGCCCCACTGTCACACCATGTGGCGTAAGTTGTCACATTGGATTAAAGAACACAACCAGACATTGGGCCTCATGCAAGAACTTTTTCGTATTCTTATCATTAATTTATCTTACTTTTTTAAAAGCAAATACATCCAAAGGACCAGTGGGTCTGGATCTGGGAGGTACTTTGCTGGTACCCCTGTTATTGTCAGTGACGAACCTTTGCAACCGTCAACAATTCCCATGACAAACAGCTGCAGAATACTCCTTTTTACCCCCATTCCCCATCGATGAGCTCTAGGATTAACAACAGTTATTCCAAAATTATTGTTATTTTAGCTGCCACAGGATATTGGAGTTGGATGTAAATAATGAATGAGAAAGTGCAGACTTTCAGCTTTAGTTTGAGGGTAGTGACTTCTAAATCAGGTGACTGGTGTTGGAATTACAGCCATTTTTATGCATAGTCCCTCCAATTTTAGGGGCTCAAAATTAATTGGACAAAATAACATAGTCATGTCTTCAAAATGTGAAAGTAAATTGACTGCATTCAATGCAATTACGTTATTAAATGTATATGTTTTTTACTATTTTACTTATAGGACAAAGAAAACAAAAGAAAAGCAACAAAGAGAAGAAATCATCTGCTATGAGCTCCCTGAATTCCACCCTCTCTCTAAATGCAACTTTTGTGCGTCCCACATTTTTTTTCATTAATGGTTTCAATAACATACCCCATGCCAAATACTACTATGTTTTTTTGTGCTTTGTTTTTGTGGTCTCTGTGTTGGGGAACTCCTTTGTCATGTTAAGTATATGCACAGAGCGCAGTTTTCACACCCCAAAGTATATGGGCGTGTTTAATTTGGCTGTAGCTGACTTGGGTGAAAGCACTGCTCTTATTCCAAATTTAGTTGCAATGTTTCTTTTTGATTCCCAGTACATCTCCTATGATGCTTGCTTGGCCAACATGTTTTTTGTGTCTTTTTTTACCTGTTTGCAGTCTCTCACTCTTGCTGTTCTGGCATATGATAGATTGGTGGCAATATGCTTGCCACTGAGATACCATTCCATTATCACAGTGCCAGCAATGGCTGTGATATTAACAGTGGTTTGGGCATTTGATTCTGTTATACTGATTATCACGGTGACTTTGGTTACCAGGTTGTCCTTTTGTAAATCTATTGTGATAAAAAGCTACTTCTGTGACCATGGACCTACATGTATTTTGGCATGCAGTGATTATACTGCCAATCGTAACATGGGGATTGTTATTACAGTATCATTATTTTGTGCACCTTTTATTTTTATAGTACTATCATATGTACTTATTTCTCATGCACTGTTTAAAATAGCTTCATGGGAAGAGCGATTTAAAGCCATTAAGACTTGTTCTGCACACCTAATGCTGGTCACTCTTTATTATCTTCCAATACTGGGCACCTACATTACTGCACTAGCTTCTACAATTCAGCCAAATGTCAGGGTAATGAGTACATCACTGGCAAAGGCCATTATCCCCATGATGAACCCAATAATTTATGTGCTGAACACAGAAGAAGTTAAGGAGTTCTCAAAGAAACTTTTCAGAAAAAAAATAAAGAAAAGCCAAAACCAGAAGAAACAATCAAAATAAAGGAATGAATGGATATTACAGGAACACTTTTTATTTTTTTTTACTGTATCACAAACTGCAGAGGTGGAGGCAGAGGGTAAGAATTCCTTCACCTCTTCTGAACATAGAAGAGGTTAAGGGATTCTCCAAAAAAAATAGTAAAATATTATCACAAGTCTATTTTAGTATGTATACAGACAAGTGGCAATTCAATGTGCATTTGACTCTGTAATGAGGGGTTTACAAACTGTAACCCGAATATAATTTTCCTCTCTATGTAGTTGTCGATGGATTCTTCTCACTGTCACAGTCAGATCACGTCCTGCTCTGACATACTCAGTCACCTGGCAAATAGGTTCTCTTTTGTTTTTCTTCACATAACACACTCATGCACGAGCATAATATCATCGAATGTGCACTTTCGACCACAATTTCTGACCCTCTATTCTGATGTCTTTCCCATAGATCTAAATGCACTTTAGATGTCTTTCCCATAGATCACTATTCCTATTGAAACACAAGCCAGTTTAGCAGTCTTTGTGCCATCCATGCTCCAATAATGAACCCTCTTTCAAAGTAACTTCACTCTTTTCCTCTTGCCATCTTAATCCAAATCAACTTCAACCGGGCAGTGCACCAGTATGGAAGCCTCTGCATCTGTTACGTTTCTCTGCTTATACAGGCTTTTCCTTTCATTTGTCACCTGTCTGTATATACTTTACATATATAGTGGAACATTGCATTTAAATTTTGTTCAATTAGTTCATTAAAAAACTGAAATAATTTTTTTTTTCCTTGTGATTGTGATTAATGTACTTTGTCTACATATTACGTTCGCTAAATAAATGACTTGTGATGTAACATGATTGGTATTAAAGTTCTTTCTCTTCTACCTTAGAGACTTGAGAAACTCCCAGATGGGACGAAATCTCAAGAGGAACCCGGCTATACGGGGATGCCCATCCTCCACTGGCCTATAGGTTAAGATGGCAACCGTTCAGGTATTAAATTTGCAGGTAATATAGAAAGTCCACAATGTGCAATTCAGAGGGCAGGGGGATGAATCTGTAGCTCCAGGATGTGTTGAAGCATGGGCATGAGGAGCAGGGCTGCAGCAGTTCATGACCTCACGACCGAACAAAGAGGGATGTTAGGCACTAGAACATTTGTTAGGACAGAGTAAAATGTTCTCATGCACAGATCTAATAGCCTGACCTGCCAACCGTGCCCAAGTTTTCAGTACCACACCTCCCCAGTGACTAAGGTTGTGACAAATCTCACATAGTTAGAGGATACCACTGTTGTCATGTGTGGTTATTTACATTACGGTCACCTTCCTGTCAGCTTTGACCAGTCTGGCTCTTCTATCTCTCATTAACAAGGCATTTCTGTCTGCAGAATCTCACTGGATTTTTTTTTTGCACCACTCTCTGCAAATTCTAGAGACTAGTGTGTGTGAAAATCCCAGGAGATCAGCAGTTTCTGAGATACTCAAACCACCCTGTCTGCCACCAACAATCATTCCACAGTCAAAGTCACTTGTATAAAAAATTCACATTCTGATGTTTGACATGAACATTAACTGAAGCTCCTGACCCGTATGTACATGATTCTATGCATTGCACTGCTGCCACACAATTGGCTGATTAGATAATCGCCTGAATAAGTAGGTGTAATAAAATAGTGTTCCTAATAAAGTGCTCGGTGAGTGTATGTCCATCTGTTTGAATAAAAAAATAAGCTTTTCTGATCATTCATGTGTCTGGACAAAAGGACATGCAGATGTTTTGTATCTTAATTTCTTACTCATATTGAAATTAAAAGTGATTTTGGTTTTTGTATTTACAATGGAATACACTAATAATAAACATAATTAACACTAGTCCTCATTTACTATGTAGTGTACATGCAGTCATTTTTACATATACACAATTTATGAGATTTAGTCAACTAGCTAAGTCGATCGGTTTTCATGCTAACATCAATGGACGTTGCCTGAATGAGCGAAGTGCAAAGTTAGCACCTTTTATCGAATTAGAAAGTTTCCCCCTAGACTTAACTTTAGGTGCACTTACATACATTTTTTCTTTGGCTTCACAACAAGAAAGAGTAACAATGAGACCGACAAACAGCACAGCGATAACAATTATTCCATATCGTTTATCCATTGTGATCATGAGCCAGTTAGATATAGACTTACCTAGACTGTTGTCTGATGATCCATACAGTTGAGTTCAGGATATAAATAGCATTTGGTATGAATCGTTTTTTAAAAGTTTTTAGCCAATGGTGTTCTATAGCCTAACGCTGGCAGTTATTCAAATTACGCAAACTATTCGGTTCAATTTGTTTAAAAAAATAATAATAATATTTGGGGGAAAGTTTAAATGAATTGGCTTGTTTGTATTTTGAACCTCTTCATGATTTATTTGGCCTCAAAATACATTTTTGTAATGAATAAAAAAACGGTGCTCCTTTTTTTTCGTAATTCATCAAAAACGGGACATTGTGGTTGTTACAGCAAGATGAAATTTGTCCAACCATATCAGAATGAAAATGGGTCATTTCCACCAAGAAGGAGAAGGCAACAAAAACTCTATCAAAGTTTCAAACTACCTATTTCCACTGTCAGAAACATTGTTGGAGAATGTAAGATAATGTAAGATAACAGTTGAAGTCAAGACAAGGTCTGGAAGACCAAGACCAAGACAGATTTGAGATAGAATGGACCAAGACCTGCCGAGAAATCAGCAGAACCCACACATCACTGCAAAAGAGCTGCAAAAAGAGTTGCAAACACAGGTCTAGCTGTTCACAGGACAACAATACAACATACTTTAAATAACAAAAACATGGCAGAGTTTCCAGAAAGAACGACCTCAACACAAAATTAAGTGTCAGAAGTATGAAAAAACAAACAAACAAAAAAGAACATTGAGAAGCCTGAAGCCTTTTGGAACAATGTGCTTTGTACTAACGAAACCAAAATTTAAATTTTAGGCCACCACCAAAAAAGGTATATTTGGAGAAAAGAGGGTTAATCTTTTACAGAGAACGATGCTTTTGTAGAGCATAATGGAGGTGGATCCATTATGCTTTGGGGTTGTGTGGTAGCTGGGGGCACAGGTAATATTGTGCAAGTGGAAGGAAGAATGGATTCCACTAAATATCTAGAAATGCAAGAGGCTAATGTTGAAAGGACAGTTCAGACATTGAGGTTGGGTATCCAGCAAAACGATGATCCAAAGCATACCTCAACCATGAAGTACCTCCAGGAAAGTACTAACTGAAAGAGTTCCCAGACTTTTGAAAATAAAAAGGAATCTTGCTTTAAAATTGAAAGAAATATTAATGTTCACATTAACGTTCAACATTCTACCATTTAAAGGTGAGGTTCACTTCTGTTCACTTCAATATTAATTGTAAAAGGCTTTTTGACCAGGACTGCCCATATTTTTGCATATATGAGAAATTGTCGGTGTATTTTTGTATAATTAATATCTCCAGCCTTGGTGATGACTCAAAAGACCATTATCACTGAAAAACAACAAATGTCTTAATCTTTGCATTCTTTGCGAACACTTCACTGAATCAAGGCAAACAATTAGAGATAGAACAGAGAGGCGGAGTTACAGAGCAGTATCGAAATAGAGGTAGAGTTAATTTGTTAGTTAACGTGATTCAATTACAATTACCTAAAACTAGTGACTGTTAGTTAATTCGACAGACGATTAGTGTGTTAATGCAATTTTGTACTGTACAAAATCTATGTTAGTAGCTATTAGTAGATTAGTGCTATATACAAACATAAAAGGAGGAAAGCAGGAAGTAAGCGAAAACGAGAATGGGAAGGAATCGTGGGAAACCGAAAAATTCCGAAGCAACCCAAATCGTGAATTACGAAGACAGGGACGGCTCAGAATATACAGACACAGACATCACAGGGGAAGACAAATGCAATGAACTATGAATAATAAAACAGAAGACCAGAACATGAATCAAGAAAAATAAGAGATATACAAGAAAAACAAATAAACTAACAGACAGAAATCAGGAACATTACAAGGCATTTTTGACCACAGAACTGCTGCTCCCTAGATGTTTCTTCTTGTTTCTTTGTGCATGCTAGCCCTTTTAAGCTAGCTATGTAGTCTGCAAAAGACTCTCCAATCTGTTGACGGCGATTTCGAAAAGTGTACCTTTCGGCTAACACGTTCTTCTTTAGTCTCTCATTACTTTTAACAAATTGTCGAGTGGCGTTTCGCTCACTTTGCTCAGTGCTACCAAATCTTTTAACACTGAAAAAGTCTTAGGGCCTACCACCGATAAAAACACTGCTCTCTTTTGGTCATCTTCAATGTTGTTAGCTAACAAAAATTGCGTAAGTCTTTCCTCGTAGTTTTCAAACGTTTCTGCCATTTTGTCCAAAATTAATCCTGCGTCACTGCTGTACAATGGCATGTTGCTGCTCTCAATTTCAGTTCTTGGCTTACTGGGTCAAGACGGAGGTTATCCGTTACAAGATCCGTTAAAAGATACTAATCCGAATCCTTGTCGCCAACCTTGTCATGTATCTACTCAAAATGAAGGTCTTTTACTTAGTTCTTTTTATTTGCTAACCCAAAAAGCACGGTTCATGCTCAACACTTGCAAAACAGACAAGGAGCATATTTTTAGGCATTCAACTTGAGAGCGCGCCAAATGCACAGGGTGGCGCTATTTAACCTGGCACGCTCAGCCAATCCTTATCCAAGGGCAAAGGTTATCCAATCATTAATTAATACATAAAATGTCTTATCCTTTCTCACTTCATTTTAATTAAACGCATCTTTTCTGTTGCCTATAGTATATAACACGGTTTCTCCTGTTACCTGTTCCTGTGTCCTGCTTGCCTGTTCCTGCTTACCTGTTCCTGTGTTCCTGCTTACCTGCTCCCGTGTTCCCGTCTTTGTATTCCAGCTTGTCTCCAGCCCCCAGCCTCCTCTCCTCCTCTCCTCCTCCAAGCTCCTTCCCCCGTTTCTGCCCGATTGGACTAACTTCCTGGTTTCAACTCTCGCTCACTCACTCTGGACCACATATTGCCTGCTCTGCATTTCCCTGTCTGCCCGGCTTCTGACTATTGCCTGCCCAATCACTACGAATTGCCTTGATATTGAACTAGTATGACTATGTTAATAAATCTACCTATTCTACCATTTGGGAGTCCGCATTGGTTTCTGATTTCCAGTCCGTGATATCTACAGTAAGCACCACAATTCATTGTACAATGACATATTTTTTGTTATTTTGTTTCTGTACTCTAGTACAGATTAAATAAATGAAATGAAAGGATAAGGTTGTTGAAGCTCAGACTGTCAGCTTTAATTTGAGGGTATTCTCAACAATATCAGATAAACCGTTGAGAAATGACTGAGACGGGTGCGTGGGGGTTGGACCCAAAATGCACGACTCAGAAACAAAGGTTAGATAAAGTCCCGTCAGGGCTTTATTCGGGACGAATCCCAGGAGCGTAGTCAAAACAAGCAATGTCCATACACGTAGATCCAGCCAAACAAATATTAAACAAACAAACAGCACGGTGCCGAGGGAAGAGGCAAACTCGTAGTCGGTAAACGTGCAGGGAGGTCCGGTAGCAGGAGAGCTGTCAGCGGGGCAGATGTACAGGCGGACGGCAGGCAGAGTCGTAGTCGAGGGCGATGCGGAAGTCGAAACCATAAAACAATCAGCGAGGCAAAAGTACAAAGACGGTAGGCGAGGACGTGGTCAAAAAACAAACAATGGTCAACGAAACAGAAATCAATAACGATGGTCGGTAAAACAGGCTTGGATCTTAACGTGAATCAATCAGAAAATAATGCTCAAGAGTTGCGTAGTAAAACTAGAGGCAGACAATTTCGCGAAGAACAGTTGCGCGACTGGGCTATAAATGCGGGTGTAGACAGGTGTAGACAATTAGTTAGAGCGTAGCAAGGAAATGGAAAACAGGTGCGATGAATGACAAGTTTAACAAGGAGATTAGTAATCGTTAGTAATAAACCTATCCTGCCCTAGCATTAGTAAATTAGTAAATGACATGCACGAGAAACGTAAGGTAACATGAACACATGATTAGTTTTGTTAGTTTCTACCCAATCCTGATCTAGCGTTAGTCGTTTTAGTAAATAGAGAAATGGAAACAATTAGGGAGTGAATGACAGAAGGAGCGAGAGAGAAAAGGCGGAACGCAAGGTTTGCGGAAAGACATGTAAAAGTGTATGCATAAACAACGACCAGTTAACATAACAATAAACATAAATCAAAACATAATACAAAACGAAACTAAGACGATAACCATTCAACATAACAAGGTAATATAATCGTAACGAAACATAACTAGACATGACGAGAAAATAAATCGTAACAAGAAATAAACTAAACAACATAACGAACCTAGACTAACATAATACATGATAAGACACTACGTGACTAAGACAACATGAATAAACCTAAAACATGGCGAGACAGACCTGAAACGTGACAATGACAGCACCTTTTATACATGATCCCCCCCAATTTTAAAGTTCAACAAGTATTTCTTGAATTGGCTTCACATCCATGTTTTGTTTGGCAGGTTTATTCATTTATGTCATTTGTGAATGTAGAAGAGAGCTGTTGATGTCTAGTCTGGTGAAGAAACCCCACCTTACAACAGATCAAATACTGGATGCAGATGGAGATGTGACTACACCTGCAAGTCTACCATACGTAGAAGGCTACACCTTCAGGACTACAGACGGTACACTACAAGATGCAAACCACTAATAAGCCTGAAGAACAGAAAGGTGAGATTACAGCCAAAAAGCACCTAAAAGAGTCCCAGGAAATGCCCATGATCCAAAGCACACCACCTCATCAGTCAAACATGGTGGAGGGGGTGTTATGGCTTAGGCCTGTATGGCTGCCAGTGGAACGGGTTCACTTTTCGTCATTGATGATGTGACTGCAGACAGAAGTAGAAACCTACAATCTTTTAGTTACAAATCTAATTCCATGAACACTAGTTACTCGGCTATCCTCAAATTAAAATCTACTTGTTCACTAAATGTAGGAAGATGGAATTGGATTCTGGTAACTAACATTGTTTGTCAATAAAATATTTATTATAGAGAAAACAGAGTTACTGCAGTTAATTAATTCCCTAGGTTAATCACCATGGCACATGTAGAGAGAACTCCAGAGCAGGATGTATAAAAGGAGAGTTCATGTTCCTGCACTCTAAATGTGCAACCAGATGTAACTGGTGTAAACCTTTTTCCTCTTTTTCTGCTAAGGTGATTGTGGTGAGTAATGTACTTTGAAGATTGTATTTTCTGTCAATGACCATTTTCATAATTGGACTGATCTTTCTTATGAAAGTAAAATGGAAAAACGGATTGCTTTAACTTGGGACATGTTTACCTAGATGGTGATTCACGTAGATTCTAATATTTTTTTTTGCCAAAGAGAGCAGGGCATATTGTCACACTTTTCACTCCATTACATTCCTTCGGTACAATACATCACAGTGCAATAAATGTCATACCAAATGAAAGAATGAAGTTTCAGGCACATCCTTTGTATTCATTACATATCTTATTGCAGTACAGAGTTATATACAGTTAAGTAGAGGATGTACACTTTGCCCCACTGTCACACCATGTGGCGTAAGTTGTCACATTGGATTAAAGAACACAACCAGACATTGGGCCTCATGCAAGAACTTTTTCGTATTCTTATCATTAATTTATCTTACTTTTTTAAAAGCAAATACATCCAAAGGACCAGTGGGTCTGGATCTGGGAGGTACTTTGCTGGTACCCCTGTTATTGTCAGTGACGAACCTTTGCAACCGTCAACAATTCCCATGACAAACAGCTGCAGAATACTCCTTTTTACCCCCATTCCCCATCGATGAGCTCTAGGATTAACAACAGTTATTCCAAAATTATTGTTATTTTAGCTGCCACAGGATATTGGAGTTGGATGTAAATAATGAATGAGAAAGTGCAGACTTTCAGCTTTAGTTTGAGGGTAGTGACTTCTAAATCAGGTGACTGGTGTTGGAATTACAGCCATTTTTATGCATAGTCCCTCCAATTTTAGGGGCTCAAAATTAATTGGACAAAATAACATAGTCATGTCTTCAAAATGTGAAAGTAAATTGACTGCATTCAATGCAATTACGTTATTAAATGTATATGTTTTTTACTATTTTACTTATAGGACAAAGAAAACAAAAGAAAAGCAACAAAGAGAAGAAATCATCTGCTATGAGCTCCCTGAATTCCACCCTCTCTCTAAATGCAACTTTTGTGCGTCCCACATTTTTTTTCATTAATGGTTTCAATAACATACCCCATGCCAAATACTACTATGTTTTTTTGTGCTTTGTTTTTGTGGTCTCTGTGTTGGGGAACTCCTTTGTCATGTTAAGTATATGCACAGAGCGCAGTTTTCACACCCCAAAGTATATGGGCGTGTTTAATTTGGCTGTAGCTGACTTGGGTGAAAGCACTGCTCTTATTCCAAATTTAGTTGCAATGTTTCTTTTTGATTCCCAGTACATCTCCTATGATGCTTGCTTGGCCAACATGTTTTTTGTGTTTTTTTTACCTGTTTGCAGTCTCTCACTCTTGCTGTTCTGGCATATGATAGATTGGTGGCAATATGCTTGCCACTGAGATACCATTCCATTATCACAGTGCCAGCAATGGCTGTGATATTAACAGTGGTTTGGGCATTTGATTCTGTTATACTGATTATCACGGTGACTTTGGTTACCAGGTTGTCCTTTTGTAAATCTATTGTGATAAAAAGCTACTTCTGTGACCATGGACCTACATGTATTTTGGCATGCAGTGATTATACTGCCAATCGTAACATGGGGATTGTTAATACAGTATCATTATTTTGTGCACCTTTTATTTTTATAGTACTATCATATGTACTTATTTCTCATGCACTGTTTAAAATAGCTTCATGGGAAGAGCGATTTAAAGCCATTAAGACTTGTTCTGCACACCTAATGCTGGTCACTCTTTATTATCTTCCAATACTGGGCACCTACATTACTGCACTAGCTTCTACAATTCAGCCAAATGTCAGGGTAATGAGTACATCACTGGCAAAGGCCATTATCCCCATGATGAACCCAATAATTTATGTGCTGAACACAGAAGAAGTTAAGGAGTTCTCAAAGAAACTTTTCAGAAAAAAAATAAAGAAAAGCCAAAACCAGAAGAAACAATCAAAATAAAGGAATGAATGGATATTACAGGAACACTTTTAATTTTTTTTACTGTATCACAAACTGCAGAGGTGGAGGCAGAGGGTAAGAATTCCTTCACCTCTTCTGAACATAGAAGAGGTTAAGGGATTCTCCAAAAAAAATAGTAAAATATTATCACAAGTCTATTTTAGTATGTATACAGACAAGTGGCAATTCAATGTGCATTTGACTCTGTAATGAGGGGTTTACAAACTGTAACCCGAATATAATTTTCCTCTCTATGTAGTTGTCGATGGATTCTTCTCACTGTCACAGTCAGATCACGTCCTGCTCTGACATACACAGTCACCTGGCAAATAGGTTCTCTTTTGTTTTTCTTCACATAACACACTCATGCACGAGCATAATATCATCGAATGTGCACTTTCGACCACAATTTCTGACCCTCTATTCTGATGTCTTTCCCATAGATCTAAATGCACTTTAGATGTCTTTCCCATAGATCACTATTCCTATTGAAACACAAGCCAGTTTAGCAGTCTTTGTGCCATCCATGCTCCAATAATGAACCCTCTTTCAAAGTAACTTCACTCTTTTCCTCTTGCCATCTTGATTCAAAATCAACTTCAACCGGGCAGTGCACCAGTATGGAAGCCTCTGCATCTGTTACGTTTCTCTGCTTATACAGGCTTTTCCTTTCATTTGTCACCTGTCTGTATATACTTTACATATATAGTGGAACATTGCATTTAAATTTTGTTCAATTAGTTCATTAAAAAACTGAAATAATTTTTTTTTTCCTTGTGATTGTGATTAATGTACTTTGTCTACATATTACGTTCGCTAAATAAATGACTTGTGATGTAACATGATTGGTATTAAAGTTCTTTCTCTTCTACCTTAGAGACTTGAGAAACTCCCAGATGGGACGAAATCTCAAGAGGAACCCGGCTATACGGGGATGCCCATCCTCCACTGGCCTATAGGTTAAGATGGCAACCGTTCAGGTATTAAATTTGCAGGTAATATAGAAAGTCCACAATGTGCAATTCAGAGGGCAGGGGGATGAATCTGTAGCTCCAGGATGTGTTGAAGCATGGGCATGAGGAGCAGGGCTGCAGCAGTTCATGACCTCACGACCGAACAAAGAGGGATGTTAGGCACTAGAACATTTGTTAGGACAGAGTAAAATGTTCTCATGCACAGATCTAATAGCCTGACCTGCCAACCGTGCCCAAGTTTTCAGTACCACACCTCCCCAGTGACTAAGGTTGTGACAAATCTCACATAGTTAGAGGAATGGATTTAGGGATGATGAAATTGGATTCTGATAACTAGCCTTGTTTGATTTCTCTGTAAAAAAATATATTTTCGGTCATTAATTCCCCAGATTCATTTTACTGACAGAGTTACTGCAGTTAATTAATTCCCAAGGTTAATTACCGTGGCACATGTAGAGAGAACTCCAGAGCAAGATGTATAAAAGGGGTTTATGGCCCTCTACTCTAAATATGCAACCTGGTTGAACAGGAGAAAACATCTTACCTCATTCTCTGCTAAAGTGATTGAAGTAAGTAATCGCTGTACAGTGCAGATTATTATTTTCATCATCGGATTTGTCATTGATTTAAGTGGTTAGATGGGAAAACTGATAACCTTACTTCTTCACCTTTGACTTTGGAAATGTTTACCAACATCATTTACAGTTACAGTCAAATTATATATAATATGTCAATCAGATATCCAGTTGGAAAATTGTTGACACCCACAAATTAATTTAACAGCTCATTTTCAAAGTCGGCAAGTCAGCTGTTATGGATCAATATAAAACACTCCCGGCAACTTTATATAAATCAGATGGACATCTACTCTACCCCCCCAAGAACCCTTTTTTTATTGTGAAGAAAGCGACGTAGCGAGTGAGATTACTCTTTAATGTTGACTGCTAGATTTGATTCTTGGTGAATTGCAGAAAGAATAATATCACATAATTATGATGAAATTACCTGTGAAACTTGTTAGAAATACAATACGTGAAAGTGCATAGTGGCAAGAATAGAGGAGTTCACATGTACAGTACAGTGACCAGTGTGACTGATCATTATTGACATCAAAATTGCATTGTTATTTTAAAAATGTAGGAAATGTGAAATAAGTGATTTAAAAGTGCATGAAGACAAAATTATATATTTTTCTTTGTCAGACACCATGTGAGACTACAAACAGATTCTTTGGCAGAATAAACAGCAAATATTGTTGCTAGACTTCGTATGTTTTCTTGACAATTTTATTTAACCCCCAGTTGCTCCTGAAGAGCTGGTTGGTACCTTGCATGGCAGCTGTTTGCCATTGGTGTGTGAGTGTTATTGTTTGTATGAATGGGTGAATGAGAAGCATCAATTGTACAGTGCTTTGGATAAAGGCTATATAAATGCCAACCATTTACCAAGCTCAGGACTTTACCGAAAAAGTCAGCCTCCTTTTGTGTCAAGAAAGGACATTTATATAAATTGCTTGATAAGTAAAGTGATGGTAAATTATTATCTGTAAGATATGAGGTCGTTATTTTCAAGTAACATTTAACTTTTTCAGAATTTTTTAATAAATCAACTGCATTTAATACAATTGAGATACCTATGTTATTTTTTTTTTTTATTACAGGACAAAAGTAAAGCAACAAACAGAAGAAATCAGAGTCGAGAACATCTGCTATGAGCTCCCTGAATTCCACCCTCTCTCTAAATGCAACTATTGTGCTTCCCCCATTACTTTTCATAAATGGTTTTTATAGCATGCACCATGCCAAATACTTCTATGCTTTCTTGGGCTTTGTTTTTGTGGTATCTGTCTTGGGGAACTCCTTTGTCATGTTTGTTATATACACAGAGCGTAGTTTTCACACCCCAAAGTATTTGGCTGTTTTTCATTTGGTTTTCACTGAATTGGGTATAAGCATTTCGCTTATTCCAAATTTAATTGCAATGTTTCTATTTGATTCACAATACACCACATTGGATCCTTGCTTGGCGAACTTGATTTTTGTGTATTTATTTGCCTGTGTGGAGGGTCTCAATCTTATCATTCTGGCCTATGATAGATTGGTGGCAATATGCTTTCCACTGAGATACCATGCCATCATCACAATATCAGTCATGGCTGTGATGTTAGCCGTGAGCTGGGCAATCAGTACAATTTTGATGATTTTAACATTTAGTTTATTTAGCAATTTTTCTTTCTGTCGATCAAATATGGCAAAACAAAGATACTTCTGTGATCATGGGACATGGCTCATTTTGGAATGCAAAGAGAATCTTGTCAATAATTTGATGTCAATTGTTAACATGGTATTTTTCCTTTTTTTACCAATGATTATGAATTTACTTTCATATGTATTTATTGCGGTTGCACTGGTTAAAATCTCTTCATGGGAAGGGCGATTGAAAGCCATTAAGACTTGTTCTGCACACCTAATGCTGGTTGCTATTCGTTATTTAACAGCAATGGGAACCTACCTTTCTGCAGCAACTAATACCTTTAATCCCAATGCCAGGGCAATTACTACATCACTTTCATTTGCCATTCCACCCATGATGAATCCAATCATTTATGTGTTGAACACAGAAGAAATTAAGGACGTCTCAAAAAAACTTTTAAAAAGAAAAAAAACCACAACTGAAACAACCAAGAATTCAGATAAAGGAATAAATTGACACTGGTTGCTGTTTCGCAAACTCTATAGTCTGATTATAAACCAGTAGTGGGCAATCTAATCTGAAAAGGGCAGTTGTGGGTACAGGTTTGAGTTTTAGCCCAGCACATAGACATGATTATTTGGTTGAATCAGATGTCAAAGTTCTGGCCTAAATCTAAAATCTGCAGCCACGGTGGCCTTCTCATGTAACATTGCCCTCCTTTGGTATAGATACATGTAATTTAAAAGAGCAACTATCTTCTGTGTTTACTCTACGTCTTGGGTAATATATTTATTCATGGTTAATAAAGTTGGTTGATAATGAAGTTTGCTTCATAAGTTTATTCAGTGAATTATACATTTTTTATATTTATATATTTAAATCTACTACTGTTACACATTCAGTTTGCATAATAAACAACAAAATGATGTAACTTGTACATAACTTTTCACATAACAGAATGCACTTTTCCCTACAAATATTTTCAAAGCTTGAGGAAAATGATAATTTTATGTGTCTGCAGAGGTGTGCCTATGGTCATTGGGCTATATTTATTGCATGGAGAACACAAAATATGTTAAAACCACAAAAAGCCCCTCATCTCTCTCTTGATGGCTCAAGCCCCAGTGTAGCACAGTCTCACATCTTACACTGGCTACACAGTTCTCCAGGGGGGATTGTGCCCAGCTTAGTCTACTCAACTGTAAGTCGCTTTGGATAAAAGCGGCAGCTAAAAAAACATAAATTATTATTATTATACATAGGTTCCCTTATTCATCAATTTCAAGCATTTTCACTCAGTGTTTCACTGTTTCTGACCAACAGACCTATTGTTTGCTATCGCAGACTACATACATTAACGGAAATATAATAAGTAGTATACACCATGTTAAGATGAACTGATCCTCATTATATTATTAGCTTATTCAGAATTTTAGCCAATATTTTGGCTCCAACAATTAGCCTAAGCTTGCTGAAACCACTTGGACACTTGTCCCCCCCCCCCTCTTCGCAAACACAGTTTGGCCAGTTTCTAAACTAACACTTAATTTACATGTTTTTAAATCGAGTCCATATTGTCAAAGTCCACTCTGTGGTCATTAGCTACCATTTGTAATCTGTTTTCACAATGCTGACTGTTTCTGAGGGTGAACTGATACAATTGATAAAATCTTCAATACAATCCTGTTTTAGTGCAAAACTATATATTCTATATGATTGCTCACAGGTTAGGTGGCTAAAGCTATAAATCTTTGAATGATTATTCTTGTGAAGATTTCCTGGCAGTTGCACCTTGGCAATTAAAAAACACCAGGCCTTTAGAGTGTTTTTTGAGTCAATGTTCTTTTATTTTTTGTTTGTTTTGCCTGATTGCACAGTTAAAGTAACTACTACAAACCTTGATAGTATAACTCTCACTGGTTTAATTACTCAAATGCCAAAACCATGACATTATTTTATTTAGCAGATGCTTCTCTCCAAAGCAACAACAAACCAAGCCTTCATTAGCAGCTCTCAAGTAAAAGCTTCACACCTGAGCTGGGGAATTGTGCCTGACATGGTATGATATGGTAGAGGTTTTCACAATTATTTTGAATATACACATTTATGGAATATAGATATAATCCACCATCCTTTATAGTACAACAATTCAAAGTATAGTACAGAAATGTAAATTATTTTGAAATACTTATAATGTACTTATAATGTACTTATAATAATGTCTATCTCAATCCCAAGCAATATGGATACAACATACGCTCACAAGCATTTTATTAGGTGTTTATTTGACATTTGTTTTACTTTTACTGCTGTAGCCTACCCACTTAGAGTTATGATGCATTGCGTGTTCAGAGATTCTCTTCTGCATACCACTGTTGTCATGTGTGGTTATTTACATTACTGTCACCTTCCTGTCAGCTTTGACCAGTCTGGCTCTTCTCTCTCTCATTAACAAGGCATTTCTGTCTGCAGAATCTCACTGGATTTTTTTTTTTTGCACCACTCTCTGCAAACTCTAGAGACTAGTGTGCGTGAAAATCCCAGGAGATCAGCAGTTTCTGAGATACTCAAACCACCCTGTCTGCCACCAACAATCATTCCACAGTCAAAGTCACTTGTATAAAAAATTCACATTCTGATGTTTGACATGAACATTAACTGAAGCTCCTGACCCGTATGTACATGATTCTATGCATTACACTGCTGCCACACAATTGGCTGATTAGATAATCGCCTGAATAAGTAGGTGTAATAAAATAATGTTCCTAATAAAGTGCTCGGTGAGTGTATGTCCATCTGTTTGAATAAAAAAATAAGCTTTGATCATTCATGTGTCTGGACAAAAGGACATGCAGATGTTTTGTATCTTAATTTCTTAATCATATTGAAATTAAAAGTGATTTTGGTTTTTGTATTTATAATGGAATACACTAATAATAAACATAATTAACACTAGTCCTCATTTACTATGTAGTGTACATGCAGTCATTTTTACATATACACAATTTATGATAGATTTAGTCAACTAGCTAAGTCGATCGGTTTTCATGCTAATATCAATGGACGTTGCCTGAATGAGCCTGAACAATAATTTAGACTTGTCCAGATTTACTAAACATTCATACAAGTGCAAAGTTAGCACCTTTTATCGAATTAGAAAGTTTCCACCTAGACTTAACTTTAGGTGCACTTACATACATTTTTTCTTTGGCTTCACAACAAGAAAGAGTAACAATAAGACAGACAAACAGCACAGCGATAACAATTATTCCATATCGTTTATCCATTGTGATCATGAATCAGTTAGATATAGACTTACCTAGACTGTTGTCTGATGATCTATACAGTTGAGCTCAGGATATTAATAACATTTGGTATGAATCGTTTTTTTAAAGTTTTTAGCCAATGGCGTTCTATAGCCTAACGCTTGGCAGTTATTCAAATTACGCAAACTATTCAGTTGAATTTGTTTAAAAAAATAATACATTTTTGTAATGAACAAAAAAACGGTGCTCCTTTTTTTTCTTAATTCATCAAAAACGGGACATTGTGGTTGTTACAGCAAGATGAAATTTGTCCAAGCATATCAGAATGAAAATGGGTCATTTCCACCAAGAAGAAGGCAACAAAAACTCTATCAAAGTTTCAAACTACCCATTTCCACTGTCAGAAACATTGTTGGAGAATGTAAGATAATGTAAGATAACAGTTGAAGTCAAGACAAGGTCTGGAAGACCAAGACCAAGACAGATTTGAGATAGAATGGACCAAGACCTGCCGAGAAATCAGCAGAACCCACACATCACTGCAAAAGAGCTGCAAAAAGAGTTGCAAACACAGGTCTAGCTGTTCACAGGACAACAATACAATTGTTGGTGTATTTTTGTATAATTAATATCTCCAGCCTTGGTGATGACTCAAAAGACCATTATCACTGAAAAACAACAAATGTCTTAATCTTTGCATCCACATATTCTGTCATGAGCATAGTCCAGTTTGAAACAATGTCTTTTTTTTTACCTGTAGTATTTATCTGTGCTTACTCTATCCCTCAAGAGCATTGCTGCAAGCCATTATTCAATTGAAAGCACATTATTAAATTAATAGCTCAGTAGGACACGAATGCCCTGGGAGCAAGAAGAGTTTGAAATCACGGTTCATGCTCAACACTTGCAAAACAGACAAGGAGCATATTTTTAGGCATTCAACTTGAGAGCGCGCCAAATGCACAGGGTGGCGCTATTTAACCTGGCATGCTCAGCCAATCCTTATCCAAGGGCAAAGGTTATCCAATCATTAATTAATACAGAAAATGTCTTATCCTTTCTCACTTCATTTTAATTAAACACATCTTTTCTGTTGCCTATAGTAAATAACACGGTTTCTCCTGTTACCTGTACAATATCAGATAAACCGTTGAGAAATGACAGCACGTTTTGTACATGGACCCCCCCCCCCCCCCCCCAATTTTAAGGTTCAACAAGTATTTCTTGAATTGGCTTCACATCCATGTTTTGTTTGGCAGGTTTATTCATTTATGTCATTTGTGAATGTAGAAGAGAGCTGTTGATGTCTAGTCTGGTGAAGAAACCCCACCTTACAACAGATCAAATACTGGATGCAGATGCAGATGTGACTACACCTGCAAGTCTACCATACGTAGAAGGCTACACCTTCAGGACTACAGACGGTACACTACAAGCCAAATAAGCCTGAAGGTGAGATTACAGCCAAAAAGCACCTAAAAGAGTCCCACAAGTTCTGGAACAAAGTCTTGTGGACGGATGAGACAAAGATTAACATGTACCAGAGTGATGGAAAGAGGAAAGTGTGGAGAGAAAAAAAGGAAATGCCCATGATCCAAAGCACACCACCTCATCTGTCAAACATGGTGGAGGGGGTGTTATGGCTTAGGCCTGTATGGCTGCCAGTGGAACGGGTTCACTTTTCGTCATTGATGATAATGTCGTGTCTAGGAAACGACAGAGTCCAAATCTTCAATTTGTCGAAAAACATCTTCGCGAGGGAAAAGACGACACCAGGCAGCAAGATCTTCAGGAAAATCAGACTTTATTAGCACACGTGCATAAAGCCGGATCAGCTCTCCAGAACTGAACCCCGACTGGCATTTGTACACCCATTTTATACACAGTTACTCCACCTACAACTCCTCCTCAAACCTCATTCTGGCAAATCACCCACACTTTTCTTATCGTAACTCCTCCCAACGCTCCTCCCACAACGTCATTGTGGCAAATTGCCAACGGTCCTTATGCTCTGCCAACTCTGTACAAAGTTCAGGGCATTCTGCCAACTACGTGTCCTCACTTCACCCCGCACCTGCTCTTGGCAAACTACCAGACCTCAGAAAGTTCTGGATGCCCTCCCTCTAACACGTCATCCATACACGTCACTCTGTATCTTTCGCTTTTATAAGACGAACTAAGCAGCAGTAATCATTGAAAATATACAGACAAACTAAACATTTCATTAATATTCACTTCTAATATACTTTTCTAATCTACAGACATACTAAACATTTGATTAATTATTCTCTTCTAAGGGAGTAAATGTACGTAGCATTATTTGCTCTCATTTCAACAGTTTTCACTGTGGTTTCTTGCGTTTTCATAAGCTCAGCTATAATTAATGTTCTAGGTCAAATAGATACACTCCTGGCATAAAACATCGAGAGTCCCGGAGAAATCAGCTGTATAGTCATATCTTGCTCTGCCCGTGTCCTTGACAGTTTGGTCTACACAGTTCAAGACGGCCCCCCCCTGCCAGCTGGCTGGGCTCACTGTGTAATCCTAGCACAATTTAGCAGTTAATCAGTTTGAAACTATACAGGGTACATATCATACTTTAATACAGATATATTGATAAACTTTTAGCACACATCGTCGAGAGTTTTGGAGGAACCAGCCTGCTCACTAAGGCGGAGTCTGATTTTGACTTGTGATTGGTTATCATGCTTTTAGGAGGGAGATCTTTCATTCTGTGAATTTTCCCCCTACAATGTGACTGCAGACAGAAGTAGAAACCTACAATCTTTGAGTTACAAATCTAATTCCATGAACACTAGTTACTCGGCTATCCTCAAATTAAAATCTACTTGTTCACTAAATGTAGGAAGATGGAATTGGATTCTGGTAACTAACATTGTTTGTCAATAAAATATTTATTATAGAGAAAACAGAGTTACTGCAGTTAATTAATTCCCTAGGTTAATCACCATGGCACATGTAGAGAGAACTCCAGAGCAGGATGTATAAAAGGAGAGTTCATGTTCCTGCACTCTAAATGTGCAACCAGGTGTACCTAGTGTAAACCTTTTTCCTCTTTCTCTGCTAAGGTGATTGTGGTGAGTAATATACTTTGAAGATCGTATTTTCTGTCAATGACCATTTTCATAATTGGACTGATCTTTCTTATGAAAGTAAAATGGAAAAACGGATTGCTTTAACTCGGGACATGTTTACCTAGATGGTGATTCACGTAGATTCTAATTTTTTTTTTTCCCAAAGAGAGCAGGGCATATTGTCACACTTTTCACTCCATTACATTCCTTCGGTACAATACATCACAGTGCAATAAATGTCATACCAAATGAAAGAATGAAGTTTCAGGCACATCCTTTGTATTCATTACATATCTTATTGAAGTACAGAGTTATGTACAGTTAAGTAGAGGATGTACACTTGTGACAATTTGCCCCACTGTCACACCATGTGGCGTAAGTTGTCACATTGGATTAAAGAACACAACCAGACATTGGGCCTCATGCAAGAACTTTTTCGTATTCTTATCATTAATTTATCTTACTTTTTTAAAAGCAAATACATCCAAAGGACCAGTGGGTCTGGATCTAGGAGGTACTTTGCTGGTACCCCTGTTATTGTCAGTGACGAACCTTTGCAACCATCAACAATTCCCATGACAAACAGTTGCAGAATACCCCTTTTTACCCCCATTCCCCATCGATGAGCTCTAGGATTAACAACAGTTATTCCAAAATTATTGTTATTTTAGCTGCCACAGGATATTGGAGTTGGATGTAAATAATGAATGAGAAAGTGCAGACTTTCAGCTTTAGTTTGAGAGTAGTGACTCCTAAATCAGGTGACTGGTGTCGGAATTACAGCCATTTTTATAGATAGTCCCTCCAATTTTACGGGCTCAAAATTAATTGGACAAAAGAAATCATTAAGTCTTCAAAATGTGAGAGTAAATTGACTGCATTCAATGCAATTCAGTTATTAAATGTATATGTTTTTTCTATTTTACTTGCAGGAAACAAACGAAAAGCAACAAAGAGAAGAAATCATCTGCTATGAGCTCCCTGAATTCCACCCTCTCTCTAAATGCAACTTTTGTGCGTCCCACATTTTTTTTCATTAATGGTTTCAATAACATACCCCATGCCAAATACTACTATGTTTTTTTGTGCTTTGTTTTTGTGGTCTCTGTGTTGGGGAACTCCTTTGTCATGTTAAGTATATGCACAGAGCGCAGTTTTCACACCCCAAAGTATATGGGCGTGTTTAATTTGGCTGTAGCTGACTTGGGTGAAAGCACTGCTCTTATTCCAAATTTAGTTGCAATGTTTCTTTTTGATTCCCAGTACATCTCCTATGATGCTTGCTTGGCCAACATGTTTTTTGTGTTTTTTTTTACCTGTTTGCAGTCTCTCACTCTTGCTGTTCTGGCATATGATAGATTGGTGGCAATATGCTTGCCACTGAGATACCATTCCATTATCACAGTGCCAGCAATGGCTGTGATATTAACAGTGGTTTGGGCATTTGATTCTGTTATACTGATTATCACGGTGACTTTGGTTACCAGGTTGTCCTTTTGTAAATCTATTGTGATAAAAAGCTACTTCTGTGACCATGGACCTACATGTATTTTGGCATGCAGTGATTATACTGCCAATCGTAACATGGGGATTGTTATTACAGTATCATTATTTTGTGCACCTTTTATTTTTATAGTACTATCATATGTACTTATTTCTCATGCACTGTTTAAAATAGCTTCATGGGAAGAGCGATTTAAAGCCATTAAGACTTGTTCTGCACACCTAATGCTGGTCACTCTTTATTATCTTCCAATACTGGGCACCTACATTACTGCACTAGCTTCTACAATTCAGCCAAATGTCAGGGTAATGAGTACATCACTGGCAAAGGCCATTATCCCCATGATGAACCCAATAATTTATGTGCTGAACACAGAAGAAGTTAAGGAGTTCTCAAAGAAACTTTTCAGAAAAAAAATAAAGAAAAGCCAAAACCAGAAGAAACAATCAAAATAAAGGAATGAATGGATATTACAGGAACACTTTTAATTTTTTTTACTGTATCACAAACTGCTGAGGTGGAGGCAGAGGGTAAGAATTCCTTCACCTCTTCTGAACATAGAAGAGGTTAAGGGATTCTCCAAAAAAAATAGTAAAATATTATCACAAGTCTATTTTAGTATGTATACAGACAAGTGGCAATTCAATGTGCATTTGACTCTGTAATGAGGGGTTTACAAACTGTAACCCGAATATAATTTTCCTCTCTATGTAGTTGTCGATGGATTCTTCTCACTGTCACAGTCAGATCACGTCCTGCTCTGACATACTCAGTCACCTGGCAAATAGGTTCTCTTTTGTTTTTCTTCACATAACACACTCATGCACAAGCATAATATCATCGAATGTGCACTTTCGACCACAATTTCTGACCCTCTATTCTGATGTCTTTCCCATAGATCTAAATGCACTTTAGATGTCTTTCCCATAGATCACTATTCCTATTGAAACACAAGCCAGTTTAGCAGTCTTTGTGCCATCCATGCTCCAATAATGAACCCTCTTTCAAAGTAACTTCACTCTTTTCCTCTTGCCATCTTGATTCAAAATCAACTTCATCCGGGCAGTGCACCAGTATGGAAGCCTCTGCATCTGTTACGTTTCTCTGCTTATACAGGCTTTTCCTTTCATTTGTCACCTGTCTGTATATACTTTACATATATAGTGGAACATTGCATTTAAATTTTGTTCAATTAGTTCATTAAAAAACTGAAATAATTTTTTTTTTTCTTGTGATTGTGATTAATGTACTTTGTCTACATATTACGTTCGCTAAATAAATGACTTGTGATGTAACATGATTGGTATTAAAGTTCTTTCTCTTCTACCTTAGAGACTTGAGAAACTCCCAGATGGGACGAAATCTCAAGAGGAACCCGGCTATACGGGGATGCCCATCCTCCACTGGCCTATAGGTTAAGATGGCAACCGTTCAGGTATTAAATTTGCAGGTAATATAGAAAGTCCACAATGTGCAATTCAGAGGGCAGGGGGATGAATCTGTAGCTCCAGGATGTGTTGAAGCATGGGCATGAGGAGCAGGGCTGCAGCAGTTCATGACCTCACGACCGAACAAAGAGGGATGTTAGGCACTAGAACATTTGTTAGGACAGAGTAAAATGTTCTCATGCACAGATCTAATAGCCTGACCTGCCAACCGTGCCCAAGTTTTCAGTACCACACCTCCCCAGTGACTAAGGTTGTGACAAATCTCACATAGTTAGAGGAATGGATTTAGGGATGATGAAATTGGATTCTGATAACTAGCCTTGTTTGATTTCTCTGTAAAAAAATATATTTTCGGTCATTAATTCCCCAGATTCATTTTACTGACAGAGTTACTGCAGTTAATTAATTCCCAAGGTTAATTACCGTGGCACATGTAGAGAGAACTCCAGAGCAAGATGTATAAAAGGGGTTTATGGCCCTCTACTCTAAATATGCAACCTGGTTGAACAGGAGAAAACATCTTACCTCATTCTCTGCTAAAGTGATTGAAGTAAGTAATCGCTGTACAGTGCAGATTATTATTTTCATCATCGGATTTGTCATTGATTTAAGTGGTTAGATGGGAAAACTGATAACCTTACTTCTTCACCTTTGACTTTGGAAATGTTTACCAACATCATTTACAGTTACAGTCAAATTATATATAATATGTCAATCAGATATCCAGTTGGAAAATTGTTGACACCCACAAATTAATTTAACAGCTCATTTTCAAAGTCGGCAAGTCAGCTGTTATGGATCAATATAAAACACTCCTGGCAACTTTATATAAATCAGATGGACATCTACTCTACCCCCCCAAGAACCCTTTTTTTATTGTGAAGAAAGCGACGTAGCGAGTGAGATTACTCTTTAATGTTGACTGCTAGATTTGATTCTTGGTGAATTGCAGAAAGAATAATATCACATAATTATGATGAAATTACCTGTGAAACTTGTTAGAAATACAGTACGTGAAAGTGCATAGTGGCAAGAATAGAGGAGTTCACATGTACAGTACAGTGACCAGTGTGACTGATCATTATTGACATCAAAATTGCATTGTTATTTTAAAAATGTAGGAAATGTGAAATAAGTGATTTAAAAGTGCATGAAGACAAAATTATATATTTTTCTTTGTCAGACACCATGTGAGACTACAAACAGATTCTTTGGCAGAATAAACAGCAAATATTGTTGCTAGACTTCGTATGTTTTCTTGACAATTTTATTTAACCCCCAGTTGCTCCTGAAGAGCTGGTTGGTACCTTGCATGGCAGCTGTTTGCCATTGGTGTGTGAGTGTTATTGTTTGTATGAATGGGTGAATGAGAAGCATCAATTGTACAGTGCTTTGGATAAAGGCTATATAAATGCCAACCATTTTCCAAGCTCAGGACTTTACCGAAAAAGTCAGCCTCCTTTTGTGTCAAGAAAGGACATTTATATAAATTGCTTGATAAGTAAAGTGATGGTAAATTATTATCTGTAAGATATGAGGTCGTTATTTTCAAGTAACATTGAACTTTTTCAGAATTTTTTAATAAATCAACTGCATTTAATACAATTGAGATACCTATGTTATTTTTTTTTTTATTACAGGACAAAAGTAAAGCAACAAACAGAAGAAATCAGAGTCGAGAACATCTGCTATGAGCTCCCTGAATTCCACCCTCTCTCTAAATGCAACTATTGTGCTTCCCCCATTACTTTTCATAAATGGTTTTTATAGCATGCACCATGCCAAATACTTCTATGCTTTCTTGGGCTTTGTTTTTGTGGTATCTGTCTTGGGGAACTCCTTTGTCATGTTTGTTATATACACAGAGCGTAGTTTTCACACCCCAAAGTATTTGGCTGTTTTTCATTTGGTTTTCACTGAATTGGGTATAAGCATTTCGCTTATTCCAAATTTAATTGCAATGTTTCTATTTGATTCACAATACACCACATTGGATCCTTGCTTGGCGAACTTGATTTTTGTGTATTTATTTGCCTGTGTGGAGGGTCTCAATCTTATCATTCTGGCCTATGATAGATTGGTGGCAATATGCTTTCCACTGAGATACCATGCCATCATCACAATATCAGTCATGGCTGTGATGTTAGCCGTGAGCTGGGCAATCAGTACAATTTTGATGATTTTAACATTTAGTTTATTTAGCAATTTTTCTTTCTGTCGATCAAATATGGCAAAACAAAGATACTTCTGTGATCATGGGACATGGCTCATTTTGGAATGCAAAGAGAATCTTGTCAATAATTTGATGTCAATTGTTAACATGGTATTTTTCCTTTTTTTACCAATGATTATGAATTTACTTTCATATGTATTTATTGCGGTTGCACTGGTTAAAATCTCTTCATGGGAAGGGCGATTGAAAGCCATTAAGACTTGTTCTGCACACCTAATGCTGGTTGCTATTCGTTATTTAACAGCAATGGGAACCTACCTTTCTGCAGCAACTAATACCTTTAATCCCAATGCCAGGGCAATTACTACATCACTTTCATTTGCCATTCCACCCATGATGAATCCAATCATTTATGTGTTGAACACAGAAGAAATTAAGGACGTCTCAAAAAAACTTTTAAAAAGAAAAAAACCCACAACTGAAACAACCAAGAATTCAGATAAAGGAATAAATTGACACTGGTTGCTGTTTCGCAAACTCTATAGTCTGATTATAAACCAGTAGTGGGCAATCTAATCTGAAAAGGGCAGTTGTGGGTACAGGTTTGAGTTTTAGCCCAGCACATAGACATGATTATTTGGTTGAATCAGATGTCAAAGTTCTGGCCTAAATCTAAAATCTGCAGCCACGGTGGCCTTCTCATGTAACATTGCCCTCCTCTGGTATAGATACATGTAATTTAAAAGAGCAACTATCTTCTGTGTTTACTCTGCGTCTTGGGTAATATATTTATTCATGGTTAATAAAGTTGGTTGATAATGAAGTTTGCTTCATAAGTTTATTCAGTGAATTATATATTTTTTATATTTATATATTTAAATCTACTACTGTTACACATTCAGTTTGCATAATGAATAACCAAATGATGTAACTTGCACATAACTCTTCACATAACAGAATGCACTTTTCCCTACAAATATTTTCAAAGCTTGAGGAAAATGATAATTTTATGTGTCTGCAGAGGTGTGCCTATGCCCTTGTTATTGGGCTATATTTATTGTGCAATGAATTGCATGGAGAACACACAATATGTTAAAACCACAAAAAGCCCCTCATCTCTCTCTCTCTCTCTCTCTCTCTCTCTCTCTCTGTCTCTCTCTCTCTCTCTCTCTCAGAATGAGTCTTTGGAAACATTATAGTTGGTGCTTGATATGTGCCATAAATCTCATGAGAGGCCACAAGGGTGTAGGACTGGGACCCGGAAGGTTGATGGCTCAAGCCCCAGTGTAGCACAGTCTCACATCTTACACTGGCTACACAGTTCTCCAGGGGGGATTGTGCCCAGCTTAGTCTACTCAACTGCAAGTCGCTTTGGATAAAAGCGGCAGCTAAAAAAACATAAATTATTATTATTATACATAGGTTCCCTTATTCATCAATTTCAAGCATTTTCACTCAGTGTTTCACTGTTTCTGACCAACAGACCTATTGTTTGCTATCACAGACTACATACATTATCGGAAATATAATAAGTAGTATACACCATGGTTAGATGAACTGATCCTCATTATATTATTAGCTTATTCAGAATTTTTGCCAATATTTTGGCTCCAACAATTAGCCTAAGCTTGCTGAAACCACTTGGACACTTGTTTCCCCCCCCCCCCCCCCCCCTCTCTTCACAAACACAGTTTGGCCAGTTTCTAAACTAACACTTAATTTACATGTTTTTAAATCGAGTCCATATTGTCAAAGTCCACTCTGTGGTCATTAGCTACCATTTGTAATCTGTTTCCACAATGCTGACTGTTTCTGAGGGTGAACTGATACAATTGATAAAATCAATACAATACAATCAATACAATACAATTCAATACAATCCTGTTTTAGTGCAAAACTATATATTCTATATGATTGCTCACAGGTTAGGTGGCTAAAGCTATAAATCTTTGAATGATTATTCTTGTGAAGATTTCCTGGCAGTTGCACCTTGGCAATTAAAAAACACCAGGCCTTTTGAGTGTTTTTTGAGTCAATGTTCTTTTATTTTTAGTTTGTTTTGCCTGATTGCACAATTTAAAGTAACTACTACAAACCTTGATAGTATAACTCTCACTGGTTTAATTACTCAAATGCCAAAACCATGACATTATTTAATTTAGCAGCTTCACACCTGAGCTGGGGAATTGTGCCTGACATGGTATGATATGGTAGAGGTTTTCACAATTATTTTGAATATACACATTTATGGAATATAGATATAATCCACCATCCTTTATAGTACAACAATTCAAAGTATAGTACAGAAATGTAAATTATTTTGAAATACTTATAATGTACTTATAATGTACTTATAATAATGTCTATCTCAATCCCAAGCAATATGGATACAACATACGCTCACAAGCATTTTATTAGGTGTTTATTTGACATTTGTTTTACTTTTACTGCTGTAGCCTACCCACTTAGAGTTATGATGCATTGCGTGTTCAGAGATTCTCTTCTGCATACCACTGTTGTCATGTGTGGTTATTTACATTACTGTCACCTTCCTGTCAGCTTTGACCAGTCTGGCTCTTCTCTCTCTCATTAACAAGGCATTTCTGTCTGCAGAATCTCACTGGATTTTTTTTTTTTTGCACCACTCTCTGCAAATTCTAGAGACTAGTGTGTGTGAAAATCCCAGGAGATCAGCAGTTTCTGAGATACTCAAACCACCCTGTCTGCCACCAACAATCATTCCACAGTCAAAGTCACTTGGATAAAAAATTCACATTCTGATGTTTCACATTCTGACCACTGACATACATTTTTTCTTTGGCTTCACAACAAGAAAGAGTAACAATAAGACAGACAAACAGCACAGCGATAACAATTATTCCATATCGTTTATCCATTGTGATCATGAATCAGTTAGATATAGACTTACCTAGACTGTTGTCTGATGATCTATACAGTTGAGCTCAGGATATTAATAACATTTGGTATGAATCATTTTTTTAAAGTTTTTAGTCAATGGCGTTCTATAGCCTAACGCTTGGCAGTTATTCAAATTACGCAAACTATTCAGTTGAATTTGTTTAAAAAAATAATACATTTTTGTAATGAACAAAAAAACGGTGCTCCTTTTTTTCTTAATTCATCAAAAACGGGACATTGTGGTTGTTACACCAAGATGAAATTTGTCCAAGCATATCAGAATGAAAATGGGTCATTTCCACCAAGAAGAAGGCAACAAAAACTCTATCAAAGTTTCAAACTACCCATTTCCACTGTCAGAAACATTGTTGGAGAATGTAAGATAATGTAAGATAACAGTTGAAGTCAAGACAAGGTCTGGAAGACCAAGACCAAGACAGATTTGAGATAGAATGGACCAAGACCTGCCGAGAAATCAGCAGAACCCACACATCACTGCAAAAGAGCTGCAAAAAGAGTTGCAAACACAGGTCTAGCTGTTCACAGGACAACAATACAACATACTTTAAATAACAAAAACATGGCAGAGTTTCCAGAAAGAACGACCTCGACACAAAATTAAGTGTCAGAAGTATGAAAAAACAAACAAACAAAAAAGAACATTGAGAAGCCTGAAGCCTTTTGGAACAATGTGCTTTGTACTGACAAAACCAAAATTTAAATTTTAGGCCACCACCAAAAAAGGTATATTTGGAGAAAAGAGGGTTAATCTTTTGCAGAGAAAGATGCTTTTGTAGAGCATAATGGAGGTGGATCCATTATGCTTTGGGGTTGTGTGGTAGCTGTCACGTTTAAGGTCTTTCTCACCATGTTTTATGTTGATTTATGTTTATTCATGTTGTCTTAGTCACGTAGTGTCTTATCATGTATTATGTTAGTCTAGGTTTGTCATGTTGTTTAGTTTATTTCTTGTTACGATTTATTTTATCGTCATGTCTAGTTATGTCTCGTTACGATTTATTTTCTTGTCATGTCTAGTTATGTTTTCGTACGATTATATTACCTGGTTATGTTGAGTGATTATCGTCTTAGTTTCGCTTTGTGTTATGTTTCGATGTATGTTTATTGTTACGTTAACTGGTCGTTGTTATGCATACACTTTTACATGTTTTTCCGCAAACCTTGCGTTCCGCCTTTTCTCTCTCTCTCTCTCTCGTTCTGTCCTTCACTCCCCTAATGTTTCTATTTGTCTATTTACTAAAACTACTAACGCTAGATCAGGATTGGGTAGAAACTAACAAGACTAATCATGTGTTCATGTTACCTTACGTTTTCTCGTGCATGTCATTTACTAATTTACTAATGCTAGGGCAGGATAGGTTTATTACTAACGATTACTAATCTCCTTGTTAAACTTGTCATCCATCGCACCTGTTTTCCATTTCCTTGCTACGCTCTAACTAATTGTCTACACCTGTCTACACCTGCATTTATAGCCCAGTCGCGCTACTGTTCACTGCGAAATTGTCTGCCTCTGTTTTTTCACGCAACTCTTGAGCATTATTTACTGTTTGATTACACGTTACGATCCACGCCTGTTTACTGACCATCGACTATTGATTTCTGTTTTGTGACCTTCGTTTTGTTTCTCGACTACGTCCCCGCCTACCGTTTTTGTACTTTTGCCCCGCTGATTGTTTCATGGTTTCGACTCCCGCTTCGCCCACGACTACGCCTCTGCCTGCCGTCCGCCTGTTCATCTGCCCCGCTGACAGCTCTCCTGCTACCGGACCTCCCTGCACGCCTACCGACTACGAGATTGCCTCTTCCCTCGGCACCGTGCTTTTTGTTTGTTTTGTATTTGTTTGGCTGGATCTTCGTGTATGGACTTTGCTTGTATTGACTACGCTCCTGGGACTCGTCCCGAATAAAGCCCTAACGGGACTTTATTTTACTATTGTTTCTGAGTCGTGCATTTTGGGTCCAACCCCCACGCACCCGTCTCAGTAGCTGTGGGCACAGGTAATATTGTGCAAGTGGAAGGAAGAATGGATTCCACTAAATATCTAGAAATGCAAGAGGCTAATGTTCAAAGGACAGTTCAGACGTTGAGGTTGGGTATCCAGCAAAACAATGATCCAAAGCATACTTCAACCATGAAGTACCTCCAGGAAAGTACTAACTGAAAGAGTTCCCAGACTTTTGAAAATAAAAAGGAATCTTGCTATAAAATTGAAAGAAATATTAATGTTCACATTAACGTTCAACATTCTACCATTTAAAGGTGAGGTTCACTTCTGTTCACTTCAATATTAATTGTAAAAGGCTTTTTGACCAGGACTGCCCATATTTTTGCATATATGAGAAATTGTCGGTGTATTTTTGTATAATTAATATCTCCAGCCTTGGTGATGACTCAAAAGACCATTATCACTGAAAAACAACAAATGTCTTAATCTTTGCATCCACATATTCTGTCATGAGCATAGTCCAGTTTGAAACAATGTCTGTTTTTTTACCTGTAGTATTTATCTGTGCTTACTCTATCCCTCAAGAGCATTGCTGCAAGCCATTATTCAATTGAAAGCACATTATTAAATTAATAGCTCAGTAGGACACGAATGCCCTGGGAGCAAGAAGAGTTTGAAATCACGGTTCATGCTCAACACTTGCAAAACAGACAAGGAGCATATTTTTAGGCATTCAACTTGAGAGCGCGCCAAATGCACAGGGTGGCGCTATTTAACCTGGCACGCTCAGCCAATCCTTATCCAAGGGCAAAGGTTATCCAATCATTAATTAATACAGAAAATGTCTTATCCTTTCTCACTTCATTTTAATTAAACACATCTTTTCTGTTGCCTATAGTATATAACACGGTTTCTCCTGTTACCTGTACAATATCAGATAAACCGTTGAGAAATGACAGCACCTTTTGTACATGATCCCCCCCCCCCAATTTTAAGGTTCAACAAGTATTTCTTGAATTGGCTTCACATACATGCTTTGTTTGGCAGGTTTATTCATTTATGTCATTTGTGAAAGTAGAAGAGAGCTGTTGATGTCTAGTCTGGTGAAGAAACCCCACCTTACAACAGATCAAATACTGGATGCAGATGCAGATGTGACTACACCTGCAAGTCTACCATACGTAGAAGGCTACACCTTCAGGACTACAGACGGTACACTACAAGCCAAAGAAGCCTGAAGGTGAGATTACAGCCAAAAAGCACCTAAAAGAGTCCCACAAGTTCTGGAACAAAGTCTTGTGGACGGATGAGACAAAGATGAACATGTACCAGAGTGATGGAAAGAGGAAAGTGTGGAGAGAAAAAAAGGAAATGCCCATGATCCAAAGCACACCACCTCATCTGTCAAACATGGTGGAGGGGGTGTTATGGCTTAGGCCTGTATGGCTGCCAGTGGAACGGGTTCACTTTTCGTCATTGATGATGTGACTGCAGACAGAAGTAGAAACCTACAATCTTTGAGTTACAAATCTAATTCCATGAACACTAGTTACTTGGCTATCCTCAAATTAAAATCTACTTGTTCACTAAATGTAAGAAGATGGAATTGGATTCTGGTAACTAACATTGTTTGTCAATAAAATATTTATTATAGAGAAAACAGAGTTACTGCAGTTAATTAATTCCCTAGGTTAATCACCATGGCACATGTAGAGAGAACTCCAGAGCAGGATGTATAAAAGGAGAGTTCATGTTCCTGCACTCTAAATGTGCAACCAGGTGTACCTAGTGTAAACCTTTTTCCTCTTTCTCTGCAAAGGTGATTGTGGTGAGTAATATACTTTGAAGATCGTATTTTCTGTCAATGACCATTTTCATAATTGGACTGATCTTTCTTATGAAAGTAAAATGGAAAAACGGATTGCTTTAACTCGGGACATGTTTACCTAGATGGTGATTCACGTAGATTCTAATTTTTTTTTTTGCCAAAGAGAGCAGGGCATATTGTCACACTTTTCACTCCATTACATTCCTTCGGTACAATACATCACAGTGCAATAAATGTCATACCAAATGAAAGAATGAAGTTTCAGGCACATCCTTTGTAGTCATTACATATCTTATTGCAGTACAGAGTTATATACAGTTAAGTAGAGGATGTACACTTGTGACAATTTGCCCCACTGTCACACCATGTGGCGTAAGTTGTCACATTGGATTAAAGAACACAACCAGACATTGGGCCTCATGCAAGAACTTTTTCGTATCATTAATTTATCTTACTTTTTTAAAAGCAAATACATCCAAAAGACCAGTGGGTCTGGATCTGGGAGGTACTTTGCTGGTACCCCTGTTATTGTCAGTGACGAACCTTTGCAACCGGCAACAATTCCCATGACAAACAGCTGCAGAGTACCCCTTTTTACCCCCATTCCCCATCAATGAGCTCTAGGATTAACAACAGTTATTCCAAAGTTATTTTTATTTTAGCTGTCTGCCACAGGATATTGGAGTTGGATATAAATAATGAATGAGAAAGTGCAGACTTTCCGCTTTAGTTTGAGGGTAGTGACTCCTAAATCAGGTGACTGGTGTCGGAATTACAGCCATTTTTATACATAGTCCCTCCAATTTTACGGGCTCAAAATTAATTGGACAAAATAAATCATTAAGTCTTCAAAATGTGAGAGTAAATTGACTGCATTCAATGCAATTCAGTTATTAAATGTATATGTTTTTTCTATTTTACTTGCAGGAAACAAAAAAAAAGCAACAAAGAGAAGAAATCATCTGCTATGAGCTCCCTGAATTCCACCATCTCTCTAAATGCAACTTTTGTGCGTCCCACATTTTTTTTCATTAATGGTTTGAATAACATACCCCATGCCAAATACTACTATGTTTTTTTGTGCTTTGTTTTTGTGGTGTCTGTGTTGGGGAACTCCTTTGTCTTGTTAAGTATATGCACAGAGCGCAGTTTTCACACCCCAAAGTATATGGGCGTGTTTAATTTGGCTGTAGCTGACTTGGGTGAAAGCACTGCTCTTATTCCAAATTTAATTGCAATGTTTCTTTTTGATTCCCAGTACATCTCCTATGATGCTTGCTTGGCCAACATGTTTTTTGTGTTTTTTTTTACCTGTTTGCAGTCTCTCACTCTTGCTGTTCTGGCATATGATAGATTGGTGGCAATATGCTTGCCACTGAGATACCATTCCATTATCACAGTGCCAGCAATGGCTGTGATATTAACAGTGGTTTGGGCATTTGATTCTGTTATACTGATTATCACGGTGACTTTGGTTACCAGGTTGTCCTTTTGTAAATCTATTGTGATAAAAAGCTACTTCTGTGACCATGGACCTACGTGTATTTTGGCATGCAGTGATTCTACTGCCAATCGTAACATGGGGATTGTTATTACAGTATCATTATTTTGTGCACCTTTTATTTTTATAGTACTATCATATGTACTTATTTCTCATGCACTGTTTAAAATAGCTTCATGGGAAGGGCGATTTAAAGCCATTAAGACTTGTTCTGCCCACCTAATGCTGGTCACTCTTTATTATCTTCCAATACTGGGCACCTACATTACTGCACTAGCTTCTACAATTCAGCCAAATGTCAGGGTAATGAGTACATCACTGGCAAAGGCCATTATCCCCATGATGAACCCAATAATTTATGTGCTGAACACAGAAGAAGTTAAGGAGTTCTCAAAGAAACTTTTCAGAAAAAAAATGAAGAAAAGCCACAACCAGAAGAAACAATCAAAATAAAGGAATGAATGGATATTACAAGAACTCTTTTTTTTTTTTAAATGTATCACAAACTGTAGAGGTGGAGGCAGAGGGTAAGAATTCCTTCACATAGAAGAGGTTAAGGGATTCTCCCCAAAAAAAGTAAAATATTATCATAAGTCTATTTTAGTATGTATACAGACAAGTGGCAATTTAATGTGCATTTGACTCTGTAATGAGGGGTTTACAAACTGTAATCCAAATATAATTTTCTTCTCTATGTAGGATTCTTCTCACTGTCACAGTCTGAACACATCCTGCACTGACATTCTCTGTCACCTGGCAAATAGGTTCTCTCTTGTTTTTCTTCACATAACACACTCATGCAGGAGTGTACTATCATCGAATGTGCACTTTCGACCACAATTTCTGACCCTCTATTCTGATGTCTTTCCCATAGATCGAAATGCACTTTAGTCACTATTCCTGTTGAAACACAAGCCAGTTTAGCAGTCTTTGTGCCATCCATGCTCCAATAATGAACCCTCTTTCAAAGTAACTTCGCTCTTTTCCTCTTGCCATCTTGATTCAAAATCAAGTTCAACTGGGCCTGCTCATCATTTTTACACATGCTAGAGAGCATGATAATTGCTTCATTCTATCAGGAAGTACACCAGTATGGAAGCCTCTGCATCGGTAATGTTTCCCTGCTCATTTATACAGGCTTTTCCTTTTATTTGTCACCTGTCTTTATGTACATAGTGGAACATTACATTTAAATTTTGTTCAATTAATTCATTAAAAAACTGAAATTATTATTTTTTTCCTTGTGATTGTGATTAACGTACTTTGTCTACATATTAAGTTCGCTAAATAAATGACTTGTGATGTAACATGATTGGTATTACAGTACTGATCCCATCAAAAAGAGAAAGTTCTTTCTCTTCTACCTTAGAGACTTGAGAAACTCCCAGTTGGGATGAAATCTCAAGAGGA
Organism: Conger conger; assembly: GCF_963514075.1. Taxonomy (NCBI): domain Eukaryota; kingdom Metazoa; phylum Chordata; class Actinopteri; order Anguilliformes; family Congridae; genus Conger; species Conger conger. The sequence goes on from NC_083772.1 coordinate 10,351,734, forward strand.
ACCCGGATATACGGGGATGCCCATCCTCCACTGGCCTATAGGTTAAGATGGCAACCGTTCAGGTATTAAATTTGCAGGTAATATAGAAAGTCCACAATGTGCAATTCAGAGGGCAGGGGGATGAATCTGTAGCTCCAGGATGTGTTGAAGCGTGGGCATGAGGAGCAGGGCTGCAGCAGTTCATGACCTCACGACCGAACAAGGAGGGATGTTAGGCACTAGAACATTTGTTAGGACAGAGTAAAATGTTCTCATGCACAGATCTAATAGCCTGACCTGCCAACCGTGCCCAAGTTTTCAGTACCACACCTCCCCAGTGACTAAGGTTGTGACAAATCTCACATAGTTAGAGGAATGGATTTAGGGATGATGAAATTGGATTCTGATAACTAGCCTTGTTTGATTTCTCTGTAAAAAAAGATATTTTCGGTCATTAATTCCCCAGATTCATTTTATTGACAGAGTTACTGCAGTTAATTAACTCCCAAGGTTAATTACCGTGGCACATGTAGAGAGAACTCCAGAGCAAGATGTATAAAAGGGGTTTATGGCCCTCTACTCTAAATATGCAACCTGGTTGAACAGGAGAAAACATCTTACCTCATTCTCTGCTAAAGTGATTGAAGTAAGTAATCGCTGTACAGTGCAGATTATTATTTTCATCATCGGATTTGTCATTGATTTTAGTGGTTAGATGGGAAAACTGATAACCTTACTTCTTCACCTTTGACTTTGGAAATGTTTACCAACATCATTTACAGTTACAGTCAAATTATATATAATATGTCAATCAGATATCCAGTTGGAAAATTGTTGACGCCCACAAATTAATTTAACAGCTCATTTTCAAAGTCGGCAAGTCAGCTGTTATGGATCAATACAAAACACTCCCGGCAACTTTATATAAATCAGATGGACATCTACTCTACCCCCCCAAGAACCCTTTTTTTATTGTGAAGAAAGCGACATAGCGAGTGAGATTACTCTTTAATGTTGACTGCTAGATTTGATTCTTGGTGAATTGCACAAAGAATAATATCACATAATTATGATGAAATTACCTGTGAAACTTGTTAGAAATACAGTACGTGAAAGTGCCTAGTGGCAAGAATAGAGGAGTTCACATGTACAGTACAGTGACCAGTGTGACTGATCATTATTGACATCAAAATTGCATTGTTATTTAAAAAATGTAGGAAATGTGAAATAAGTGATTTAAAAGTGCATGAAGACAAAATTATATATTTTTCTTTGTCAGACACCATGTGAGACTACAAACAGATTCTTTGGCAGAATAAACAGCAAATATTGTTGCTAGACTTCGTATGTTTTCTTGACGATTTTATTTGCATGCTCAGTACTCAGGTAAGAGCAGTCGTCTGGCAGTCGGAGGATTGCCAGTTTGATCCCGCCCTGGGTGTGTGGATGTGTCCCTGAGCAAGACAAGACACCTAACCCCCAGTTGCTCCTGAAGAGCTGGTTGGTATCTTGCATGGCAGCTGTTTGCTATTGGTGTGTGAGTGTTATCGTTTGTATGAATGGGTGAATGAGAAGCATCAATTGTACAGTGCTTTGGATAAAGGCTGTATGAATGCCAACCATTTACCAAGCTCAGGACTTTACCGAAAAAGTCAGCCTCCTTTTGTGTCAAGAAAGGACATTTATATAAATTGCTTGATAAGTAAAGTGATGGTAAATTATTATCTGTAAGATATGAGGTCGTTATTTTCAAGTAACATTTAACTGTCCTCAATTTTTTAATAAATCAACTGCATTTAATACAATTGAGATACCTATGTTATTTTTATTTTTTTATTACAGGACAAAAGTAAAGCAACAAACAGAAGAAATCAGAGTCGAGAACATCTGCTATGAGCTCCCTGAATTCCACCCTCTCTCTAAATGCAACTATTGTGCTTCCCCCATTACTTTTCATAAATGGTTTTTATAGCATGCACCATGCCAAATACTTCTATGCTTTCTTGGGCTTTGTTTTTGTGGTATCTGTCTTGGGGAACTCCTTTGTCATGTTTGTTATATACACAGAGCGTAGTTTTCACACCCCAAAGTATTTGGCTGTTTTTCATTTGGTTTTCACTGAATTGGGTATAAGCATTTCGCTTATTCCAAATTTAATTGCAATGTTTCTATTTGATTCACAATACACCACATTGGATCCTTGCTTGGCGAACTTGATTTTTGTGTATTTATTTGCCTGTGTGGAGGGTCTCAATCTTATCATTCTGGCCTATGATAGATTGGTGGCAATATGCTTTCCACTGAGATACCATGCCATCATCACAATATCAGTCATGGCTGTGATGTTAGCCGTGAGCTGGGCAATCAGTACAATTTTGATGATTTTAACATTTAGTTTATTTAGCAATTTTTCTTTCTGTCGATCAAATATGCCAAAACAAAGATACTTCTGTGATCATGGGACATGGCTCATTTTGGAATGCAAAGAGAATCTTGTCAATAATTTGATGTCAATTGTTAACATGGTATTTTTCCTTTTTTTACCAATGATTATGAATTTACTTTCATATGTATTTATTGCGGTTGCACTGGTTAAAATCTCTTCATGGGA